>NC_140169.1:128379183-128518993 GCF_963971535.1 Notolepis coatsorum
CAGATGGTAATTCACCCTTTTGGATTGAACTCAATGAAAATGAATGAGAAAAAAAAACTGAATCCACGTTTTACTTCTCACTCATGCAACCGCCGTCGACCAGTTTCACTCTGGAGCCTCAGAGCAGCGGGGATTATGTGTTTTTACAGTATACACGGTGGATCAATACAAGGATAAATTTTTTCGAATGGCGATCAGGAATTGGAATAATCCATTTGGATACCATCTGATCTCAGGTAAGGAATCTGTGTTACCAGTCTTAGGATAATCAGAGTCGTTTTCACAGAGATATAAGCTTCTTTTTTTTTATCAATTTTTTTTTTATTATTAATCACATGAAACAAGACAACACATTAATACACAGAACTTCACAGGAAAATAACAAAAACAATAATAATACAGAATAACAATTTATAAATTATAAAAACAAAAAGAAAAGAAAATAGAGTTCAACCTTTTTAAATTTTCAATTTCAAAATTTCAAGGTTTCAAGGGGGGCTATCTAATAAATGACCAAATAGTGAAGAAATAGCTAAATAGCTGCCCCCAATAAATCCCCAGTTAAATTCAGGACATAACAAAAAACAAGACAGACAAGATATTTCCTCCTCCCCCTCCCATGAGACCGCCGGACTCCCCCGAACAAGCACCCCAACCCCGCTCAGCCGCACACGGCGGTCCTGACCTTCTCAGCTGCTGCGAACCACAGGTCAATCCCAGCCTGCCCTACCCCAATCACCCGCGCCGTGGATATCTCAAGATAAATCACATCCAACAGTGTTAGGGACCAGTTAATCACTGTGAGCTTCTCCGGCTCCTTCCATCTCATTGCTATTAGCTTCTTCGCCGCTGTGACGCCCGCTAGGACAACCCTTTTCAGTTGTACGGACGCGGGTAGTGTTGTTATAGCGTTCAGGAGTAGCGTAACAGCTGTGAATGGGATAGTTAAGCCACACAGATCAGAAAGTTTGTCCGCTATTGACCTCCAGAAACGGGCCACTGGTGGGCAATCCCAATACATATGCATATAAGTGCCAGTGGCCTTTTGAGAGCACAAAGTGCACAGAGAGTCAGTTATCAGGCCCATAGCAAATAGCTTCCTAGGTGTAAGATAGGTCCTATGAATATAATTAAAATTAATTTGCCAGTGAAACTCGGGGTCCAACTCCGGGATATCCACACGCCAGATTGTATCCAATGATACATTTTTATACGTGGATTGAATTAAGAGCGTATAAAAATCTGAGACAAACCCTCTGGAGGTCGTCCTGTCCACTATGAGCCTGAGGAAGGGGTGTGGGTGCAAAGCTTGAGCCCACGGCACGCCATGCGCCCTCAGCGCTGACCTTAGTTGAAGGTAAAGAAAGAAGGACTCGCCGGGAAGATCATAAAATTCTCTTAAGTCCTGAAATGCACGGAGGCCGTTCTTATCATAAATATCCTCCAGTATGAACTCCCCTCCTCTGCCATTGAGGAATATTAACCGGCTTGTGCCCAACAAGTTATTAAAAATTGGAGAGTCCAGGTGCCATGGGCATTTAACCCCACACAACCTCTGTACATTACGCCACGTTTGGATCACGTGAGTTATGATCGGTCCATACCTCAGCCGGCATTTCGAAATAGAGACAGTGGAGTACACCACATCCTGCAATCTTAGTGGTGAGACCGCAGCCGCTTCTAAGGAGCGCCAAGATACAGCATCTACAGGGTCTAGCCAGCACATCAGGGGTCTCAGTGAGAAGGACCAGAAATAAAGCTTAAAATCAGGGATTGCGAGGCCCCCATCTTGTTTCCTATGTTGAGTAGTAGCTCTTTTGATTCTCGGGCGTTTGTTATTCCAGATGAACTTAGATACCATCGATTGTAACAAAATGTATCCTAGGCAGAACGTTCATTTTGATTATGGAAGCTCGGGCTTGTAAGGAGTTAGGAAGGGACGACCATCTGTCTAGATCCTGGCGTATTTTATCATAAGTACCCGTGAAGTTGTACTTAGTAGTTTGACTCAGCGTGGGGAATATCTCTATACCTAAGTATTTAAAATGTTCCACTATGGGGATATCAGCTGGTAGTCGCACCGCCTTGGCCAGCTCATTAAGAGGTAGGCAGGCTGATTTGTTCCATTTAATCTTAAAGCCTGACAATTTACCAAAGTCGTCGATTATTCCCAATAATTTTGTGGCCGACCGGGAAGGGTCATCCATAAAAATCAGTAGGTCGGGAGGGCGGCTAGGTGGTGTAGTGGGCAAGGCACTCGCCACCAATGTGGAGACGCTGGGTTCGCGTGTTCGAATCCAGCTCTCCACATTGTTTTCAGTTTAGCTGGTCGTCCGCAGTAATACACATTGGCCGTATTACGGGGAGGGAAACTGAAGGGTGGGGATCGGGTGTTGTGGACAGCGACTCCTACAGGTCGGTTGGTGCGCCTGCGCAGTAGAATCAGGAAGTGTCGGGGGCAGCGTGAGCCTCCCACGCGTTACTCCTCGCCACTGAGAGATCGAGCTGCGCAGGTGAAAAGATGCGACTGCTGTTACCTCAAGTACCGGAGGGGACTTGTGCTATGTATGACTTAGTCCACATTGCAGCCGGCTTGTGGGAGGCAAGAAACAGCGTTCGTGACAGGGGAGGGTTGAATTGGATGATACGAAATTGGGATGGGAGAAAATATAGAAAATGGGAGAAAAAGTGGATCAAAAAAAAAAAATCAGTAGGTCGGGGAGCTCCAGTAGCTCACCACGTACCGCGAGTGCTATTTCAGCACCGTGGACAACCGCGCTCGCGCGGATCTGGGGCTGAGCGCGTTCGAATCCCGGACGGCAGCCGTGCCTTTCCCAGAGTGTCTTTCCCCCCATCTGAACCCTTTCAGCCTGCTTCTGTCGGTCGAACTTGACCAAGTATGAATGCGAAGAAAAAAGCGATAAACGCTAAAAAGAACCAGCTGACTGGTCAAAGTTTAAAAAATAAAAATAAAATCAGTAGGTCATCCGCATAGAGAGCAATTTTGTGTGGTGTATTATTGATCATTATGGGGACGATGTCCTCCGATTGCCTAATAAATTGGGCCAATGGTTCGAGGGAAATCGCGAATAGTCCTGGGCTCAGAGGACAACCCTGTCTAGAAGATCTGGAGACTGGGAAAAGTGTGGAACAGTTTTTGCCTGTCAGTATCATTGCCGACGACGAGGCATACAGGACTTTAATCATATGAATAAAATTATTTCCAAGACCCATGACCTCAAGTACCTTCCACAGGTATGACCATTCTAGTCTGTCAAACGCCTTCATGGCATCCAAAGACAGAACAGTGGACGGAGCTGTATTGTCTTTACTGTTATCGACTACATGCAACAGCCTCCTAAGATTATCTGCAGCCAGGCGCCCCGGGATAAAACCAGTTTGATCGCAGTGTACCAATACCGTCATAAATCTCTGCAGGCGGCGGGCCAGCACCTTGGCAAACACTTTTAAATCGGCCCCGAGAAGACTCAAGGGCCTATAGCTACCACAATCATTGGGATCTTTGTCCTTCTTGAGAAGTAAAGAAATCAGTGCCATGTTGACATCTCTTGAGAACTCCCCTTGTTCGATAGCGTAATTGATCATATCGAGCATCAATGGGCCCAGTTGGTCCCAGAAAGCTAAATACACCTCGGGTGGAATACCATCCCAGCCTGGTGCCTTACCCCTCTGCATTTCAGCAATCGTCTCCCTTAGTTCCATAAGAGTGATCGGTTTCCCCAGTTCCTTAGCCTCTTCCTCAGAAATGTGGGGTATCTCAAGCCCGCCAATGAACGATTCAAATTTAGAGTCGTCGAGATTAACCTCTGAGCTATATAACTGTGAGTAAAACTCTTTAAAAGTGTCGTTGATCTTTTTCGAATCAGTAGTGATTGTACCCTGTCGCGTCTTGATCGAGGGGATATCCGAGAAATTATCATTCAAGCGTATTTTCATTGCCAATAGATGGCTAGGCCTGGAGCCGTGAAAGTAGTAATTTTGCCTTGTCCTATGTATCAAGAACTCAGACTGTTGTTTAAGTATGGAGTTTATTTCCTTCTTGACTATCTTACGTTGTGTGTTTAGTCGTTCACTATAGTTAGTTTGCAAAGATGCGTATAGATCCGCATATAATGTTTCCAGTCCTTCTAGTTTTTTTGACCGGGATTTACGTAAGTTGGAGGCGAAAAGTGTGACATGACCCCTGATAAATCCTTTCAATGCGTTCCATAGGACCCTGGGGTCATCGACCGTGCCAACATTGATCTGCAAGAATTCAGCTAGTTTACTCCTGAACTCAGAGCAGAAATCATCGTTCTTTAATAAGGTTGAGTTAAAACGCCACCTGGGAGCTCTCCTGGAGAGCCTGCCAAAGGTTGCCACAAGGAAAATCCCCTTGTGGTCCGAGAGAGCCAGGGGAACCAATGAGACGTCGAAACTATCAAACAAATTAGGGGATGCGAATGCATAGTCTATTCGAGAGAAGGTTTTGTGTCTGGCAGACAGGTGAGAGTAATCCTTGAGGGTGGGATTGGATAAGCGCCATAGGTCTGCGAGCCCAGTGTCCTGGGCCCACATCCTGAGGGCCTTAGAGGACCGTTTTTGGTCGCTTGTTTCAGAAGACCCGGACCTATCCATCTCCGCATCCCAGCACGCATTAAAATCGCCACCCACAATGAGAGCATATCCAGTAAGTTCCAACATATTCTTCGTGATTGTATTATAGAACGCTGAATCAAATGTGTTAGGGGCATACAATGCTATTATTGCCATCTTCCTATGAGAACTCAACTTTTGCTATAGTAATCCTTCCCTCCGTGTCCGACCACACATCCAGGACTTTGATATCAAGGTTACGTCTTGTAACTATGACGACTCCTTTCGTCTTATCATCGGCTGAGGATGAGGAGATAACGTGATATTGTTGATTTGCTAGCCTTGACACATCACCCACCAATAAATGCGTCTCACTAAGGAGAGCAATGTCAATATTTCTTCTCTTCAATAACCAAAGGACACTGGCACGCTTGTGTGGGGTGTTAAGACCCCCCGTGTTCCAAATTAAAATATTCAATTTAGCCATGGTCGAGTTTGTCTAAATGCGTAGTGTTACAGAGGGTCAGATTAAACCGAATATATATATTTATTGCCTGAGATCCCATGTATAATATTTGTGTATCGTTTGATATCCCCTGTATATTCCTTGTACAATATGCACTGAATATCCCTTTAGTCTAGCAGGACAGACCATAATATTCATCCCCCTATTGGAAGCGATCCCCTGGCGCCAGGTACCGAGTAAAGCCTTGCCCCCTCGAGCTGACTTGAAAGCTGCCGCCGGGACTTGCCCAAGCATGCCCGCTTTCGCCCATGGCTACGAGACCGAGAGGCGACAGAAATGAGATAGGTACTATTTGTTCACGGTACATATATATATGGCGCAAGAAATGTAGAACCCCCCTTGCAGTTCCCGTTCAGATCGCCTTCAGTTCAGTCTGGTTCAGTTACCGAGTAAAGCCTCACCCACTACGCAACGTGTGGTGCAGAGTAGGGCTCGTATCGCCCCAAATAGAGTCGTATTATCCTAATACCTTTGTTCAAGGTACCGTTCGCTATTTACTAGTAAAAGCCTTCATTACGAGTCAAAGACCACGTGAAGTGAGTAATTGTGCGTCTATACAGAGCACTTATAGCCGCGTGCAAATAGGAGAGACCAACGTCAAGTTCAACTCTGAACCACCGCGCACTACCGCGCAACACGGAGGATTTACCCCGCCAGCAGAGCCACTTTCCGGCAAGGATTATTCTTCAGTGCTTTGACTGTGGCGGCTGGAGCAGAACCGTCTGCCCCGCTGCTGCTGTGGGAACTACACATCTACCGTGAGGACCTCCACTCGAGTCCGTCTCTGCCGGAGCAGAGACCCCACGGCGTTACCTGCGTGGCGCGTACCCTGGGACCAGCAGCTGCTTTCCCCGCTGAGCCAGAGAGTAAAGACCGCTCCCCCTGCAGGTGCCTCGCTGAGGACCAGTGGACTAATTGACTTGCCTAGAGCTTTGCCTCCCTCTGCTGGCTTACAACCGGTAGTACCCCTATCCCAGAAGATCCATAGATCTAATTACTTAATATCCATTATTGATTTACATGCACATTCTATTTGCCTTATAAGCGCAATTGACCAAAGTATATTATGTAACAATAATCCCCTTTATGTAATAAATATTGTAAACTAGTATTTTGTGTGGAAAACCTGTTATTGTGCGAGTGTCGTCATCTAGAATACCTTTGTACGGTGTTGGCCAGTAATGTACAAGTCGGTAGTGATTCAATGATATCAGTACTTGATTAATACAGTCAGGGAATTGTACCCCTCAGTTACAATTGGTCCTTCGATAGCCGAGATAATAATTAGCGTAATATTAATATAATATTAATATGGAATTGGCCGATGACGAACACTCCACAAACGGTTCTCCTAAGCTAGATCGCCCGCAGCGCAGACGACAGCCACCTCCCTACCTAGAGGCATACTCTGTCAGTCCAATACCTAGCTTTAAAGGGAAGTTAAACGCGGAAAAAGTAGAAAGTAAAATTATGTCCGACCCTAACAACCAGGTTACCCCGACCACAGAGGCCCTAGTGGGTGCTAATGTAACTGACCAAGCTCACGGTGGGGACCAGGAGGGAACTGACACGACTTTACCCCCAGACAATACCGAAGAAATAGCCCCCGATCAGCCCCGGGAGGAAGACAACCCTAAAGAGACGCGCACCCAGGAGACGGATCTCCTCGGTACGCAACAGGAGAATGGATCTCCAACCAGTACTGCCGGGAGCCGATCGCCCCGAACGGCGTCTTCCCCCAGCGAGGCGGACAAGATGCTGGCGCAAGCACTCATCGCCACCCTGGCAGCCTCCACCGAACGCGATCGACTTCAAGCGCAACAGACGTGCGAGCGCGAACATTATGCAGGCGAGCGAGAGCGCTTCCAGGCGCAACAAAGGAGCGAGGACGACCGAATAAGACTGGAGACCAGACGCCTCCAGACAGAAGAGAACATCGAGAGAAGCCGCGCCGACGTCGCAAATGCACAGCTCCACGCCGCCCATGCCAGCGCCAATGCCCAGCGCGACGTCGAGAGAAGCCGCGCCGACGCCGCCCATGCCAGCGCCAATGCCCAGCGTGACGTCGCCAACGCACAGCGCGACGCTGCCCAGGCCAGCGCCAATGCGCAGCGCGACGCCGCCAATGCCCAGCGCGAAGCAGCGCGCGACGCAGCCCATGCCCGGCGCGAGGACGAGCGCGACCGGCTGCAGGCGGAGCTGATGGACAAACTGGTTGCCATGGCGACACCCCCTCACTCTGCACGGAGCTCCCAGAGGTCGTCAAGACATGGGTCTAGGACACATTCCCCTACCCGACGAAGCGACCCGGGACCCCGCCTACAGGAGGATCCTGTCCACGTCTCCGAACCCCGCCTACAGGAGGAGCCTGTCCACGTCTCTGAACCCCCTCCCCAGCCGGTCCATACGAGACTTAGCAACCGGGGTACAGAACCGAACCACGCCGAGAGACTGAACAGACGACTCCAGGTCCTAGCAGAGGGAGATGAGGAGGAGGAAGAGGAGTGTCAAGCCGACCAGCAGCAACGTGCTCTGGCCCAGGAGGCCCAGTACAGCCCCGACCCGCAGCCACGTACTCAGGACCAGGAGGTCCAGTACAGCCCAGAAGTCAGCCCCGAGGCCCTGCGCTACAAACCCCCGACTCAACTCACGGGTGAGTTTGACGCACCGTCAGCCCCGAGGAACAGCACCTGGGTACCCGACCTTCGGTACCCACCAAGTACCAGCCCAAGACGACACGCCAGAGGAGACTCGCCTAGGAGGCCTCTCCCCCAACACTCACCGATGTATCAGTCACCCACAGCATCATACATTGGCGCACCGACGATTCCAAACTTCATCTATGAGAATCGAGCACAGTACACGGAGCTCCGGATGTGCTTAGAGACAATGCTGGTGGACGTCGCTGATGAACGCCACAAGTATGCAATATTACTCCAGCACCTGAAAGTGCCCCGAGCGCACAACATAGCGCTAGCCTATGCCACCTCTTCGACACCATACACAGCGGCCCTTGCAGCGCTGGACCAGAGATATGGACGTATATGGGATTACGTAATAGAAGAGATAAGGCATATTGACCGCTTACCCCCAGCCACAGACAATCGCTCACTAGACGACCTGTCAATCAAAGTGCAGTCCCTGGTAGGGATGCTGGGAGCGCAACGGGAGAAGGGCAGGTATGAGCTATACGCCAACTCTAACGTTGAGAGGATTTTGGAGAAGCTGCCACCCGCAAGACAGGAGCGCTTTCGGCGGCAGAGGGACTACCGCGACCCCGACGGCCCCGAGCCATCCCTCCTTGATCTGGCCGACTTCCTGGCGAGAGAGGTCAGCAGCTTACGACTAGATACATTCGGGCGGAGCACGCCAAGCTCCAGAGAGGGACCCAGGAGAATAAATGATGGAAGAAGATCGGTGACTGTCATGCACCAATCAGAGTCAGTACCGCAGCACTCCAACCACAACACCCCCTCGACGAAAGAGGACCAGTGGAAGATTGAGTGCCAGTACTGTGAGGGAGAACATCGGCTCCATCAGTGCGAGGAGTTCAAGAAGCTGACCACGGAGGATGTGAGCCAGTGGGTCAAGGACCACCGCCGCTGCTTCCGCTGCGCGCGCAGCCACCTAGCAGCTGAGTGCCACCTGAAGAAAAAGTGCAGCAGGTGCGGTGGCACCCACCTGGAGGTCCTGCACGACATCAACAAGCGTCACCCAGGACAACAGAGTGGGCCCGTCGCGGTCATGTACCACGCCGAGGCGGTGGCACCAGAACCAAAGTTCCACCAGACCGCTCCCTTCTGTCCCGACTGCTACGGCAGACACTGGCGGACAAGGTGCGACTCGTACCATATAGAGTCTACGTCACCACCCGAGACAGGAGTGCTCCACATTGACCAGCACTGCGAGACCCCCCGAGTGCTCCTCAAAGTGGTCAGAGTGCTCCTGAGCCACGGGGACAAAGTCATGGACACTTACGCCGTCCTTGATGACGGGTCAGAGAAGACCCTTCTGCTCGCGTCCGCTGCGGCCCAGCTGGGACTGCGGGGGAGCGAGAACCAAATGACGATTCGGACAATAAGAAGAGATTTAAAGACGATAAAGGGCGAGAGTGTCTCCTTCACTATCGCAGCAAGCGGGCAGCCAGAGCGACGGTACAAGATCACAAATGCTTTCACCAGCCAAGAAATAGGACTCTCGCAGTACACCTACCCTGTCACCAAGCTGATGGACAAATACGTGCACCTGCGTCAACTACCTATCCCGCTCATAGACGGCGTCACCCCGACCCTGTTGATAGGCTCCGACCATGCAGAACTCATAGTCCCGATTGACCGGGTCCATACAGGCCCCCGAGGCTGTCCTGCAGCAGTCGAGACCCGCCTAGGATGGACATTGCAAGGCCCCCTCGCTAAATCTCTCAACCAAACAGCAGCCACTAGCTGCCTCCACTCCAGAGCGACAGAAGAAGACACCGGCCTCTCCCCCATACAGCAGAGGCTATTGACATTAAGCGAGAGGCCCGTGAGAGAACCGTGGGTACCAGAGGGAGTTCGGAACTCCACCCCCCTCAACTGCGCTTCAGACGTAGCTGACCTCGAACCCAGCACCCCAAGCGACTCCTTGACGGGGCGGCCGGGACCGGCCCCTCCTCACACGGGGTACAGAGCGAACAAGAGAAACAGACGGAGGAGGAGAAAGCACAGCCAAGCCCAGATCAAAGCAGTCTACCGACGGAAAGGTCAGAGTGGCAGAAGTGCTCGGCCAAGGGCGGATCTACAACCGACCCGTGGCGAGGCTGATCGAGCCGCCAAGGCTCCCCGACTTGCTTAATGACGACCATGACCCCTGACTTTGTGAACTGCCCGACCCCTCACAGACATTGAGTAGTGGACAGTGCGGTTAATCTGTCCCTGCTTAGCTAATTAGGTGGGACTAATTAGGGGGCGGCTGTTACAAAGGGTCAGATTAAACCGAATATATATATTTATTGCCTGAGATCCCATGTATAATATTTGTGTATCGTTTGATATCCCCTGTATATTCCTTGTACAATATGCACTGAATATCCCTTTAGTCTAGCAGGACAGACCATAATATTCATCCCCCTATTGGAAGCGATCCCCTGGCGCCAGGTACCGAGTAAAGCCTTGCCCCCTCGAGCTGACTTGAAAGCTGCCGCCGGGACTTGCCCAAGCATGCCCGCTTTCGCCCATGGCTACGAGACCGAGAGGCGACAGAAATGAGATAGGTACTATTTGTTCACGGTACATATATATATGGCGCAAGAAATGTAGAACCCCCCTTGCAGTTCCCGTTCAGATCGCCTTCAGTTCAGTCTGGTTCAGTTACCGAGTAAAGCCTCACCCACTACGCAACGTGTGGTGCAGAGTAGAGCTCGTATCGCCCCAAATAGAGTCGTATTATCCTAATACCTTTGTTCAAGGTACCGTTCGCTATTTACTAGTAAAAGCCTTCATTACGAGTCAAAGACCACGTGAAGTGAGTAATTGTGCGTCTATACAGAGCACTTATAGCCGCGTGCAAATAGGAGAGACCAACGTCAAGTTCAACTCTGAACCACCGCGCACTACCGCGCAACACGGAGGATTTACCCCGCCAGCAGAGCCACTTTCCGGCAAGGATTATTCTTCAGTGCTTTGACTGTGGCGGCTGGAGCAGAACCGTCTGCCCCGCTGCTGCTGTGGGAACTACATATCTACCGTGAGGACCTCCACTCGAGTCCGTCTCTGCCGGAGCAGAGACCCCACGGCGTTACCTGCGTGGCGCGTACCCTGGGACCAGCAGCTGCTTTCCCCGCTGAGCCAGAGAGTAAAGACCGCTCCCCCTGCAGGTGCCTCGCTGAGGACCAGTGGACTAATTGACTTGCCTAGAGCTTTGCCTCCCTCTGCTGGCTTACAACCGGTAGTACCCCTATCCCAGAAGATCCATAGATCTAATTACTTAATATCCATTATTGATTTACATGCACATTCTATTTGCCTTATAAGCGCAATTGACCAAAGTATATTATGTAACAATAATCCCCTTTATGTAATAAATATTGTAAACTAGTATTTTGTGTGGAAAACCTGTTATTGTGCGAGTGTCGTCATCTAGAATACCTTTGTACGGTGTTGGCCAGTAATGTACAAGTCGGTAGTGATTCAATGATATCAGTACTTGATTAATACAGTCAGGGAATTGTACCCCTCAGTTACACGTAGAGAACATACCAGTGCAGCCAGGCTGAGTACAGAGGCGCTGATCCAGGCGGGCCCAGACGGTCAATCCCAGGAGTTCAGAGGAGGAACAATTACACACATATAAGACAACAGTACATAAAACACATAAAAATACCACCCCAGTTACAACCCCCCCTCCTTCTACTCTAAACCTTAACCCACCCGTCCTATTATAAACCCTCATATACCCACTCTCCAATCCCCTCCCTATGCCCCATCCACTAAGGATGGTCATCTTCCTATCATTTCCCACTGGAGTCATGGATCCAATAAGATGCTCTCCACTCCGACCCCCCTCTAGATAAACCCCTGATTAAACCCCCACTAGTCCAATAAACACAAATAATAATAAAAATTAAATTCAATAAAGATATCGGTCGAAAACCACCGTGAGCCTTGGCCCTAACATGAGATAACTATAATGGAAAAATAGCCATTATTATATAATAACTCAACATCAACCCTGCAACCATCTACTTCCGAGTCTGCGTATCAAGTCACAATGTTATAGCACAAATGGATAAAGGAAAATTCAAAACAAAATTAAATTAAAGCATACCAGCAGATAGTCTAAGGCAGGGGTTCCCAAACTTTTCAGGCCGGGGCCCAGAAAATAAGGCGTCAGAGAGCCGCGGCCCAATGCACATCGTCTGGCTTTTTTTATTTTTATTTTTTGCCAGGCGACCGATTTTTTAAGCCAAATATCACTTCAATCCTATTAAGTTAGTTCAAGTTAGTTATTCATTTATATGTGCTATTTATGAGAGGGCTAACTTGTTGCAAAATAATAATGATAATAATAATAGTCTCATTAAAATACTATTGTTGCTTCGGTTGTTTTCAGCGTTTTATGTGCATAATCTGTTATTTAGTTTGAAATGTTTCGTTGAAATAAGTAGATTTTTCGTTTTTGTTTATTTATTAAGTTAATATAAAACCATATAGTCACATTTTAGAATACAATAGAATATAATTTTAGAATACAACTAGAAACACTGTCCTGGCCTGCTTCTAAGTTCAGTGGCCTGACAAAAAAAATCAAAATAATTTTTTTTTTTTTTTTTTTAATCATCTCGCGGCCCACCCGTGGCTGCTCGCGGCCCACCTTTGGGTCGCGACCCCGACTTTGGGAACCACTGGTCTAAGGCAGGATCGGATCACAGGTAAATTGCGCAAACAGATGTCATTTAAACAACGACAATAATAAGAAAGGGAAAAAAGGGGGTTATGGTCAAAGTGCACACGTGTAACAGCCCCTCTGATCAGGCACAACGGCTGGAATGACATAACCTATGTAAGAATAGAATTAAACACCTTCATTAACCCGGGGATGGTAATAAGCAATACCTGACACAACCTGTTATCATATATTGTATATATATATATTCAACCGATCTTCTCCTACCGGAGCCCAAAGCTCAAAACAGCCTGGATATAAAAATAAAAGCATACAAGAAGTTAGTTAAGGACCCGATCACCGTTGAATTGTGCGAACCGATGACACTTAAACAGCAACAACAACCAAAGTACGTAAATATTAACGGGTCTCGAGTGTCTCGGCGCAGACGATAGACGCAGCCCGCTAGCTAGCCCGAGGCTAGCGCGTAAGCTAGTGATGAATCCGGATAGCACGTTAGAGTCTGTTATATACATTGTTCAGCTAGCTCGCTAGCTTTCAAAGAGGCGATACACAAGTACGACCATGAGGACAGCATTAGCAAGTAACAGAAGTCATTGGGAAGCCCCGCTAGTTGGATGGGCAGTGGACAGTTAGCATGTCTGGGCATGACAGCAAGTATTTGTGAATAGTCAGCCCTATCAATGTATTCAGGCCCACATCGCCAAGTCACTCACCCGACATAGATATCAAGCTACAGTCTCAGGTATCCCCTCGAGATATTCCTTCGATTTAGCCAACGACCAAAATGAACGCCGACCATCGTCCTTATCCAGCACAGATAATTTCGCGGGAGCGAATAGCGTGGGCCTCAGGCCTAGTTTCCATAGCCTGGACAAGACCACTTTGTATTCGCCTCTCTGTGCTTGAACCTCCGGCGTAAAATCTTCGAAAATGGCCACTTTGTGATCGCCAAGCCTTAGATTACCCCTTCTGGCACGGGCCGACCGCATGATGAGTTCCCTCTGCTGAAGCCTGTTCAGCTTGACAATAATGGGCCTCGGCTCCTTGTTCACTCCAGGAGTGGTCCTGCCCGCTCTGTAGGCCGACTCACAAACGGGAGGGGTGGGGAGGACATCATTCCCCAGTATTTCTTGGAGCAATTCCGGCATGGTCTCAGAGAGACGGCCTCCCCCGTTGTCCTCCGGTACTCCAACAATCCTGATGTTGTAGCGTCTCTCCCGGGACTGTATTTCCACAATTACCGACTGTAGTTTGGCAACTTCAGCCTGCCTAGCCAGCAGGGAGGACTCCAGATCCGCCATCTTCTCGCCTTGTAATGAGACCTCCGTCGTTAGCGTGGCTAGTTCGTTAGCATTAGCCGAGGAGATAACGTGCAGCGACTCCATCTTGTCTTTCAACGGGACGACCGCCAACCTTATTTCCTCTGATATCTCTCGATGAAGGTTATCACAAAAATCCGCCAGCACTTTTCTTTGTGTTTCAGCGAAGCGTGTCTCAGAATCTGCATGGAGCTTGGTCATGACCGAGAGCACAGCTTCGCTTATCTGACCGATACCGGGCGATGGCGCTGCCAGGCCTGGTGGCAGTTTGCTGGCTGGAGCGCTCATGGATCAGGTTTCCAACACCGACATCGCAGAAAGTCAAAAAAAGTCGACGACAGTAGTTGAAACTCGACGACTTAACAAGCAGACAAAAAACAAATAAAAATAAAATAAAGACTAATGGGGAGAAACGTATATTCCGCACGGTAGAAGGGAGCTCACGTGAAACACGTCTACTCCATGATCGCCTAGCTCCGCCCCCACGGAGATATAAGCTTTTATGTGATTATGTGATATGGCTGCGAGCGGTCAGGAAATAGGAGAATCGATTTTCAGCTTGCGGCCAGAGCGTGCATGCGTACACATATACTATCGATAATCTAGCGTTTATTTGAAAACGATTCATAAATAGGCAGAAAAATTACAACGTTCTAGAATATTCCAGTAAAGGGCGATTATCATGGAATGTCTTCTTTTTTCCGTGAAAACTAGTGCTTTTCAAAATGCTAGAAAACGGAAATGAAGCGATAAAAAAACAATCAGCTACGGCAATGTTGACTGGAAAATTAGTCTTTGATAAGCGACGGGCAGATTAGACACATAGCCATCATTTAAAACATAGATTAGGCGATATTAATGTTAACATTGAAGTGGTGCTGGGCATTCAAGGAGGTAAAAAGGAATTAAGTTTGGGCTCTGAAAGTGTTAATCCTGCGACTGCAGGTAAACAGCCAATCAAATCCCCATCAATGGAAAATTAACCCGCCCATACCCATGCTGATTGGTCCTTGTGCAAGACTAGAAAGCGGGGATCTTTGATTAAACACATGCTATCAGAAGAATAGAGTCACAAGAGTGACAAGCCATAGAAGATGGCCACAATGAGTGAAGAAGAGGATGAAACGGTCGGCGACGGCGTGGATGGACAAGACGAGCATCCATGGCCCTATCTACATAAAAAATACATAGTTCAAGGACTCCAACCTTATAGTGTTGTTGAGTTGCCATCATTCAAAAACCTAATAAATGGTTTGCGACCAAGCACTAACGTCATTACGAGGCCCACTGTCCGCTCGAAGATCAGCAAAGCTGCTCAAACCATGAAAGAGAAAGTCACTGCTGCTATGAGTGAAGTTGAATGGATCGCGACAACAACAGATTGCTAAACAGCCCGACGAAGAAGTTACATTGGGGTAACCCAAAGCCAGATTAAGACTTCAGAGGCCCCTGGGCCAGATTCTTGTGGAGGCCCCCCCACACACACATACACATGCGCACAGTGGCGTTTTTATATGTCACTTTAAAAAATATATAGAATATTTAGAAGTGGTGGGCTCTGAGGGCCAAGCTAAAAGGACTTTGATCACCCCTGCCCACTTTGACAACCTAGGATGGCTTAGAGTAGACGACAGAGTACAGCAACTTGCAATGGGCCTGGTCTACAAGATACTACACGACCAAGGTACCCATGCACATGTCAAAATACTTCCCAAAGGTCAGTGAATACCACGATCACAACACCAGAGGGAGCTCCACAAATCATGTTAAACCCAGATTCGGCTCAAACAAGGGACTAAACACATTTCGCAATTATGCCACATCAATGTGGAACGCCCTACCCAAAGCTGTAAAGGAATGTGAATCACTACCCACTTTCAAAAACACTCTCAAAGAACACCTATGGGAGACTGCAATTCGAAACTGGCCCCTGTAAATGTCCTAACACAACCCCCTCCAATGTACAGTAAATGACCAAGTATGGTTTTGTCAATATTCCAATGTACAGTTTTGCTTGTACAGTTATACAGTGTCCCCCACCCACCCACCCCTCCTACCCAACCCCCCCCCCCACCCAACCACCTCCAATGTACAGTCCCCCCCACCCCCCCAACCCCACCCCACCTACCCAACCTCCTCCAATGTACAATTTCTACGTCAAATGTACTCTCTTTTCTGGACTCTTTTCGTATCACAAACAGTACTGTATTTGCAAATCTGGTACGTCATAAATGTATAGATGTAGCAGTACTGTCTATCTGTATGTCATGTATGTCATATATGTTATGATGAATTTAAAATGGGGGACCCTTGTTCTGAAGGATCAGATTAAACCGAATATATATATTTATTTATATATATATATTTAATTGTATTTGTATATCCCCTGATATCCCCTGATATCCCCTGTATATTCCTTGTACAATATGCATTGAATATCCCTTCTAGTCTACTGAACATCCCATAATAGTCTCCATTCTACCATTGGACGAGACCTTGGTGCCAGGTCGCCATACCCCTCAGACCAGGTTCAATCGTACCGCTCAACATGTATGGACAAGTCCTAGTTCCGCGTAGGTATACGTCTACCGCACCACTAATGGTACTATTTGTTCATAGTGCGTATATATACTGCGCTATTAAAGTAGAACTTTTTTTTAGTCCAGTTCCTTACCCTCCAACAGAGTGACAGACGCAAAAGCCTCCCCGCGAACCACGTGTGGGCAGTAAGGCCAATTCGGCCCAGTATCGGCATTGAGACATCGTGTATATTAATATTTGAATAGTCATATTTGGCACTATATCGTCGAGTTGGACGTATTCTATTAAGCTAATAATAGTCTATTCATATATAGTGCCTCGTGCGGTAAGAGTTCTATAGTAATCAGCACCCCCATCGTTTCGGGCATCAGCTGGACGCTTATCCAGGGTGGTTGACCCCACGTGAAGCTGCACCCGAGGAGCTCCAGGCCAAAGAGCGAGTGGACCTGTATATTGGATTATTCTACCGACGACGGCTAGCCTTCCCCGGCTTGGATTATGCTTTGAGTACTTTGATTATTCTATGGATAAAGGCCAACACTGCGGTGTGTTGGAAATACCCCCCCCGGAGAGGACGACAGGTGAGACGGCGCTCTGCACAGTGAGGTCGCCTCACGTCTCTCCGTCGTGGACCGGAGGACGCCGGCCACAGAGGGTCCAACTGCATTCATCTGTGGATCGAGGATCGTTGAGCACCGTGTCGCACAACTGTGGACTCTCCCAAGATACCCTCGGCCAGACGGGATCCAGCCAGTGACTCTCTAACCCCCCCCCCTCCAGCTGTCCTACAAGCAGTCGGAACCTTCCCCTAGTGTATCCAGCTATATAATCATTCAAGTATCATCGCTATTGTTCCCTAAATATTCCAGGTTGTATATTTGCTTCCTGCGCAATCAGAGATTGGACATTCGATATTGATCTACCTACAAATACTCATTTGCCATAAAAGTGCATACTATTTCAAATCATAAATGTAATTAAGTGATCGTTGTACATACCTTTTGCTATGTATTAAAACTCAAACTTTCGATTTGGTACATTTGTGTTGGATCCGTTTATCAGGTGGGAGTGTTCAACATATTCATACCTAGTACTGGGTGGCCAGAGTCTAAAGTACAAGAGGTAGTGGTAGTAAGTATCATATCTAACCATACAGTCAGGGAATTGTACCCCTCAGTTACAATTGGTCCTTCGAGCCGGAGGGTAAT
Source organism: Notolepis coatsorum (assembly GCF_963971535.1). NCBI lineage: Eukaryota > Metazoa > Chordata > Actinopteri > Aulopiformes > Paralepididae > Notolepis > Notolepis coatsorum. The sequence goes on from NC_140169.1 coordinate 128,396,760, forward strand.
CAGTGTAATATTAATATAGTGTTATTAATATTAAAATGGCCTATGATGAACACTCCACGAAACGATCCTCCTAACCAACAACGCCCGCGGCGCAAACGACAGCTCCCTCAGTACCTAGAGGCTTACGCTGTCAGTCAACAACCTAGTCTTCTACCAACAGTAAACGCGGTAAAACTAGAAAGTAAAATTATGTCTAACCCTAACGACCAGGCTACCCCGACCATAGAGGCCCCTATGGGTTCTAATGTAACTGACCAAGCTCACGGTGGGGACCAGGGGGAACCAGACATGACTTTACACCCCGCCAATACCGAAGAAGTAGTCCCCGACGAGTCCCGGGAGGAAGACAACACTACCGAGAGAGAACTCGGCACGGAAGAAGATGAGGAGAGCACCGTGGAGATAGAGCTCCAAGACTCCGCACGGAGTACCCCAAGGGACGGCTCCCCTATACAACCGTCTTCTCCCAGCGAGGCAGAGAGGACACTACAGCAGGCATTCCTCGTCAGCCTGAAAGCCTCTACTGAACGCGATAGACTCCAGGGTGAACGCGATCGATTGCAGATACAGCAACGGAGCGAAGAAGAGCACATACGCCTGGAAATAAGACGCATTCAGATGGAAGAGAATATGGCAAGAGACCGGGCCGACGCCCAGCGCGCCGCCACCGGTGCCCAGAGAGAATCGGATCTCACCAAGCGCGAAGCCGAGCGCGACAGAGCACAAGCGCAACTAATAGAACAGCTGATCAGAAGGACAACACCCCCTCCCTCCACCAGAGGCTCCAGGAACTCGTCTAGACATCACTCCAGGGCGGCATCCCCTAGCCGAGTAAGCGACCCTGAACTTGACCAACAGACGAGGTCTATACCCCCCGCAGACCCCCTTCCCCAACCGGTCCAAGCGAGACCCAGCCACCGGGAAGGAGCAGCATACACTGCGGAGAGGCTAAATCAGAGACTACAAGCCCTGGATGACCTAACGGAAGACGAAGAGGAAGAGGAGGAGAACCACGCCCGATGACAGCACAGTACTCTACCGGACCAGGAGGTCCAGTACAGCCCAGGCTATACCCCCGCGGAGCTGCGCTACAGACCCCCGACGCTATTCACGGGTGAGCACGACGCACGACCCGCACCGAGGAACAGCACCTGGACCAGCGGGCCATGGTACACAGCCGGTACCAGCCCACGCCAAGGAGCAGGAGGAGACTCGCCTAGGAGGCCTCTCCCCCAACGCTCGCCGATGTATCAACAATCCGCGTCATACATTGGCACACCTATGGTACCAGACTTCACCCAGGAGAACCGGGCCCAGTATACGGAGCTCTGCATGTGTCTGGAGACAATGTTGGTGGATGTCATTGATGAACGCCATAAATACGCGATACTACTGAAGCATTTAAAGGTACCCCGCGCGCACAACATAGCGCTCGCCTACGCCACTTCCACGACCCCATACACCGCAGCGCTGGTAGCGTTGGACCAGAGATATGGACGTATATGGGATTACGTGATCCAGGAGATCAGGCACATCGACCGCCTACCCCCAGCAACAGACAATCGAGCACTGGACGACCTGTCCATCAGAGTGCAGTCCCTGGTAGGGATGCTGGGAGCGCAGAGGGAAAAGGGTAGGCATGAACTATACGCCAACTCAAATGTAGAGAGGATCTTGGAGAAGCTACCGCCCGCCCGACAGGAGCGATTTAGGCGGCAGAGAGACCACCGAGACCCTAATGGCCCCGAACCGAACCTCCTCGATCTAGCCGACTTCCTGGCGAGAGAAGTCAGCAGCTTACGGCTAGATACATTCGGACGGAGCACCCCTGGCTCCAGAGAAGGAACCAGGAGACTAAATGATGGAAGAAGATCGGTGACTGTCATGCACCAATCGGAGTCAGTGCCAAGCAGTAGGAGCCACAGTACCCCCTCAAGAAAGGAGAAGTGGAAGATAGTGTGCCCCTACTGTGAGAAAGAACACTGGCTATCACAATGTGACTCATTCCCCAAGATGAATGCGGAGGAAGCGAGTCAATGGATAAAGTCCAACAGACGCTGTTTTCGCTGTGCGCGATCACACATGGCAGCCGAATGCCGCTTAAAGAAAAAGTGCAGTCGGTGCGATGGAGCCCATCTGGACATACTCCACGACAGTAACAGACGGCGGCCTCCACCCGCACCATCAAGCAGCAAAGCAAGCGTCATGTACATCGACCCCGCCAGCAGCAGCGGAGCCAGAGTGCTCTTAAAGGTAGTCCGTGTGACATTGAGCTACCAGAATAAAGTCATGGACACTTACGCCGTCCTTGATGACGGGTCAGAGAAGACCCTTCTGCTCGCGTCCGCTGCGGCCCAGCTAGGGCTGCGGGGGAGCGAAAACCAAATGACAATTCGGACAATAAGAAGAGATTTGAAAACGATAAAGGGCGAGAATGTCTCATTCTCTATCGCAGCAAGCGGCCAGCCCGAGCGACGGTACAGGATTACAGACGCTTTCACCAGCCAAGAAATAGGACTGTCGCGGTACACATACCCCGTAGCCAAGCTGATGGAGAAATATGTACATCTACGCAAGCTACCGATCCCACTCATAGACGGTGCTACCCCGACACTGTTGATAGGCTCCGACCATGCAGACCTCATTGTCCCGATAGACCGGGTTCATACCGGACCCAGAGGCTGTCCTGCAGCAGTCGAGACCCGCCTAGGATGGACTCTCCAAGGCCCACTCGCCAAATCTCTCAACCGCACCACAGCCACTAGCTGTCTCCACTCCCGAGTCACAGAGGGAGACACCGCACTCCTGCAGCATGTAGAGAGGCTATGGACCTTAGAACAAATGCCCTTTAAGAACGAAAAGAAAGACATTCGCTCTAAAGACGACATCTACGCCATTAACCTCCTCGAGACGGGAACAAAGAGAGTCCCAGTCAGCGGCGTGTTGAGATACGCCACGCCACTCCTGCGGCGGGAAGGGATGCCTACCTTTCACGCAAAGAAAGACGCCACAGAGCGGTACCTACTAAACACAGAGCGGCGCTTAGCCAAGGACCCCGCCCAAGAAAGTGTATACCGCGCTGAGATTGAGAAGCTCATCACAGCGGGACACGTCACAAAGATTGACATTAAAGAGGCCGACCAGACGACTGAATCGTGGTACGTGCCCCACCACAAGGTTCATCACAACGGCAAAGACCGCATCGTGTTTAACTGCAGCTACCAGATCGGATCCCAAAATCTGAATAAAGAGCTATTGCCCGGTCCTACACTCGGCCCCTCCCTACTAGGCGTACTACTCCGCTTCCGCCAGGACAAGGTGGCTATCAGCGGGGATATCAAAGGGATGTTCCTGCAGGTGAGATTAGTAGAGGAGGACAAGCCCCTGTTGCGGTTCCTATGGAGAGAGAGGCCAGGAGATGAGCACCCAGCCATCTACCAATGGGAAGTCCTCCCTTTCGGAACTACATGCAGCCCATGCTGTGCTACATTTGCACTACAGAGACATGTCGCAGAGGACCCAGCAGCGGACGAAGAGGTCCGACACAGTGTGAAGAACAGCTTCTACGTAGATAACTGTCTACAAAGCGTTTCGACCCAGGAAGAAGCCGAGGCTCTCCTACTTAAACTCCGCGCCTCTCTGATCAAAGGCGGCTTTGATCTCAGGCAGTGGGCCAGCAGCGATCCGCACGTACTGCGCAGCCTCTCCTCCGAGGACAAGGCAGCGAGCAGCGAGACCTGGATGGCCACAATCCCAGGAGAAGCCCAAGAGATGACACTAGGACTAGTGTGGCGCTTCAAAACAGATTCGCTCCACTATAGACACAAACCCCTGACCACGGAGCAGGGAAGGTCGACGGCAATACCGACCACCAGACGGAGTGTGTACAGAACACTCGCCCGACAATATGACCCGTTAGGATGTATACTACCGTACACCACCAGGGCAAAGATGATTGTACGAGCATTGTGGGACAAGGACCAGGGCTGGGACGACCCCATTCCCGCACACCTTGCATCCACCTGGAGAGAGTGGGAGATGGAACTCCACTCACTCCCAGGCGTTAATATACGCCGAAGCTACTTCCCACCCACGGTGAGGCCAGAGACATGTAAAATGGATATACACGTCTTCAGTGACGCCTCCGAGGTCGCCTACGGATCAGTAGCCTACTTGCGGGCCCAAGAAGAGGGGGGAGAGATCTACACAGCATTCATCCTCGCCCGCTCGAGAATAGCCCCACGCAAGCAACAGTCTATCCCACGTCTAGAGCTCTGCGCAGCCCTCGCAGGAGCGCATCTAGCCACGCTCATCCAACGTGAGCTCACCATTCCGGTGCATAGAACAATCCTGTGGTCAGATTCCACGACAGTACTCGCCTGGATCAAATCGGATTCATGCAAATACAAAGTCTTCGTGGGAGTCAGAGTCACTGAGATTCAAGAGTTAACCGGAGAGTTAACCGGAGAAGCAAACTGGCGCTATGTTGATACAAAACACAACCCAGCTGACGTCATCACCCGGGGAATGTCCCTAGATGACTTAACCCGTCGTAACATCTACAGTGACGGACCAGCATTCCTCAAGCTCCCGGAAGGAGATTGGCCCACGCCCACCCCGAGGGAAGCAAGTGACGAGGAGGCTGAGAATAAGAAACCTATGTTCTGTGGATTGAGCACTGTTGTCTCCGCAGACCCCAACATAGACGATTGCATTACCATAGAGAGTGCGCAGCAACGGACATTCCTGCGGCACCACCCAGAGATTCAGTCCCCCGCTGATATGTCAGCAGCTGACTACGAGGAAGCAGAACTGCTTCTACTGCAACGAGCCCAGAGAGACTCGTTCCCCGATGAACTAGACTGTCTACAGGGAGGAAAGCCTGTCCCATCAGACAGCAGATTGATTCATCTGGCCCCCGAGAGTGACACACATACCCTCATCAGAGTGGGTGGTTGCCTGCGGAAAGCCCCCAATTTACCGGATGACATTAAGTACCCGATCGTATTGAACAGCCGACACAAGGTCACAGAGCTGATTATAAAGAAATACGACGAGGATGTACACCACGCAGGAGCAGAGAGAGTCTTCACGGAGATCAGACGTCGTTACTGGATACTTCAAGGAAGAGAGGCGGTGCGACGCTTCCAGCAAACCTGTCTAGACTGCCGAAAGTGGCGCGCGCAGCCCAGCATACCACGGATGGCTGACCTACCTCCATGTCGCCTCCGACTCGGCGACAAGCCATTCCACTCAACAGGCATGGACTGTTTTGGCCCGCTGCACATAAAGAAAGGAAGAGGCACCGAGAAGCGGTGGGGTATTGTATTCAAATGCATGACCACCAGAGCGATACATATCGAGCTCCTTCCGACCATGAGCACAGACTCATTCCTTATGGCCTTCCGAAGATTCACATCACGGAAAGGAAAACCGTCTACATTATTGTCCGATCACGGGACAAACTTCAAAGGCGGAGAAAGAGAGCTGAGGGAGAGCTTCCAAGCTATGGGCCCAGAACTTAAGACCCACCTCGCTCCAGCCCAGATTGACTTCCAATTCAACCCCCCAAACGCACCCCACTTCGGTGGAACTTGGGAACGAGAAGTACGTTCTATAAAGACAGCCCTGTACGCAGTACTTGGGGCCCAGACTGTGGCGGAAGAAGTCCTAATGACAGTCCTCACAGAGATTGAGGGAGTATTGAACTCAAAGCCCCTCGGTTACGTCTCCAGTGATGTAGCAGATGTCGACCCAGTCACCCCCAACACCCTCCTGATGGGGCGGCTAGATCCCGCGTTACCCCAGACAATGTACCGGCCTGAAGAAGCGAACGGCCGACGAATGTGGAGGTACAGCCAAGTATTAGCCGACAAGTTTTGGAGCAGTTTCCTACTGCACTACCTACCGTCTCTACAGACCCGCCAGAAGTGGGTAAAAGAGAGAGACAATTTGACGGAAGGAACAGTCGTCATGATTATTGACCAGTCACTACCCAGAGCTATGTGGCCGGCTGGCCGCGTAAGCAAAGTGATCACCGGTGCCGATGGCAAGGTCCGAGCAGCTGAAGTACTCGTCCAAGGGCGCACTTACACCCGTCCTGTGGCGAGGCTCATAGAACTGCCCCGACTCCCAGACACAATCGATGATGACCATGACCCTATGACTTTGTGAGTTGACTGACCCTTACAGCGAACCCTTGAGTGGTAGACAGTGCGGTTAATCTGTCTCTGCTTAACTAATTAGGTTGGGACCAATTAGGGGGCGGCTGTTCTGAAGGATCAGATTAAACCGAATATATATATTTATTTATATATATATATTTAATTGTATTTGTATATCCCCTGATATCCCCTGATATCCCCTGTATATTCCTTGTACAATATGCATTGAATATCCCTTCTAGTCTACTGAACATCCCATAATAGTCTCCATTCTACCATTGGACGAGACCTTGGTGCCAGGTCGCCATACCCCTCAGACCAGGTTCAATCGTACCGCTCAACATGTATGGACAAGTCCTAGTTCCGCGTAGGAATACGTCTACCGCACCACTAATGGTACTATTTGTTCATAGTGCGTATATATACTGCGCTATTAAAGTAGAACTTTTTTTTAGTCCAGTTCCTTACCCTCCAACAGAGTGACAGACGCAAAAGCCTCCCCGCGAACCACGTGTGGGCAGTAAGGCCAATTCGGCCCAGTATCGGCATTGAGACATCGTGTATATTAATATTTGAATAGTCATATTTGGCACTATATCGTCGAGTTGGACGTATTCTATTAAGCTAATAATAGTCTATTCATATATAGTGCCTCGTGCGGTAAGAGTTCTATAGTAATCAGCACCCCCATCGTTTCGGGCATCAGCTGGACGCTTATCCAGGGTGGTTGACCCCACGTGAAGCTGCACCCGAGGAGCTCCAGGCCAAAGAGCGAGTGGACCTGTATATTGGATTATTCTACCGACGACGGCTAGCCTTCCCCGGCTTGGATTATGCTTTGAGTACTTTGATTATTCTATGGATAAAGGCCAACACTGCGGTGTGTTGGAAATACCCCCCCCGGAGAGGACGACAGGTGAGACGGCGCTCTGCACAGTGAGGTCGCCTGACGTCTCTCCGTCGTGGACCGGAGGACGCCGGCCACAGAGGGTCCAACTGCATTCATCTGTGGATCGAGGATCGTTGGGCACCGTGTCGCACAACTGTGGACTCTCCCAAGATACCCTCGGCCAGACGGGATCCAGCCAGTGACTCTCTAACCCCCCCCCCTCCAGCTGTCCTACAAGCAGTCGGAACCTTCCCCTAGTGTATCCAGCTATATAATCATTCAAGTATCATCGCTATTGTTCCCTAAATATTCCAGGTTGTATATTTGCTTCCTGCGCAATCAGAGATTGGACATTCGATATTGATCTACCTACAAATACTCATTTGCCATAAAAGTGCATACTATTTCAAATCATAAATGTAATTAAGTGATCGTTGTACATACCTTTTGCTATGTATTAAAACTCAAACTTTCGATTTGGTACATTTGTGTTGGATCCGTTTATCAGGTGGGAGTGTTCAACATATTCATACCTAGTACTGGGTGGCCAGAGTCTAAAGTACAAGAGGTAGTGGTAGTAAGTATCATATCTAACCATACAGTCAGGGAATTGTACCCCTCAGTTACAACCCTGATGTAAACAAGACGAAAGTCTTTCTCTGGTCTGCATCCCCTTAACAATTATTGAGCTGTACTGTACTGTACTGTACCCATTCTGCAATCTGTTAATAAAGTTTTCAATCAATCAATCAAGAAGAGAAAAGAAAAGAAACACATCATGTTTAGATGGGGGGATGGCGCCATCCTCAGGAAGAAAAAAAACATGCACACACTTTGGAGACAAGAATATAATGTTAGAATAGTAAGCTTACTTTTATGTGAATGTCAATTTAAATTATAATTAGGGAAGGGAGGGGGTTGAAATGTGTTTTTGTCCTGTGTTACTGTCTGTGAATTAATGAATTAATGAAATTTTTATTTAACAGATTGCAGAATGGGTACAAATAATACAGTACGGCTCAATACACACAATTGTTAAGGGGATGCAGACCAGAGAAAGACTTTCGTCTTGTTTACATTAGGGTCCCCCATTTTCAATTCATAGTGACATGTATGACATGCACAACATATATGACATCATGACATTTATGGCATAGGGACATACATGACATACAGGTATATTAAAAAGAATACAAAAATATTTGGGGCCTCTAGTGACGAGGGGCCTCCAAAAGGCCTCGAGTGACGAGGGGTCTCAAAAAAAAGTTAAAAAAAGTTAAAAAAAAATTTTAATAATTTGGGGCCTCTTGTGACGAGGGGCCTCCAAAAAGAGAAAAAATTAAAGTTAAAAAAAAAAGAAAAAAAATGTGGGGCCTCTAGTGACGAATTTAATGCAAAAAAAGTGTCCTCTGTTCTTTCATTTCAGCATGGTCTATCACAGCACACATTCCATTGTGGGCAGAGTGTATGCTTGGTTTCAATGAGTCTGCCTACAGGAGGGAGGTGGAGGACCTTACAGCCTGGTGTGACAATAACAACCTGGCGCTCAATATAAAGAAAACAAGAGAGATCATAGTGGATTTTAGAAAATCAAGGCCTGACCACTCCCCTCTGCTCATCAACAACGAGGTAGTGGAGAGGGTCACTGAGTTCAAGTTCCTGGGTCTCAGTGTGAGTGAGACCCTGTCCTGGAGCACCAACACCGCCTCAGTGATCGGGAAAGCCCAGCAACGCCTATACTATCTAAGGAAGCTGAAGCAGGCTGGCCTGCCACGAAATCTCCTTGTCAACTTTTACCATTGTGCGGTTGAGAGTGTGCTGACCTACGGTGTGTCTGTGTGGTTCTCCAGCTGCACAAAGGCAGAGCAAGAGGCTCTACAGAGGGTGGTGAAGGCGGCAGGCAGGATCGTCGGCACTCCTCTACCAAACATCACCTCCGTCTTCACCTCCCGCTGCCTCCACCGCTCCAAATGTATCATCAAGGACCAGTCTCACCCAGCACATCACCTCTTTCAGCTCCTTCCCTCAGGGAGGAGATACCGGTCCATACATGCCAAGAGTACAAGATTTAAGAACAGCTTTTCCCCCAAGCAGTCAGACTGTTAAATGCTCATTGACTGTCCCCTCACATGCACCATGCACTTACTTGGACCTGATAATCACTGATTACCACCCATCATGCACTTTATTATTTAAAATATTCTCTTATGTACAGTGTTATATGTGTTATGTGTTCATGTATGTATATATTGTATATTGTACTACGGTCTGTGGGAGCTCCCCTGAAATTTCGTTGTATACTGTGCAATGACAATTAAAAGTCTATTCTATTCTATTCCAGCCTTGCCTAAACACCAGCTGATGATTTCACTAATTGGCTCACCTCTTCAACTAACTCACCTGGCAATGTATATAGTTAAAATGAAAACTTGGCCGATGATGGAATGAGTTTGAGACCCCTGGTCTATCCCTTTCCAAAAAAAAATTAACTTTTACTTTTTAGTACTTAGGTACATTTAAAAGTAGGACTTTTTTACTTTTACTCAAGTGTGTTTTTAGCCAGATACTTTTACTTTTACTTGAGTCAGATTTTGAGACAGTACCCGTACTTTCACTTTCTGGGTGATTTCTGGGTACTTTTTACACCCCTGCACTTAACACACCTCGGCAGAAGTCTCCTACGCACTGAAGCCACGTTGTCCAAATGTTTGATATCTTCTCCACTACAGGGGGGAACGGTACTCAGAATCTTACTGGGAATCTGAATCATCTCTCCTCACCTCCTCAGTTGGCAATTCATCCCCTTCAAAACACAGCAACAACGACAAGCTCTGCTCTCTCTGTCCACCACTGTAGCGTGTCAGACGCCAGAGTCTTTGAATCTATCACCATCCCAATCGATTGGCACAGGACAAACAACACGCCTTTGTGTGTGATCTGAACCTGATGTTTTCCTAGCATTGTTGATTCCAATGCCCGACTCTGACACGAAGAGACACATTCCACAATGATCAGACCACTCCACTTCTTCCACTTTCCCTAATTGTACTACTTCTAACCACTCCTGAACTTCAGACAAGTCTCGTAAAACACTATCCTCCTCTTTAGGGTTCTTTAGGGTTTGTTTAGTACTTTCTCAGTCGTTGTCACCATTATTCACCCATGTTTCTTCCAGTCGTCTGGATTCCTTCCTTCTTACTGTTGATGGACTTGCAGGCCTAGACAGTCTATATATGGACTAGACATTCTAAATGGTAAATGGTGCATTTATATAGCACTTTTATGCAAAGCGCTTTACAATTTTGTTCCTCACATTCTCCCATTCACTCTCACATTCACACACCAACGGCGGAGACGACCATGCAAGGTGCCAACCTGCTCATCGGGAGCAATTAGGAGTTATATTTCGTATTGCATCGCGTCCCGCTCTGAGCCTTACGAGATACTCCTATCTCCTGTGATACCTAATGTATCTCCCACGAATAAAAACACATGCACCCCACCTGTATGGGGCCCCGCCCCTTATGGTGGCACCGCCCATATAACCATGACCCTGGTCATGAAACACCCTTCCTCTATTTTCGTCCCAGCGTATTGGATGCGTGCACCATACGAGCTAGCGGAATGAAAAGATTAAGGAAGATTAATAATGTTGGAAGCTTACCGGAGGTTGCTGGCCCCTGGCATCTTCGACGCATGTTTTCGGCGACACGACGGGCCTGTGATGTTCCTCGTTGATGACTGCACATCGAGGTTCAGCTGTACAAGGCTGGCTGTCGGGCCAGCTTGTACTCAGGTAGGCCCTGTGTCTTCAGGCATGGGTATTAGTGTTAGTAATGCTGGTTTGTTTTGTTAACACAACCATGTTGTGTGTTGGCGCCGGGGGCAGGATGGTTTGGTGAACGTTCTCTGCAGGGAACGGTTTCCAAGCTGTCTTGGGCGTGCTGCTAAAACATCTAAAGCTATGCTAACATGCTATCGCTACTGCCGCATGCTATTACTACTGCTAATTGCTATGCTGTTTTAATGTCTCCGCCGTGAGATGTTGTCACTCTCCCGCCTCTTGCCCGGTTCATCAATGAAGGTCAGTCGGTAGCTGTTGTGGGGTTTTTGAGTTCTATTTACCTTTTTCGGGTAAATAGGTTGACAACGGGGTAGGTCGTGGCTAGATTCCTAGCCAGGTATTTTACCTTGTGTTCCGGCGGGGTTTGTTGAACGGTGTTCCCATCTGGGTTGGCGTCGGGTAGTGGGGCTATGGGTCCAGCCGACATGATAAACATGTTGCGTGTCGGTGCACAGGCAATTGTTGTCTTGGATCCCACATTGCCTGGCGTTAGGCTGCAGTAGTTTAAGGGCAGGGCCGCCTGGGAGAAATGTGAGGCCCTGTGCGTTTTTTGACGCGAGGCCCCCCATCTCCTGGGGCGGCCCTGTGTAGGGGGCTATTGTTTCGTTTTGTCACTCTGCTATGAGAAGGTCTGTCTTGCTACAGCTTTCTCTCCTCTCAAACCATTCATACTGACGGTCAATCGGTATACTGGGGGAGTAGTGCGGGGGGGGGCTTTGTTTACCTTTTTTGGTAAATGGGCTAAACTAGGGCTGGTGTTTTGTTGTGAATATTTTGAATGAAGACGGGTCTGGTCCGTCTCCCCTTAACTTTGTGTGTATGGGTTTGCTCATTCTACAGTTTTTGTGGTTTAGCTCTTTTATTCATTTAACCTTTTCATGGTGCACACCACAGTGGAGGGTGCTGTTTGCAATCACCACTGGTGCTCCATGTTAACGTCAGTCCTTTGTTTTTGATATATTGAAACAATGCCCCGCCCGGCCGACACCTTGGGTGGGTCGGCCTGGCGAGTGGCTGGTGGGCTGTTAAGGCTTGTACCGCCACGGTATGGAATTGGCAACGATTAGAACTGTGTTCGAATTGGTGTTTTTTCTATTAAAAAAAATGGTGTCTGGTGGAGGGGCCTTGGGGCCAGCCGACGTCGACACATCGCGCAAGGTTGTTGACGTTATTAGCTTTGACCCAGCCGCAAGCTATAACCGCTCAGGGTTCCCCTCTCCGCAGGGGATTTTGGTCTTCTGCTGGAGCGCGGGCGGTATTGTCCTAGGCCCTACACCGCCTCACACCGCGCAGCCAGAAGAAGAGAGAGCACGGCCTCGTCAGCGGCGATGACGGGGCCCTCGACAGGCGGCCATGTTTTTCCCCCGCCAGAGGTATCCTGGGCGTTGATTCGACAGGTGTCCACAAGGCCGACAGCCTTGGCGGCCGAGGGATCGGCCATGTAGGATGGGTTCGGCTTGAACAAACAAGCCGTCACCGTCCTGCCGCGAGCAGCCCGCTCTCCGATCACTCCCTTCCCCAACACCAGCGGAAGAAGTGGGCTCTAAAAAAGTATGATTGTTTCCTTTGGCTGCGGGCCGCGTGCCTTCGTTGATGCGCGGGCGGCCCCCCTTTTCGCTTCTCATGGGGACAGGGGCTGACACCCAGTTGATGGCTGAGCCTGGGTCTGTCCGTGAGAATGTTGTGCTGTCAAGCGGCTCCCACACCTTGAACTGTGTTGGTTGAGCCTGGTGTTACGTCTGTCAACTTAAGTGTTGTCAGCAGGGGGGCTCGAAACCTTTTGAGGCACACAGTGCGGGCTTCCCCGGCCTCGCCTTCGCCAGGCCAGGTATCATGTTGGTGCTCCCACTCCTGAAATATTGGCAAGTGGTCGCAGCTCACATGGTTTGGGGTGGTAGTAATATCACTGCAGGGCTACGGTGTGTAGGAACCTATGGGGGCCTTACACCTTGCATGTCCGGCTGCAGAACAACTCCTTCAGCATGTTCTGGAGGGGTGTTCAGTGGGGGGGCTTTTTTGATCGGAAGCCCCCCGTATCAGACAGGCCCTTTCTGTCGGGGTTCCCCCTTGGGTGCGATTGCCTCGTGGGTGGTGTCAGGGCAGGTGTTCCGACACGGAACGCGCTCCTCGCACGGTTCCAGGGTTGTCTTCGCACAGCGGGGGGACCGGGCCAACTATCTACAGTTCCTGGCGGACCTGCGCCACGTGACGGCGGGTGCGTTGGGAGTGTCGTCACATATGACTACGGCAGTACCATATGTCGAGGTAGATGGAGAGAATGGTGAGGCGGGGACTTGTGTTTACACAACCCCACCTGTTTTCAGGTTTGGTACAGACCCTGTTGTCGGGGTCTCCAGCAGGGACAGCTCTGGTCGACGAGATCCAATCTCTGTGGACGAAGCAAGCCATCGTCGTGGCGTTCTCCTCCCGGTGTTCTCTGCCCGAGAAGTCGGGAGGGAGGGGTGTAAGACCCAGGCTGGACCTGTCCCATGGGAAGGTTCAGCATTTTTTGGATCGTCTCCTACCTGTTGAACACTGTCAGGTGGGGGTCTGGTTCTCCTCCATAGACCTGTAGGATGCGTATGCGCATCCCCGATCTTCCATCCTAGGGCTTACCTACGCTTCCTTTGCAGGGTTAGCGTATGAGTACCAGAGGCTGCCGTTCGGTTTTCTCTGGCTCCCCGCATCTTCACCAAGTGCGTGGAGGCCGCACTGGGGCCTCTGCGTCATCCGGGGTTACGGAGTGTTCTGCCCTGATGACGTTCTGGTCCTTCGCGGTCAAGGTGGATCGTCAGGTCTCGTACCAGGCAGGTCTCTACCAGCCTGGGGTTGCTGTAGACTGGATGTAGTGTATTCCTCTTCCCAGTCAACGGTTGGAGGGCTATGGGCATCCATCTCAGAGCGTGTTGTCAACACGCTCGGGAGGTTCCGTCCTAGGACGGTTACGGCGCTGTCTCACGTCGCGTTTTCACCGACGCCTCCCTCGCTGGTGATGCGTCGGGCCAACGCAGTAGGGGGCAGCTGGCAAACCATGCTGCCCGGTCTGCGCTACGTTCAATGTGTTGGTGTTGAAAGCGGTCCTTCTGGTCCACAAATGGTGTTGATCAGGACGGACGATACGACGTCAGTGTCGTGTATCGACAGACAGGGAGGAGTACGCTCCCCCTGTCTGCACCAGGCGGCGGGCGGCTGGCTATGGGCGTCCTCCATCTGCGCGGCCTAAGGGCTCCCCACATCCCCGGCAGGGAGAATGTGGGTGCAGGTGTACTGTCGCGGGGCGGCCCTCATCCTGACGGGTGAGGATTGTGTCTGGACATGGCCAGGCAGGTCTGGGACCGATGCCGTGCCGCCAGGGATTCTTCCCCATACATCTGTTAGGTCAGTTGTTGGGACGGGTACGTTGAGGGGCGCAGGTTCTTGATCCTGATGGTGTTACCATCTGGAATGCGCATGCTCCCTCCACTGTCGCGCTTACGCGGGCAGATGACGTATGTTCCAAGTGTGGTGTAAGGCGGGGGGCCGGGACTCAGTCTCCTGCCCCCTGGATGCTGTCCTTAGTTACCTCCAGTCTCTCCTTGATAGACTGTCGGCTTCGACGGTGAGGGTATATGCAGCAGCTATATCCTCCTATCATGAGGGGTTTGAGGGGATGTCTTGTTCAGCCACTCTCTTGTGAAGCGTTTCCTGCTTGGCGCTCGACGCGTTAAGCCGGTGCAACGCTCCTTGGCTCCGACTTGGGATCTTCAATTGGTCCTCGGTCGGTTGTCCTTGGCCCCGTTTGAGCCGCTCGAGCGGGCGCCGTTGGGACAGCTGTCCTTCAGGACCGCGTTCCTTCTGGCTGTCACTTCCGCTAAACGCGTAGGTGAGCTCTGTGCTCTCTCGGTACGTCCAGAGTGCCTGTCTTTTCGGACCGATTGCGGTGTCACTCTGCGACCTAATCCTGCTTTCGTGCCTAAGAATATCCGGAGTTCCTTCCGCTCCCGGGATATTGTGGTTCAGGCGTTTCGTCCTCCTCCTCACACTAGTGAGTTAGATGCGGGCCTTCACCTGTCATGTCCAGTCCGTGCTTGGGGATTTACCTTAGCCGTACTCAGGATTTCAGGGTTACCGACCAGCTTTTTGTCTGTTACGGTGGGGCTCGTGCTGGTAAGGCACTGTCGGAGCAGCGCCTGTCCCATTGGTTGTGCGAGGGTGTTACCCTCTGCTACACGTTGGCTGGGCAGGATCCCCCTGGGGGCGTCAGGGCGCACTCCACTCGTGGGGTGGCTGCCTCTGCCGCTCTCCTGGGTGGGGCCTCGGTGGAGGACATCTGTGCTGCAGCTTCATGGTCCTCACCGGGCCCCTTTGTAAGGTTTTACCTCGTGGACATGACCGGGGGTTCTGTCTCCCAGGCGGTTCTGGGGTCTGTGGCCTTTCCTGCTTCCCGTCCTTTGGTCGGGTAGCAGGAGTGTATGGGTATGGGCCGCAGTGTGTTGAGTCACACGTGGTTCCGCCTGTACGGTGTGTTCAAGGGGTTCTGGCTCCCTCTTGTTCGCATTCAGGTGGAGTTGACTGCGCCCCCCCTTCGTTAGGAAGGATGGGGTGACAGGGCTCCCCGCACCCCTTGATGTGGGCTTACGGGTCCTCAGGGGGTACATCTGTCGGGTCTCGCGCCCGCTCTTCCCCATTATCTCGTAAGGCTCAGAGCGGGACGCGATGCAATACGAAATATAACGATAGGTTATGTAGATAACCTAGTTATATTAGTATTGGCTAAGCGTCCCGCTCTGCGCGCCCTGAGTTCCCTCTTGAGGGATCTTTTCCTGGGACGGGTTTTGGCGAGGAAGGGTGTTTCATGACCAGGGTCATGGTTATATGGGCGGTGCCACCATAAGGGGCGGGGCCCCATACAGGTGGGGTGCATGTGTTTTTATTCGTGGGAGATACATTAGGTATCACAGGAGATAGGAGTATCTCGTAAGGCTCAGAGCGGGACGCTTAGCCAATACTAATATAACTAGGTTATCTACATAACCTATCGTTAAGTCTTGCTCAAGGACACTTCGACACGCTCTGGGAACCTTCCAATTATCAGACGAGAGCCACTCTACCTCCTGAGCCACTGTTGCCCCCATTCTATATGTATAACTACATTTAACATATCCTGATGATGACAGTCTGCTTGCCAGCTTCCTCCTTTTAACCATCCTGTATTAACTACGCATAATCTCAATCCACACGGCTGAAAGGCTCACGTGACCCACCTGACGTCACAGCAGCTCGATGGAACTCTGCCAAGGGGGTGTGACAATGGAAGTAGCCTATTGCAAAAAGGTCACCACTTGTGAATTGTACAAATATTTTTTTGCCTTTCTATCTTTTTCTCCCATCCCCCAATTTAGTCATTAGGATAATTCCCTTCCTGGTCATTGCACTCGTCCTACTGTCGGTATGGGGAGGGTGTAGACTACCACATGCCTCCTCCGATACATATGGAGTTGTCAGCTGCTTCTTTTCACCTGACAGCTAGGAGTTTCAGGAGGATGATGTCATTGGAGAGCATAACATGCCGAGAGGTTCATGCTATCTCCTCCAGATCACAATTCAACATTTGTTGAAGGAATTTATCAAATGAACATCTGTGTGCATCGTCATGCGTTGTGCCAATAAAGGCTTCCAAGACGTCTCCCTCTATAGTTACTAACTTCCTGATGAAACAGCAGAGTCCAAGCACATGGCCAACAGTCGCCAAGAGAGGAGCATGTTCATGCTAAGTGACAGAGAATTAATAGGATATTACTTTATATGTCATCGTATACTGGTGTTGGGAATTATCAATGAGTCATTTAGGCTTATGTTGTGAATCGGTTATTAAATAATGAACAGTTTGACCTTGATTCCGGGAGGTAGTAGTAATAGTAGTTTTATTCAGTCATCACACACAATATATGCACAATCATTCCAGACTGTAAATAAGGTCAACAGTCTTTGTTTTGGCAGTGACTGAAAAGGTACAGGCTGAAGCATGATGCTTATATTATGCCTGTCCCTCCAAAAAAAATTTGACTTTTTTTTTAACCAAAAGCTAATTATTTAAGCATTACATCACGCGCAGGAGTGGTTTGTGAACAATAAACCATGCCTAGGGGTGGTCGTTAGGCATGGTTTATTGTTCACAAATCACGACTGCAAGTGGTGTAAAGCTTTTATACAACTGCCACATTCATCCAACCTTATTTCTATACAATAAACACACATTAATCGAAGATTTATTGAAAAAACCATCCGCCAGAAAAAGTAGTTCCCACAACTACAAAAAAGACAATTTGCCTCCATGTGGAAGCAGATCGGAAGTGCATCCAACCAACTAACACATCCAACTGTGTATTATTGGAATGATTGAGAGAAGTTGCCTCATGTGGAAGCAGCTTGAAGTGCATCCAACCAACTAACACATCCAACTGTGTATTATTGGAATGATTGATTGAACATTTTATTACCAGATGCAGAATGGGTACAATACAGTACGGCTCAATACACACAATTGTTAAGGGAATGCAGACCTACTTTCCATAGAACTTCATTCTTAGATGCTTCTATAGAAAGTAGGTAAAACAAATTAAAAAGTTTTCTTTGCCCTATAGGAAAAAAACGTTTTCTTCGCCCTATTTTTTTATTTATTTTTTTAAACCTACTGTAGAGGGCCTAAACTTAACCAGTTGGAAACCAAGCGTACAGTAATAAAATTAGCAATCAATCAATCAATCAACTCAATAGGCCATGCTCACTTAGAACAGCGCAGCACCCAGCTCTCTCTCAGTCTGACTATCCCCCGCGTTGCAGGCAGAGTGTGTGTGTGTGTGTGTGTGTGTGTGTGTGTGTGTGTGTGTGTGTGTGTGTGTGTGCGTGTGTGTGTGTGTGTGTGTGTGTGTGTGTGTGTGTGGGGGTGTGTGGCGGTGGGTGGAGACTAGAGCGAGCGCTGACAGTCGAAAGGAAAAAGAAATTGAAAAGAAAATTGAAAATTAATCAATCAATCAATCCGCGATTTTTCTTTTGTTACAGAATGATTCAAGACCCATCAATTACATCATCCAACATTGTTTAAAGCACTAAGACATTCGCTGTGACAGAATCGCTTGATATTTAGTCGTTTAGTCATTATCAACATATCCATTTGTTAAATTATTGTCCGGCATCTTGTGATCCGGCGGAGTGATGTGATGTGATTCGGTTGTGGGCGGGTCCTGGGCCAGCAGCGTGGAATTGTGAAGAATAAACATGTGTAAAATGACTGTTTCAGCCAATCAGAATCGAGAAATTTGCATGCCGTTGTATAATGATTCTTAAATTGATATCATCATTGTTCCATAAGTTACCTCAAAAGTAGAAATACATCTGCTTTTAATCCCTTTCTTAGCTTTTTGAACAGTAAACTCACAATCATCTCTCAAATCATATTTTCTCTCCTGTATTGAAAAAAACATTTGCACACAGGTAAAAAAAGAAAAAAAACTGAATTACGGCAATCAACATTAAAGATTTATCTGGATTTAATAGCTGTCTGTCTAATCTATTTCTAAGACATCTTCATTTGAGGGTCATGCTCGTCACGGACTGTGCATATTTCACTATGAAAAACTGTTTCTCATAAATGACAGAACATTCCTGCAGGACCTACCTCCTAACCTTTCCTAGTTTATACAATCTGGGAGACTGGAGGGCAAGAATTCCATAGAATCTCTGCGTATCGCTTAACCTTAATAACACAACTCCCTCCCCCCCAACCTCTTAGAGAACCTTCCATCTCCTCGTCATCTCCCATACCGATCATTCTACCACTACACTCCTTGCTGTGGGATCATACAGACAGCTTGGCAGCACAAAGATCGCCACAGCTGTTGGGTGAAAACTACGTAACTCCTAAAAAGAGTTTTTCAGGCATTAAGAAAGACAACCTCATCTTCAGATCGACACCCCTTGTATGTTTGAATTCATGTATAGGGGTTTTCAATTTATTGAAAACTTTATTTACAGATTGCAGAATGGGTACAATACAGTACGGCTCTTTATACAACGGCATGCAAATTTCTCGATTCTGATTGGCTGAAACAGTCATTTTACACGTCTTTATTGGCAACAATTCCACGCTGCTGGCCCAGGACCCGCCCACAACCGAACCACATCACATCACTCCGCCGGATCACAAGAAGGTGGACAATAATCTTTACAAATGGATATGTTGATAGCGACTAAACGACTAAATATCAAGCGATTCTGTCACAGTGAATGTCTTAGTCGTTTAAACAATGTTGGATGATGTAATTGATGGGTCTTGAATCATTCTGTAACAAAAGAAAAATCGCGGATTGATTGATTGATTAATTTTCAATTTTTTTGTCAATTTTTTTTCCTTTCGACTGTCAGCGCTCGCTCTAGTCTCCACCCACCGCCACACAACCCCCCCCCCCCCCCCACACACACACACACACGCACACACACACACACACACACACACGCACACACACACACGCACACACACACACACACACACTCTGCCTGCAACGCAGGGGATAGTCAGACTGAGAGAGAGAGCTGGGTGCTGCGCTGTTCTAAGTGAGCATGGCCTATTGAGTTGATTGATTGATTGATTGATTGCTAATTTTATTACTGTACGCTTGGTTTCCAACTGGTTAAGTTTAGGCCCTCTACAGTAGGTTTAAAAAAATAAATAAAAAAATAGGGTGAAGAAAACGTTTTTTTCCTATAGGGCAAAGAAAACTTTTTAATTTGTTTTACCTACCTTCTATAGAAGCATCTAAGAATGAAGTTCTATGGAAAGTAGGTCTGCATTCCCATAACAATTGTGTGTATTGAGCCGTACTGTATTGTACCCATTCTGCATCTGGTAATACAATTTTCAATCAATCATCCAATAATACACAGTTGGATGTGTTAGTTGGTTGGATGCACTTCAAGCTGCTTCCACATGAGGCAACTTCTCTCAATCATTCCAATAATACACAGTTGGATGTGTTAGTTTGGTTGGATGCACTTCAAGCTGCTTCCACATGGAGGCAAATTGTCTTTTTTGTAGTTGTGGGAACTACTTTTTCTGGCGGATGGTTTTTTCAATAAATCTTCGATTAATGTGTGTTTATTGTATAGAAATAAGGTTGGATTAATGTGGCAGTTGTATAAAAGCTTTACACCACTTGCAGTCGTGATTTGTGAACAATAAACCATGCCTAGGGGGGTCTAACGACCCTCGGCTGCGCCTCGGGCCTAACAACCACCCGTAGGCATGGTTTATTGTTCACAAACCACTCCTGCGCGTGATGTAATGCTTAAATACAAAACAACTGCTAAGAGGATGCAGACCAGAAGAAGACTTTCATCTCGTTTACGCCAGGGTCCCCCATTTTCAATTAATCAGGATATTTATGACATACAAGACATACAGATATACAGAACTGTGTAGTAAAAAGAGATTCCCAAAGGGGAAGAAACTGTACATTGGTGGGGGGGGGGGGGATTTGGACATTTACAGGGGCCAGTTTCTAATTGCAGCTACCTGTAGGTGCTCTTTGAGAGCGGTTTTGAAGGAGGGTAGGGATTCACATTCCTTCACGGTTGTGGGTAGGGCGTTCCACATTATTGTGGCATAATTGCGAAACGTGTTTAGTCCCTTGTTTGAGCCGAATCTGGGTTGAACATGATTTGTGGAACTCCCTCTGGTGTTGTGGTCATGGAATTCAATGACCCTTGGGAAGTATTTTGACATGTACATGGGTACCTTGGTCGTGTAGTGTATCTTGTAGACCAGGCCCATTGCAAGTTGCTCTACTCTGTTGTCTACTCTAAGCCATCCTAGGTTGTCAAAGTGGGCAGGGGTGAGGTGGGTTCTAGGAGTCAGGTCAAGCAGTAGTCTGACTAGTTTGTTTTGAGATGTTTGTAATTTGGTTTTGAGTGCCTTTGAGGTGCTTTGGTACCATGAGATACAAGCATAGTCGTAGTACCCTTGAATGAGTGCTCCTGCCAGAGTCTTTTGTAGGTCCAGCATGACCATGCCGCAGTATTTGCCCGAGTCCACCTTGTGTTTGATGTGGTCGTTCAAATAGAGAAGGCATGTGTCATTGGAATGGGAATGTTCTGAAGCCAGATTGGAATTCGTAGATTCGCTTTTTTTTCGCAAGGTACTTTTCGACCTGTTCGTAGACAATTTTTTCCATAAGTTTCGAGATGGAGGTAAGAATAGAAACAGGGCAGTAGTTGCCTGGGTCTAATTTGCTGCCTTTTTGCATACATCACCTCCATATTTGTTTCTTCTGTGGTCCTCGTGGTCATAAATCCACCTCCAATAACATGGAGAATAATTGACTATATTCACACGGCGGCCACTTTGCTCTTACGTCAGGAGTTCCTTTCCACCCTGTTCAGGAACCGAACCTGAGCAAAATATCCGCCATGTGAATATGGTCAATTTACATTTTCCTTTCAAGGGACATGAAAATGACCAAAATTGGATGTGCGCAGCCTTGGCCCGACGGCAGAGATATATGAACCCATTGTGAACCCGTTCCTCTCAGCTCTGTTACACTTCCAGTATCTGGTTGCCTGACGTTCTGCATTTTATTTTCCATTTGTCTGACGTTACCTCATTGAATGTTGCCCTTCCCCCAGCTTTAGGCAACAGTTGTCTGGGAATTAATTACTGCTCAGTGCACTGTCATTGGGAATTGTGAGCTAGGGATTAATTCACCACTGAGATTTCGGAAAGAGCTACAGCTACCAGCAAATTTATGAGTCTTTTCCATGGATGAAGCTGTGGGTGAATGAGCAAGAGAATCTGGAGAAGCCGGTCATAGACCACCTGCTGTCTCAGAAACCCCCCCGCCGCCCCCGCGACCCTCAATTCTTACTCCAACACAAGTGTGAAGAACGTTTTAAGCTTTCCCACTCTGTAAGCCCTCCGACCCAGTAAGTCAGCTACAGCTGCGATATCAACCAATACTATCAATCTACCTTATTGTACACAATGACAACAATGACATCACGCCATGATCCACAGGCCAAGAAAACAGACTTTTATTTCTCTCTCAAGTTCTAGCGCACATCTGGGAGGTATTGTGAAACAGTTCACCTACTGTATGAAAAACGGGGCAGGGGTTGCTTGCGCAAGGCTATTATAACATAGGCAAGGTGCTATATTTTTTAAGAATTTACAAATAGTAATGATCATTAACCTTATATGGAAATGTGAAATTATGTTCATAACTATTATAGTATAATTCCCTTACCATTGCCAAATTATAATATCATAAATTGTTGTGACACATGTACAGTTGTGTACTGTTGGGTTTAAAGTAACTGTATTACACTAAGGTAATGATATATATTATTATTTTAAATCAATCATACCTACAGTACATTCCTATACAATACCCGATACATTTAAAATTGTCATTATAGCTTGACAGCCATGCATTGTACTGCCATTATTGATTATCTTTTATTGAAATTTGTGGTTATTATACCCCTCCAGTTGGGGTTTTGCTCTCCTCAGGGAGCAAAGCCCTAGCACATCACCCCCACCCTCATCCACCTCCACTGGCTCCCAGTCAAGTTCCGCATCACCTTCAAACTCCTGCTCCTCACCTACAAGTCCCTCCATGCCCTCGCCCCCCGATACCTCTCTAATCTCCTCCACCAGCACACTCCATCCCGGAACCTATGATCCTCTGATCTAGGTCTCCTCTCCAAACCCCCCACCAGGTTACAGACTTTTGGGGACAGAGCCTTCAGCGTGGCGTCCCCTACCCTCTGGAACTCTCTCCCCCCCCCCCGAAATCCGCAACGCCCCAACCCTGGACACCTTCAAATCTGCTCTAAAAACACACCTCTTCACCAAGGCTTTTCCCTATCAGTTAGTTTAGATTAGGTCCATTATCCATTATCCCTTACCTTCCCTCATCCCCTTTTTTCCCCCTATTTCCCTAGCCCTATTTTTTGTCCTGATTGTGAAGCGACCTTGGGTTCTATGAAAGGCGATATATACATTTGATCTATTATTATTATTATTATTATTATTATTATTATTATTATTATTATTATTATTATTATTATTATTATTATTATTAGCGTTACCTGATGGTAATTAACCTGTCTATCTGCCCTGATTGCATTCATTGGCACCTGGTGTGTCTAGTTAGGTTGACTTTATAAGTTCTTCCTGGTTACCATTGAGACCGTCAGTCGATCACTGAACCTACCCGTGAGTACACCGTTGTTAGTAACATTTATCGCTCCTGCCATGGAGGATAAGTTAGTTCATTATTTATAGTATTTGCCGTGCTTTGCCTTATCAAATGTATAACCTGTTTTGTGTGCTTATGTAGCACCGTCGCCCGACGTATGTCGTTTAGTGATATGTTTTGGAGACAGCGTTTTCTCCCCTTTGCTTTTCCCCATTTTTCTATATAGTTCCGTTTGTGTTTGTACAATAACGTGTTTTGGAGACTAGATTTCTCCCCTTTACTTTCCCTCTTTTGGAGACGAAGCATTCTCCCACTTTTGTTTGTGCGCCATTGTCGGCGGGTATGCCTTCTATGTCAAACAATAAGAAGCCTTTTGTTTGAGAATCAACACCTGCCTCTCATCTATCCATTCTGCACTGCACCTGGGTCCAACACACCTACCCAAATCATAAAACTCCACCTCCCATCAGGAGGTGGGGAGTTAAGCCTGTTATAGTACAAGAAATAAATCTGGCCATACTGTATACGCATTAAATATATGACCCTTAAATTGAGAGACAGTGGGCCCCATTAAATAAAAAATCAAATCCCAAATGAGGCACATCCACCTTGTTTTCAAGAGGAATAAACAAAAGCACATTCTTTGTAATACGTTTACCTATTCAGCAAGATGTCTACGTAAGGGGAACTCCAGGGTATTGGCTAATCAAGTGTGTATTTTAGAGATGACACTAAAGTTAATATGTGTCTGGTTTTAAATGAGTGGAAAATGAGAATGGAGCAATGTTTAGCTGGATTGTAAAGTATTCCGACCCCCCTGGGCAAAGTGGAAAACCCCACTGTCTATGTAGCTATTAATACAAATGGCTGGCATCAAAGTCAACAGTTGAACAAGAAAAAATTACAAGTTTTGAGCAGGGAGAACGCAGTGTAACACAAATGTTATGCATGTTTGAACAAGTATACGCTTGTCTTGTTTGTCATAATCACATAAAGACAGATGTCTTACCTTTTACTAATTGGCAGTAATTGAAATGTTGTCATTTGTTTGTTCAGGAGTTGCCAGGTAGCACCACTGTGTCTTATCGAAATAATTGACCTATCTCAAACCCCGCCCCTCCTTTCTTGATCCTCCAATCACAGCTGTCACAACTTGGACAAAAAAGGAAAGCATCAGTTATGATCCTAAGGATCAAGAAAAGGGGGCGGGTTTGAAATCAATAGGGTTAGTGGTGGGAATAGAACCTAGTCACGTTGACTTCCCATAAAGACATTGATTTGCAGTGAATCATTTAAAGTATTTTTTCAGAGAATATTAAAGTTAACAGGCTATCGGACACATTCATTCATAACATTTTATTCACGTTGCATGGGCTTCATTTTAAAAGCTAAAAATAGTTCAATGTTGAAGTCATTACAGAGCATTACATCATATCATATACATGCACAAAACAATCATGTTAAAGGTAGAATCTTTAATGCCATCAAACAGTGACCTCCAGGCAAAAGAACACTGCTTGGTATTACACTTTGTTTACATATTGTGTTTTGGTCTGATGTGTGGCTTGGAGTTTAGTAACTTATTATACTGTGAATTAATCCAGGCCTCTCTTGGCAGAGCCTGAGGTGTGGCTAGCAATAGCAATCCCACCCTTGTTGCCACTCAACTCCAACACACACATCAGACCAAAAAAAAAAAAAGTAAACAAAGTGCAACAGCAACACCAAGCGGGGCTCTTTTGCCTAGAGGTCGCTGTTTGACGGCATTACAGATTCTACCTTTAAGGTGATGTATTTGTGTTAAACTGTTATCTGACTGCTAGTTGCTAGGCCATTTTAATGACTGCCGAGAAAATTACCACTCAATCTCTAACCAGCCACATATGATGTCACCCTTGTGTCTATGTATATCTATAATTCGTAGATGGTGATCCCATACCTGACCTGAAGACATGTTCTTATCACATACTATTAATAAATAGCCTATACAGTGTTTAAAAAAAAGACACACACACATATTTGTTTATACTGTATGACTTACATTCATTCTGTCACTAACCTTAACCATGACACTAAAATAGCAGATTTGTCACACACACACACACACACACACACACACACACACACACACACACACACACACACACACACACACCTTGTCATCTCTTTTTGCACAAAATCCTTCCATTTGTAGTCATCACCAGAACAGAGGGTGACTTAAAAGCAACTCAGGAGGACAAGTTAATCATTCTAGTTCTGTTCATTGTGTGATGAATACCCTGACCGGCTGTGAACCCAACAAGGACAGCCAATAATAGTACCTGCAGATGACTGGGTTTTGTCTGCAGCTCCAGCCATTATTCACTCTGTTTTCTCGCTGCTGTAGACAGACTCCAATTAGCTGCTATGAGTCCTCCCTCCCTAACCAGTGGCATTACATGCTGCTGTTGATGGCCAGCGAGGGCGGGGTTACACAAATCAGACGCTGATAAGTACAAAAAACATTTCAAGAAAAATAAACATTGACCAGCATTCTAGAATGGACTGTGTTTGATTTCCTGCATTAGCAAACACTGTGACAGGAATTCAACTGTAGTCTTGGCTGTTTCGTAGCAACACATTAAACATTTCACCCAAACAGTCTACGGTATATCTCAGGACTGCATCTGTGTTTTGTTCAGGATTTCTTTGGGGGGGGGGGGGTTGTTTTCTCAGTACCTTTGACCTCCGGTGTTGACTGCCGTCTTAGTGATACCTGTGTGGTGGACTGATGAAATGTAACCCCTACAGGGACTGGTCCAGGCATTAGAGGAGCACTTTGCGTAAGATAAAAGTGCTTGTCTACATCTAAGTACAAGGGATATACACATTCTCGTCTATCCCCTCAAACCATTACAGAGCCATCCATCAGCCAGAGTAGAGGGTACATGTTTACATCACTGTTGTTATTTGAAAAGGACAGTTTGGGCATTTTGATTATTTTACTAGAATAGAGGCCTTGCACGGAATGTTTATGTTCTTCTCTTTCTTCCATTTTTCTTTTTTCCCCTTCCAGTTCTGCCTGTAACCATTGGTAACCACTTTCAAAAGAAAATGCCTCATTTCTGTGTAGTGGTAGAGTAGGAAAAGCATGATATTGCTATTTACAAGATCCACTAATGTGAGACTATGGTCTTGGGTGTCCCTGTCCTTAGATAATTAAGGGAGAAATATTCATGGGAATAGCATCAGGATATAGTTTAATATTTGGGAACAGTTATACCCATGAATATCAAATCTATATCTGCATCTGGGTGGCGCAGCAGACATTGCGCTCGTCACCAACGCAAGAGACACCGGGTTCGAATCCGGCTGTCGGCGTTGCCTCCGGCTTGGGCCGGCCGTCATACTAACTCAATTGGCAGAGTTAGCGGGTGGGAAGTCGAAGGGTGGTAGTCTGGTCGTTGTGAACAGCGACTCCTACAGGTCGGTTGGGGCGCCTGCACAGCAAAGTCAGGAAAATGGCGGGGGCAGTGTGAGCCTCCTACACGTTACTCCTCGTCAAATAAGAGTCCGCGCTGGTATTATGTTGAGACAATGAACACACGACCGTGTGGTTTCATTACTTTATTCGACTGCCTCTTAGGTTACAAACACAGCCCTACCTCGAGCGCTAACCACGCCCGTCTATTAAAGGCACAGTAGCCTACAATGTAACTGCTAGTATGTCACAACCTATACGTAGCATAACAGGACATAACATTTTCCCCCCCCTTCCCTCTTGCAACAGCAATAGAACATTCCAGTCCATGAACAGAAACTGAACACTTCAGTCCACCAACCCGTGGCATTTACCCAGTAACATAGTCCCCATGCCAAGCGGGTGGAGCCCTCACCCTCTGAGGGCGAGCAGGCTGGGGAGCAGGGTCTGGTGGTTGTGGTGGGTTACCTCCCACCCTGGTTGCTTCCAAGCGGGGCTGCCAACTGCGGGTTGCAGCTTGGCTCATGGATGATGCAGGCAGTGTCGGGGCACCCACCTTATGCAGGCGGTTTGAGTGCCAGCGAGAACCATCATCTAGTCTGTAGGTGGCCGGACCCAGTTGACGGGTCACTCGGAGGGGTGCTGACCAGTATGAGCTCAGCTTGTTCTTGCGGTTGGCGTGTTTAATCCTGACCCAATCCCCTGCTGACATAGTGGGAGTCTGTACTCTGTGAGAGGCATCATACCTCCGTTTCATCTGAGCCTGTGAGCTTTGGACCTGATCTCTGGCCTTCTCGAGCCCAGGGCTCTCGCATGCAGGGGCCGGTTCAGCTCTCAAGCAGTCTAGTGGTTGTTTCATTTCTCGCCCAATCATGAGCAGAGCCGGAGAGACCCCTGTGGTGGAGTGCTTGGATGCCCGGATGGTCAGGAGAGTTTGGGTGAGTGCAGCGCTGAAGGTTTTCCCCTCCTCCAGGCAGGCTCTGATTCCATTCTTCAGAGATTTGTTTAGGCGTTCAACGCCGCCGTTACTTTCAGGATGGTAGACCGACGTCCTGATGTGCCTGATGGACCTCAGTGACAGGAACTCAGAGAACTCTGCCGAGATGAATTGAGGCCCATTGTCTGTGGTGACGACACTGGGCAGGCCCCAGCGCCCAAACAGCTTGACGAGGTTGTCGGTGATGCTCTGTGTGGTGATGGAGCTGAGTTCGATGGCCTCTGGCCACTTCGAGTGTAGGTCGTGCACGACCATCAGGTAGCGGGCATGTGCCGGGGCCCCATGAAGCTCTCCGCATAGGTCAACCTGAATGTGCTCCCACGGCGCGGACGGCCACGGGGTCGGGGTGAGGGGTGCTGTAGCCGGCTGGCCCGTTTTCCCACTCAGCAGGCAGCAGGTACAGTTGCGCACCAGCTCCTCTACGTCGCCGTCTATGTGAGGCCACCACACTGTGTCTCTGCAGCGTTGTTTCAACTTAACCACCCCCAGGTGGCCGTCGTGCGCCATGTGCAATACCCTGGCCCTCAGCGCCTCTGGTATAATAGCACGGTGACCGCGGGCGAGGCACACCTCCCCCCAGCAGGAGAGCTCGTCGCGGACTCGGCGGTAGGGGAGCAGTCTGTCCTCCACCGTGGCTGGCCAGCCGTCCTGGATATAGGCACGGAGATTTGTAAATGTCTCATCTTCAGCCGCAGCCTGCTGCAGCTCAGCCAGCGTGACTACTGCGCTGAGCGGTCCATGCAGCATGTGGACCCAGTCCACGTCGTCCTCCTGTTCAGGACTCGCCTCACCCGCCTCTTTTGTCGTAGAGACGGCTCTTGAAAGAAGGTCAGCTACCGTGTTAGAGCGCCCCGGCATAAACTCGAGTCCGAAGTTGTACTGATTCAGCCTATCAGCCCACCTCAGTAGCCTCATAGGCTTGTGCCCCGCCCCTCGGGTCGCCAGCAGCGCTGTCAGAGACTGATGATCTGTGCGAATGGTGAACGCCCTGCCATACAGGTAGACATGCCAGCGTTCGCAGGCCCACAGACAGGCGAGGGCCTCCCTTTCCCCCACAGAGTATTTCTGCTCGGCTGGTGTGAGGGCCCGAGAGGCAAAAGCCACTGGACGCTCTACCCCTCCATAAACCTGGGATAGCACGGCGCCGAGCGCCACCCCAGAGGCGTCACAGGTGACCAAGGTGGGCGCGGTCAGGCTGAAATGCGCCAGTGTTGGCGGGGACGTGAGCTGCCGTTTGATGACGCGCACAGCCTCCCGGCAGGCCGGGGTCCAGTCCCATACCGCATCCTTGCGTAACAGCTGGCGCAGAGGGGCCGTCGAGTCAGAATAGTGTGGCATGAACCGGAGGTAGTAGGCAGCCATGCCCAGAAAAGAAGACAGCTTGGACGGCGACTGCGGGTCCGGCAGGGACAGGATTGCTTCGGTGTGGGACATGATCGGGGTGATACCCTCCCTGGAGAGCCTGAACCCCAGGAACTCGACCTCAGTAGCTCCAAATGTACACTTCTCCGCGTTGAGTGTGACCCCGTTTTGCTTGAAGCGCTGGAAGACCTGCTCCAGGCGAGCGTCGTGGAGTGCAGCGGTGGGCGCATGCACCACCACATCATCCAAGTAGATGCTGACCCCCTGGATGCCAGCCAAAATGAGCGACATTATTTTCTGAAAACAGCTTGGGGCTGATGACAGGCCAAAAGCCATGCGCTTGTACCTGAAAACCCCCACATGTGTGACAAACGCTGTGAGGTCCATACTGCCCGGTGCCAGGGGAACCTGCAGGTAGCCGTGACGTAAATCCATTTTACTGAAAATCGTGGAGCCATGGAAATGGCTAGTCAGCTCCTCCGCTGTGGGGAGGGGATACTTGTCAGGGATGATGGCTTTGTTTACGTCTGTCAGATCGACGCATAGACGCAGTCCGCGCCCCCCCCGTTTCTTGGCTATCACCAGGTTGGACACCCAGGGAGAGGCGTTGATCGGTTCTATGACGTCCTCCTTCACCAGATGACGAATCTCCTCCTCCACCGCATCACGGAGGGCCAAGGGAATGCGCCGCAGCGGCTGAATGACGGGTCGGACAGACGTGTCCACCGAGGGCTGGTGCACAAATCCAGTCATACAGCCCAGGCCTTCGAACAGTGTCGGGTGATGGTCAGGCCAGGACGCGGTGACCTGCAGGACGCGTAGACCCCCAGCGTCGGTCAATGTGAAGTCCAGAGCATGAAACAGGTCTAGCCCCATGATGTTAGCCCCTCTCCGTGTGATGTAGAACTCGGTGTCAGGGATGTGTCTCTTTTTGTACTCCACAGGTAGGCAGGCTACCCCTAAAGTGGTGATCGGGGCGTGGCCATACCCCGACAGGGCGTTTGCTGCTGTAGTCAACGGCACGTGACTGAAGAGCCGGTCATAAGTGGACTTATTCAGGAGCGACACTTTAGCCCCTGTGTCCACGAGGAGTGGTATGGAGGCCCCACCCACACGACATGTGCAATGACTGAATGAGGCCTGTGGGCTTTGTACTGTATTGATGGGAACAGCCCCAGACTGTGCGTGATCAGGAGGAGAGCGACACCAGCGCGCAAAATGGTTAACCCTGTTGCAGTTACGGCAGCGCTTGCCTAGAGCAGGGCAGGACAGGTCCCTGGTTGCATGCTTAGGGGAGCCACAGTTACCACAACGCCTTTGTCCATTCTCCCTCTCCCTCGGCGCCCTGTCTGCCACTCTCTGCACATCGAAGTTGTCACCGTCTGCGCCAGCTGCCTCCTGGGCCACGTTCTGAACTCCGGGTGGAGGTGACGTCACAGGCTCATGCACCGCGCGGGAAAACTTGCGCGCCTCAGAGATAGCTGTCTCCAACTGTTTTCCAATCACTACTGCATCAGCTAGTGTCATGGCGTCCGGCTCTAATAACAGTCTCTCCCTCAGTTGAGCACACAATGTTCTTTCAATCAGCTGGTCGACTATGAGTCCATCCTCCAAGTTCCTAAAATCACAATGCTTGGCTAGCTCCCGCAGGGCAGACACATATTGCGAAACAGTCTCACCAGACCTCTGTGCTCTCTGGCGGAACTCAAACCGGTACATCCGACGGCTTCTTCCCGAGCTAAAATGCGACTTCAGAGCCTCGGTAGCAGTAGAGTACTGATCGTCGGCTAATGTAAGCGTAGCATAAATCCGTTGCCCCTCCTGTCCGAGGCAGTGTCGCAGAAGTGCGCACTTCCTAGCTTCTTCCAGATCCTCCAGTCCCAACGCCAATAAATAGTCCTCCAATGACGTTAGCCATCTAACCCATGGAACCGCTGGGTCACCGGGAACAGGTAGAAACGGTGGTGGCGGTGGTAAAACGAAATCAGCCATCCTCGTTCGCCAATTATTATGTTGAGACAATGAACACACGACCGTGTGGTTTCATTACTTTATTCGACTGCCTCTTAGGTTACAAACACAGCCCTACCTCGAGCGCTAACCACGCCCGTCTATTAAAGGCACAGTAGCCTACAATGTAACTGCTAGTATGTCACAACCTATACGTAGCATAACAGGACATAACAGCTGGCAGGTGAAAAGATGTGACAGGCTGCCTCCATATGTATCAGAGGGGACATGTGATGCAAGGCTTCTATCCTCCCTACAACCGGGATGGGGAGAAAAAATCACAGAAAAAAGGAGGAGAACAAAGTAGAAAGAAAAAAAAATAATATCAAATCTATATCTATATATATAAATTATATAAGGGGCAGCAGTGGGCTAAAGGTTAGAGAAGCGGGTTAGTGACCGGGATGGTTGCCAGTTCGATCCCCCGGACCGGCAGGAAAATTCTGGGCAGGGAAGGGAATCAATAACTCCCTCCCGTCCCTCAATACCAACCGCTGAAGTGCCCTTGAGCAAGGCACTTAACCCCCAACTGCTCCAGTGGAGTTGCACAGTGGCCAACAGTGTCAGGCTGTGGTTGTACTGGGTGGCTCCCAGGTCACGTGAACTGTGAATCTGAAGCAGGGCGTTGCTGAAAAAGAGCATTCATGCTCAGTGAACCTACCCTTACTTGGTAAATAAAGGTCAGAAAAACGAATTAAGGACCTTGTACATAAATGGATCTTTCAAAGTTGGGGACAGAATGATAAGCACATTTGTATCAGGTTGATACATAAAACAAGAGTTAAAATGAAGACACTTAACTCATTGGACGCCACGCAGTTGAGAATCGTTTGTACTTACCACGCCAAGCTCTAAGAGATAGGAATAAGTGGCAGTGTTTGTAGGGCTATATAACTATAATCTATATTATAGCTATGGATACAATAATATATGGCCCATTTGACATCGACTATCTATCGTTCAATATGTGAAAAAGAAAAAAAAATGTCATCCATAATCATTTTTTCATCCATACATTCCCGTTTTATAACGTGGTGAATATGAGTATAGTTTTAGAGTGATCCTGTCTAATCCCAGAAAATTATCCGTGGAATAATCACTAGGATAATGCTAGGATAAGATTTGGATCAGATTCAAAGATATTCAAGTTTGAATGAAAAAATATAGGCCTATATTAACTCATTGGACGCCACGCAGTTGAGCATCGTTGTTACTTACCACGCCAAGCTCTAAGAGATAGGAATAAATGGCGGTGTTTGCAGGGCTATAAATATATTCTATGTTATAGCTATGGATACAATACTATGACTATGGCCAGGGCCGCCTGGGAGAAATGCGAGGCCCTGTTCGAGATTTAAACGCGAGGCCCCCCCCCTAAAAGGTACAAAAAAAAATATATATATATAATTATTATTATTATTTTTTTCATACAGTCAACATATTCTTAAATAATAGCGCTGCCCGAGGCTGGGCATGATACAGTCAACATATAGCAAGAGAGAGCGAGAGAGAGCTCCCGTTCTACAGTCAATATACAGTGTTATCGCTGCACAGACCCGGCAATGCCCCTGACCCTCCACCAGAGCAAGGCCAGAGAGAGAGAGAGATAGAGAGAGAGCATGTCTGTTTGTGTGTGTGTGTGTTAGAGAGAGAGCATGTATATGTGTGTTAGAAAGAGAGATAAATATATAGAGAGAGAGCATGTCATTTTGTGTGTTAGAGAGAGATATAGAGCATGTCTGTGTGTTAGAAAGAGAGAGAGAGAGCATGTGTGTTAGAGAGAGAGCATGTATGAGAGAGATAAGCAAAGATGAGCCCCTAAAGGATATTCAACTTTTAATGGAAGAACAAAACAGAAGGAAAAGATAACTTCACAAAGGCAACATGAATATACATAGATCCAAAAGGACAAAGATCAACACTTAAATCCAAAGAGAAGAGGGTCTATACCAGAGAAAACAAAGTAGCAAGGAGCCAATGGCCGACATCAGCTAAATAGGCTAACTGCAAATAGAGTAGCCAGGTACTGACACCAGGCCACACACAGCTTTGGCCAACGCTACCCAAGCTACACAAACGACCAAGACAATTCACACACAGCACATGTCGTATCTCCAAATGTTGTGAAGTAACATATGTTTTGCCTGGAAAAAAACATCGTTATTTACAAAACATTCGGGAGGGGAAGGAAGGAAGAGTGGGGTAATGTCCAATGGACATCTTACCTGCACCAAGGAACGCAGGGCAAAAGGCCGCAACACAGGTCTCCACGTTGACGAAAGGCCTCTCGCTGGCGGGACAAAAAGAAGCTATGGCCGGGGCCTTGTCATGGTGCAGGCCCGACTACATCTTCTGTCAAAGATGATGTCGTAGTCAGAGTGCCAGGGCCTGCTATTCTCACAGCTAATGTCAATGGTCGTAGCACAAGCTAACAGCTAACTCTAGGCTAACTGATAGCATCAAGCTAACGTTCCCAGCCGAGCGAAAACGAGCAGCTAACGTCGTAGCTAAACAGCTAGCTGGCTAACAGTTAGCTCAACCCGGCTATCGCTAACCACTAGCTAACGCAGAAGCAAGCTATGCGGCTACCACTGAAAAACTGTACAACGTGAGAAAAGCAATACAGGCCAACACTTCAGACAGCCGCTGTGTTTTCCTCTTCTCATCCGAAGAGGGAAGGGAAAAAGAAGGCAATACATGTCCCACTACAGAGTGGTGTTTACCATAGCGGTGCCGGCAACAAGTCCCTCGCGGACTATAGCCGACTTGAGCATGGAGATATTCTCATAATGAAACACCAAGCTCACCTCCCTCGCACCAGGTGCTGACACCAGGCCACACACCGTTAGCTACTACAACAGCTAGCCGGCCCGTTTGGCTCCCGAGAGAGAAAGAGAGATATATCCACGGCCGGAATAGAATAGAGTGCATTAAAAACTCACCAAACGTCCAAGATGATGGAGACAACCGCGTGGAGTTGACGAAGTTCATCTGCCGAATGACCGTCCTCTTCATCTTGGCATAACAATGCTGCACCACGATCACAACACCAGAGGGAGCTCCACAAATCATGTAAAACCCAGATTCGGCTCAAACAAGGGACTAAACACGTTTCGCAATTATGCCACAACAATGTGGAACGCCCTACCCAAAGCTGTAAAGGAATGTGAATCACTACCCACCTTCAAAAACACTCTCAAAGAACACCTACGGGAGATTGCAATTCAAAACTGGCCCCTACAAATGTCCTAACCCAGTTGTACAATAAAGACCAAGCATGGCTTTGTCAGTATTCCAATGTACCCAACCCCCCCCCCCCCCCCACCTCCAATGTACAGCCCCACCCAACCCCACCCCACCTACCCAACCTCCTCCAATGTACAGTTTCTATGTCAAATGTAGGTCAGTATTCCAATGTACAGTGTCCCCCCCCCCCCCCCCCCCCCACCTCCAATGTACAGCCCCACCCCACCTCCCCAACCTCCCCCAATGCACAGTTTCTATGTCAAATGTATATACTCTTTTTCTGGATTTTTTTAGTATCACAAACAGTACTGTATTTGAAAATCTGGTATGTCATAAATGTATAGATGTAGCAGTACTGTCTATCTGTATGTCGTGTGTGTCATATGATGAATTGAAAATGGAGGACCCTGATGGAAACAAGACGAAAGTCTTTCTCAGGTCTGCATCCTCTTAACAATTGTATGTATTGAGCTGTACTGTACTGTACCCATTCTGCAATCTGTTAATAAACTTTTCAATCAATCAATTAATCAATCAATCAATCAATTCAATCAATCAATCAATCAAAGCACGCGCTCTCGCTAGGTTAGCTAACGCTAGTTAGCCTTTAGCTAAGCTAGCTACTAGCCGACATCATCATGGCTATCCCGACTGAACCACACGTTAGCACTCGATATTATAACGTAGCTAAAGCTAACTAGCTGTCCCTGCCTATGGCTAGCCTGACTGAACTGTCTAACATGCAACAACTTTCATCTTCAGTCCATCTGCCGAATGACCGTCCTCTTTGTTTTGGCTGGCATAACTAAGCATAACCTCCAAAGCTGCACGCGCGAAATAGTCAAACGCAGCTGACGCACGCCGGTATACACATGATGTAACCCCTCCCTTCTTGAAACCAATCTGCAGAGCCCCAGAGCTCCAATAGAGAATAGTGCAGAGCCGCAGAGCCAGGAACATTCTACAAACGTGTCTAATGTGAAATATATAAGCATATAAGCAAAACTAGATTTTAGGTCTGTGATGAAAAAGGGCCTCGCGGGAAGGGGGGCCTCGCAAAAAAAAATAAAAAATAAAAAATAATAATAAAAGAAATAATAAATAAAAAATATTTTACTTTTATTATTTTTTTTGTGCGAGGCCCCCCTTCCCGCGAGGCCCTGTGCGACCGCACTGCTCGCACAACCCCTGAGGCGGCCCTGACTATGGCCCATTTGACATCGACTATCTATCGTTCAATACGTGCATTTCACTAAAAGCGTTGCCGTTTCTTGCCTGGACACGGTACTATTTCAAAATTAAATCTATATTATCGGTATTATGTTTCATCATGAATGCATGAAAGGGTGGGGGGGGGTAATTTTTTGATGCTTTGATCGTCACCAACGGCATACGTGGAGTAACGTTAGAGACACATGTTGTGATCGAGGTGAAGTCATGGTTGGATCACAGCAGGATTGATATCATATAGCCCTTACCTTCACTAGGATGTACCCCAAAAAGAATATTCCAATTATCTGATCGCAAGTCCCAGTATTGGTGTCAATTGTGTCGCCAACATAATCTGCCACACATCATGCATCGGGAGCATTTGATGCTTCTCAATCCGATCGGGACAACCGCTCCACAAAGAAAAATCCGACCGGAGACATTTGATCGATGCACAGGCCAAGATATAATGTTTCAAAGGGTGCTCACTACTGCCACCTGGGTGGATGCGGCCGGTATTGCACTTTGGCATTCTCAGGATGATTCCCCATGTTAACCCCGAGTCTGTGTGCCTGTAATGAATGGAAATATCAAATAAAAGAAATAACGATGAAAACCCGACTATACTCAGGTTTTCGGGGGTCCTGGTGCTCAACGCATGGCGAGATAACCCGACTATCATCGGGTCTGGCGTCCAAAGAGTTAAGGGGGGACTTGCCCTCCCCAATCTAAAACATTACTACTATGCAGCTCAAATGCAGGTAATACTTGGCTAAATTATAATTCTAAAGCTCAGTGGAGGTCAAGAGAGGACACTGTAGGCAGGGACGTGCACAGGACTTTAGAGGGGCAGGTGCTCAAAGGCTGAAAAGGGCACTGGGCCTGTGCTATTATTGGGGGCCCTTTTTGGGCGGGGAGGGGCCTTTTTATGCTTTTTGGGGGTTTTTGGTGATCAAATATTGAATATTGAATTATAATAATCAGTGCAGGAGCTCACTTATCCTTGAAAGACACTTTTATCACTGACTTAAAAGGCCCATACATCTCCATAAATGTTCAGGGCGGAGGGAATAAGTGCTTACCCTACAGACCCCAAGTCTGTTAGGACAGCAGACTCGGTTGGCTCTGCTCAAAACTTACCTTTTTAAAATAGATTTTAAATGAATTATTATCTTTATTTCATTGTCTTATTTTTCTTTATTTCTATACATTTTACTTAAATATTTTATTATAATTTGTTGTTTTATGTAGTTTTTTTTATCATTTTATTTGTTCTTTTTTAATGTCAACATATTATTTATATTATTCAAATGGCACTCAAACATGTTCCATTGTGATGTCATAGTATGATGTCATAATCAAACATTCTAGAACATTTGCGTGTCACAGTATGATGTCATAATCAAACATTCTAGAACATTTGTGATGTCACAGTATGATGTCATAATCAAACATTCTAGAACATTTGTGATGTCACAGTATGATGTCATAATCAAACATTCTAGAACATTTGTGATGTCACAGTATGATCCATAATCAAACATTCTAGAACATTTGTGATGTCACAGTATGATGTCATAATAGAACATTCTAGAACATTTGTGTACGTATATATTCAACAATTCTCTCAGAAGATCTCAGATCTCAGAAGACCAAGTGAAGATATCACTTGTTGTTTTCGGCTACTTGTCTGTAAGCTTGAATATATTCTGTAGATACAATTTAAAATCGCCACATGGAAAAGGAAACAATGTCCTGTACAATCCTTAATGAGCTGCGTCTGGAGGGAAGGTTCTATGATGTGGTTATTAAAGTCAACAGCACTGAGTTGAATGCCCACAAGGCCCTCCTGTGTGACTGCAGTGACTATTTCAGGTAAGTTTAGCTTGGTTCAGGTTAGCTTGGTTCAGGTTAGCTTGGTTAGTAAACAGATACCATACTGGACTTTTACTGTAAATAGATACTATACTGTACTTCTACTGTAAACAGATACTATACTGTACGTCTACTGTAAACGATACTATAGTGTACTTCTACTGTAAAAAGATACTATGGGCGGCGTGGCTCAGGGGTAGAGCGGGGCGTCCAATGATCGAAGGGTTGGTGGTTCGAATCCCGCTCAAGCCCATGTCCATCCCATTGCCGTTGTGTCCTTGGGCAAGACACTTAACCTACTTGCCTCGTATGAATGTGTATGCATGTGAATGAATGTTGGTGGTGGTCGGAGGGGCCGTAGGCGTTGATTATTCGCCACGCTTCCGTGAGTCTGCCTCAGGGCAGCTCTGGCTGCAATTGTAGCTTACCACCACCGGTATGACTGTGTATGAACGAATAATGGACTCTGTGAAGCGCTCTGAGTCAGAGCAACAGTCAGTCAGAGAAGAGCGCTATATAAATCCAATCCATTATTATTATTATTATTATTATACTGTACTTCTACTGTAAACAGATACTATACTGTACTTCTACTGTAAACAGATACTATACTGTACTTCTACTGTAAAAAGATACTATACTTCTACTGTGCTAAGACCCTATACTTCTACAGTGAAAATATATTACTACACAGAACAGAATGTTGCTTACTGTTTACTCATCAGATATCTCTATACTCTGCGTCCCACAGAGCCCTCTTCACTCGCTGGAGCGACTCAGAAAAAGCAGTCTACAGTATCTCTGGGGTGTCCCCGGGTATGATGCAGCTCATCATAGAGTACGCCTACACACGCTTTGTGCTGGTGACAGCAGAGAACGTGGAAGAGCTTCTGGTGGCTGCAGACCAGCTTCTCGTCACTGGCATAGTAGGAGCATGCTCTGACTTCCTAGAAGGCCAGCTGTCTCTGGAAAACTGTGTTGGCATCTGGAGGTTCGTGGACATCTACTGCTGCCCTGACCTGATACGCAAGGCCCATCTCTTCATCGTGTGCCACTTTGAGGAGATGTTGCACGTCTCACAGGAGTTTGTGGAGCTGTCCCCGCAGCAACTGGTGGACATCATCGAGAGGGATGACCTGAACGTGAAGAGCGAGGAGACGGTGTTCGAGGCCGTCCTCCGTTGGATCGACCACTCCCGTGAGGAGCGTAAAACACACATTCCTTTGCTGCTGCCCAAGGTAACTAATTGTATTACTGTGCATTACATTAAAACAACACTAGGTTCCCTAGTACAGTGGTTCTCAAACATTTGGGTCCAATCTGTTCCCTAACAACAGAAACCGTCTACAACCGCTGTCTAAGTTGTATCCTTGTCTCTTCCCAGGTTCGCATGGGCTTGATGAGGCCTGACTACTTCA
This sequence comes from Notolepis coatsorum, assembly GCF_963971535.1. Taxonomy (NCBI): domain Eukaryota; kingdom Metazoa; phylum Chordata; class Actinopteri; order Aulopiformes; family Paralepididae; genus Notolepis; species Notolepis coatsorum. The sequence goes on from NC_140169.1 coordinate 128,435,467, forward strand.
GGAGCAACGTCCAGAACAACCCTGTGGTGAGGGACAGCCACGACTGCAGGGCCCTCATCCTCAGCGTCCTGAACCCCCCTGGCTCCGACAGGCTCCCAAACCCCCTGACCCGCCCACGCCTGCCCCAGGAGGTCCTATTGGCCATCGGAGGCCGGGGTGGCATGGAGGCTTACGATATTCAAGCCGGTGGATGGATGGACGTGAGCGTTAAGGTGGAGAGTTCACGGAGAGGCCACTGCACCGCTTATCTCCACGGTCTGGTCTACTGCATCGGCGGATGGGACGGTGTGCAGCGTCTCAGCAATGTGCACAGGTTCAACCCCGTCACTCGCAGCTGGCTGCAGGCGGCTCCCATGCACTCACGCCGCAGTTACCTCAGCGTGGTCGCGTTGGGCGGCTGTATCTACGCCATGGGAGGGACGCGAGGACGCGAGGAACTGAACACCGCCGAGCGATACGAGCCTGAAACTAACCAGTGGACAGTGATCTCACCCATGCTGGAGCACAGGAGCGCCGCCGGGGCAGCAGCCCTCCAGGGCAAGGTGGGTGGAACTGAGGGACACAGGGTGCTAGATGAACACAAGGAACGTTAGATCATAAATCATAAATGTCTTTATTGCCAAGTAAGCTTGCACATACAAAAGATGTGTCTGGGTCCTTTGGTGCATCAACATTAACAGACAATTAAAGTAGAATGAAATCAAATGGAATATATAAACTAAATTGGAATATTCTTTCTTATAACAGGTTTACATCTGTGGTGGCTTCAACAGGGGGGAGTATCTGTTCACAGCTGAGTGCTACAGCCCAGACACCGACCAGTGGACTCTGATCGCCCCCATGAGCAGCAGGCGTGTCGCAGTGGGAGTCGCTGCGTATGGAAGACAAGTCTATGTGGTAGGTGCACACAGAGACAAATGCTTTATACTAGATATTTCTATAGATATGTATCATTTGACTTGCAATGCTGCTGTGATGCCCTCATTTCCCTAAGTGGATTAATACAGTGTCTGCCTGCCTGCCTGCCTGAGCCACACACTAAAACCTTCCTCTCATGTGTCCTGTCCTCAGGTGGGAGGGTGGGACGGTGGAAACTCCCTGCGTAGCGTGGAGGCCTACAGCCCCTTGACTGGCTCCTGGAGCGCCCTGCCCGACATGCTCACCCCCCGCAGCAGCTTTGGCATCGCGGTGCTGGACAACCTGCTCTTCGTGGTCGGAGGCTCCAATTGCTTCACCACTCTCTCCAACGTGGAGCGCTACGACCAGAGCAGCGACAAGTGGACTGTAGCCGAGGACATGAAGATCCCGCGCAAAGGCCTAAGCTGCTGCATAATGCATGGCCTGCCATTTAATATGAGCCAGTACGCTGCTCCCCGTGGAGGAGGAGGAGGAAGAGGAGGAGGAGGAGGAGGAAGATGAGGAAGATGAGGAAGAGTAGGAGCAGGAGAAGGAGGAGGAGGAAGAGGAGGAGGAAGATGAGGAGGAGGAGGAAGATGAGGAAGAGTCCTGTACTATCCTGACATTTTCAGTTGGAAGGGCAGTCTATATGGGTAACGAATTATAGAGAAAAAAAATATCAAAAAGGGCACTTTTTTTATGAGGCTCAAAAAGGCAGGTGCCCCTTGGGCTCTATGTGTGCACGTGCCTGACTGTAGGAGTCTCAGGACACAGAAGGACGGCGATATGATTTGCAATCTTAAAAGAACATGCCAACATTTTGGGAAATTAGTTTACCGTCTTCTCCAGAGAGAGACAAGAAGATAGATACCAGTTTCCTCTCTGTGCATTCAGTAGAAAGCTATCCGGCTGCAAGCTAGCCTAGCTTAGCAGATACGGACCAGCTAGTCTAGCTGTTGGCCAAAAACACCTCTCCCGGAGTTTTAGGCTAGGCTAGTGGTCCTTATTTGCTTCCATTAATTTGTGCTAAGCTAGGCTAGCTTGCAGCTGGATAGTTTTCTACTATGGGTGTGAATAACAAGGCTTGGAAGGATGAATTGTGTGATCAATACAATATTTTGGAGATCTATAATAATATAATATTAGTGCTGTTAGGGAAAACGCCAGACAAAATATTAATGCGTGTACAATAGCTGAAACAAATAACAAGACACTGCCTACAAAGACCCTGTCCTCTGATATACAAGTAGAGACACACAAGAACAAGAGGCTTTTGGACATGAGAAGTATTAATCCTGATTTATTTTGTATTCATTGGTTGATATTCTGGACACTACAGTCACTAAAAAAACGTGCAATAGCATATTTGGTATTTCTCATGTTACCACATACCCTGCAGCAACTCTTGCACCTTGGTAGTATATTTTTCCCTCGCAGATGGAAAATATCTATATAGAGACATGTGGCTCATCTTTTTTGGATCAACATTTATTCTTCTCCTCCTAGGTAATATAGGCATTTGGTTGAACTGTGGGAATTTTTATGTTCTTTCAGTAAAACTCTGATTTATTCCAGTTTTAAATACCTACATTTTTACGTTCTTTCAGTCAAATCTGATTTATTCCTGTTTTAAGGTCCTTATGTGGTGTGTTTAGACGAACAACCTAGCATGCTCTGTATCATTCTTCGACGCAAGTAGATAGTAGATAACGGTTCACAAACTAGGCTATATCTCAGGGTCTATCTCACCAGACCGTTCGCTTCATGTGCAGCTCAGATGTTCGAAGTGAGCCATCAAACGGAAATTCCACAGCACACATAATTCTGCAGAATCTGGCAAGCTACGGTGTGTGGCACCACACGGAAAGGGAATCAAATGCAAATCTCCCTGGAAAAATGCACGGCCAACATTCTGTCTCTATGGGATTCCATCATTCAAGGTGGTATCCCCATGTCAAAGTGGGCATCTCATGGAAAGTATCCATCCAGACATCACAAATCTTCCCCCACATATGAATACACACACACGGCCTCACAGCTCATCTCTCACAGCTGTATGCATGACTGAGTGTTATAGGGCTTGTTTCTATGGCTCTGTATAAAAGGTACAAGCAGTCCATCCGCTAACAACAGTGACAGCTTTAGTTCAGTTTCGGTTTCTGTTTGTTTATTTTAGACATATACAAAACATTAAAATGTACATTATGTAATGCAGAGGAATGTGAAGGAGAATTGCCTAAAAACCCTCCAGGGGTTTGAAAGGCGGCGTTCTCGAGTTAGTACATTACAGGAAATAGTTTCAGCAATATGGAATATACAGTTAGCAGATGTAGTTAGATGCATCACCCGTCCAACCTCACTGTAGTGGGAAAATAGGGACGTAAAACGAAGATGATAAATACAAAGAAAATAAATACAAAGAAAATAAATACATAGTTTACATAACACTGAACATAATCTATTTCATACTGTAGTTATCTATTTCACAGTTCACACACACACACACACACACACACACACACACACACACACACACACACACACACACATTTAGAATCTTTATTTACGTCCACATACAGTAAAGACAATGTTTAAAGGACACAAATATTATCAGTGCACTTGTACATTGTGGGTTATTCTGATACATTCGTGCCCAAATTGACAATGGCAACCAAAGTTACACACACACACACACACACACACACACTCCTTATATGGATTTTGGACCCTCTGTAGAATATACTCAACTCAACTGAGATTGTGAAGTACGAGAATGGGGGGGGGGCGGGCCTGCGTGTACAATAATTATGGAATTGATAGTTGTTTGAATTGATAGTCATATGCTAAATGATGTCATTAACGGAATCATCAACAAATAAACCAATCTGCAGATGGTACAGATTATCAACACTGAGGACACCTACTTGAAAAAATAAAGGCTGAGAGGAATGTTTTCAAAGTATGCAACGTATTACTCTAAGTGCTTGTTTCTGATAATGGGCTGTTCAGATGAGTGCTAGCCCAGGGTAATGGGCTATGTTACAATAATTGATATGCGGATAAATCATAAATCATTGCATTTACCAAATCATAGAATAATATAAGATAGTGGCTACTGGCTACCTCTGTTTTGATGTTGATCAAGTGACAGATTTTGCCTAATATGCCAATACCCTTGGACATTTTTGTGGTTATGACCATGATATGATGTTTCCAAGATAAGGATTCATCAATCAGAATACCAAGGAATCTTGTAGAATGCACATTAGTTATGGGGATTGTGGTATAATATATTGACTCCCCAACTCTCATGTAAAGACATTCCCCTCCCCTGTATCTATCCTGTATCCCCCCCCTCCCCCAACTGTGGAATAATATATTGAGTCCCCAACTCTCTCATGTAAAGACACTCCCCTCCCCTTTCTCCCCAATCCTGTGTCCCCCCCCTCTCCCCAATCCTGTAACTCCAGTGTCATTTCACATGTAAACAAAGCTTTTACAGGTATTTCATTTGATTTCAACCACCACACCATACTGTACATTTAGAAAATAATAAGAATAATGATACAAATCTCAAATAGTATGACAATTCGGTGGTGTAGTGGTTAACAGTGTCGCCTCACAGCTAGAAGGTCCTGGGTTCAATTCCCGCTTGGGGACCAGGTTGCCGTGTTGCCAGTTACCCAGGTGTATCTCCCGGGCCTTTCTGTGTGGAGTTTGCATGTTCTCCCTGTGATCGCAAGGGTTTCCCCTCCCAATAACATAAACCCAATGGAAAAACATGCACAACAGATCGCTAACGCTGTCGCGTCCCTGACGAAGACGGACAGGAGCACTTGGATTGGTCCCCGGGCGCGGCACACACTGCAGCCCTTGTCTGCTCCCGGCTGCCCTTGGTGGGACGGACGACGGGATGGGAAGTGCAGAGAACATATCATTCAGCGACTCAGTGCATATGTGTGTGTGTTCCTGTGGGTTGCCCATCGCATGTGTGTGTGTTAAATCTGCATGACAAATAAAGACTTCTTCTTCTTATTATTATTATATGACACAATGTGTTTCAGCTATGCACAGCTATGAATACGAGTCTTTCACCTTTTGCATATCATTTAGATCACTAATAATAATAATTAATTTCATTTATATAGTGCTTTTCTAGACACTCAAAGCACTTTACAATGGAGGGTGGAAATTGCCTCCTTCACCATCACTGGTAGCACCCAACCTTGGGCTATGCAGGCTCAATGGCTACCATACAATGGCACCGGCACACATCACACTACACAATGGCTGAATGGCTCAGGAGACAGGGATTGATATCAGTTAATTAACTCTTTCTGCGCCAAAAACGACTATAATCGTGTTTCGTCGCCAACGCTTGAGGGCCAAAAACGGGTATAATCGTTTTTGGATCCTTTGATATTTTTCCTTTGATCCCTGTTTTAAACACTCAGCCGGAGCACCCTAGGTCTCCCTGGCACATCTGCCTACATTGGAATTGCAATGGCGATCGAATCTCACCAGGTGGCAGTATCGCCTACCTTTTCAACTGGGATAGTTTAGTTTAGACAGTGTCTGTCCTGACTCTCTCTGAGGGGGAGGAGTTCTTGCAGTGCAATCGCTCTGAGATTTTCAAACCTCAAACCCAGGGGAGGAAATTAGGCCAAATTAGGCCAAATGCGAATATTATTTTTGTTTGGCGAGTGATTCATGAAGAGCACTCGCCACACTGGCAAGTAGTAAACAAAACCAAAAAAATCATTCTGCAATCTGCTGATTCGCTCACTGGCACAAGCCGAACTCTGACTCCCCCCTTATGATTCCTCCCATTTGCGCCTCATAATAATCCATAACCAATGAACATCATCGTTCTAAGCTCCTCCAATGAACACTCGTTTTCTAGAAGATGCCGCCCATCTAGGGGAAGTGGATAGACAGGGGAGGAAATTAGGCCATTTTACTTGCCAAATGCCAAATGACATACATGACATATTACAGATAGACAGTACTGTTCCATCCAGACATTTATGACATACCAGATCTACAGAAATACAGCACTGTTTAAGAGTACAACGCCTGTCACATAGACCCTGGCGTTGGAAACTCTGTTTAAGAGACAGAGTTTCTAAAAAGAGTACATTTGAGGGGGAAGAAACTGTACATTGGAGGGGGTTGGGTAGGTGGGGTGGGGACTGGTGGTTACGGTAACATCAGTTTAACAAGCTAATAATCACCCATTTTGTCTCTGCAGTTTAGATGAGAAGAAAGGGCTGCCGGTGGGGGACACATACGCAATTTTTTTTGGCTGGTAAAAAATCTGTTTGGCTGGTAAAAAAAATCATCTACCGCCAGTTGGCTGGTAAGCCAAAAAGTTAGTTTCCTCCCCTGTGGACAGATAACTGCGTGCAGACCTACAGACTCCTGTCACCGGCTTGACAACATAGACAAAAACACACATCAGTGGATGAAAATAATTGCATGTAGAGTCGTCGCTTTCGGATATAAGTGCGGTCTGTCTGACATGGGGGCGAACAACAGCACGCGATGCGTCTCCTTCAAGTCGGATGAGAATGACAAGTGGGCGTGAGGCTCACTCAAGTCAACCAGCATTAGCCGGCTAGCTACCTAGCATGTAACAAGCTACCATAACGCGCGTTCAACATAGTGGACTATACTGAGCGGCTTTGCTTAAATGCAGCCGAGTGACATTTTATTATTACCGAATTATTATTTCCCCCCATATCACCACTCGCTCATATGCCCTTCACAACGGTGATGTTGTCATACTTGTCATTCTTCAGAATACACCTGCTGAACCCCTAGCGTTGTCATGAGATTAGATTCCAATGTATTGTCATCATACAGCACAAGTACAGTACAACCAGAATACGTTTGCATCCGATCCAATCAGAGTGCAAATGTAACAAGTCAAGTTCAAGTTGTTTTATTTAGCTATTACATTACAGTGAAATGCTTGGTTCTTTCACTGCCCAGCCCAGTCCAGCCCAACCCAGTCCAACCTAGACCAGCCCAACTTTCCCTGCCCAACCCAGTCCAGCCCAGCATCTTTCACTGCCCAGTTCAGCCCAACCCAGTCCAGAATAGTTCCCTCTTTCATGTTAATATGTGATATCCTAATATTTTGAAGAGTAGAGACGGTGTGATTAATATATGTTTTATGCTAATATTGTGAAGAGTAGAGACACTTATTAATGTTTTATGGTAATAAATATTTTAAAGAGTAGAGACACGGTGTGATTATTACTATGATTGAAAATCAATTTAGACGAAGACATACAAAGAAGTAATTATCACAATTAGCGATTTATTTATGGCTGGTAAAAAATCTGTTTGGCTGGTAAAAAAAAATCATATACTCGCCAGTTGGCTGGTAAGCCAAAAAGTTAGTTTCCTCCCCTGCTCAAACCTATTGTTTCCCGTATACACGAGTATACACATATACACGAGTAATTGCGATCGCCGATGGGATCACTGGGATTATTCTTTTTGGAATACCTTCTGGCTAAGGTAAGGTCTATTCTATGTCTATTTTACTGAACCTGAAACATGTTTCTGTACCAATCACAGTGTCGTATTTTACCGGACATAAACCATGCTTTTGATAACGATCGCATTTTCAGGGTAAGACTACCCCCCCCCCCCTTGATGATTTTGTGAAGACACATATGTATATGGTATATACCTTTGATTTGGAAGTATTTGGGGTTTCAGGCGAGCAACCCGAACGATTTGGGCATATTGCATATAACGTGTCATATCTCGCAATCTATGAAAAAATACTGGATTATTTTGGAAAGGGCCGATGTTTAGCATGTAATAGCGCACAAACTACAGTATGTAGAAATAAACTGGTTAGTCAGTGATGGACTATGAACAATGCCTGTCAAATGAGCCATACTATTGTCTCCATAGCTATAATACAGAACACACGATGGGTCCGCAAAACATCACTAAAATGGTCAATAACGCTAGCGCCATTGAGTAAAGATGGGAAAAGAGCGTGGCGCTCAATGAGTTAAGGGGAAGGGATGATTAGGTGGCCTTGATGTCAGAGACCTGATTGGGAATTTGGCCAGGAACGTCGAGGAACCCCCTACTCTTTACTATAGGCATCCTGGGTTCTTTTAACAACTGAATTCAGTCACTGTAACAGGGGCATTGTTACTGACAAGTCCAGAGGACAGAGTGCCCCCTGCTGGACAACAACACCACTTTCCGACAGCAGCCTTGACCGGGGCTCGAACCGGTGATCTTCTGATCATGAGTCCGGAGCTCTACTCACGTAGCCACGCTGCCAGACACAGCTAAGAAATGCAAATATATTGTAATCTGCCCTATTTCTCTGACCACGATTACGTTCCTTTTTGCCTCCACTGGCGCACAGAGTCTGACACCATTTCAAATACTCTAAATCTCTCTTGTGAATGTCAGGTTATTGCTTTTAAAGACACAAATGTAAATGCAAAAATCACTTTGCTGCCGACATGGAGCCTTGAGTTCTGCATTCCCTGCCTACCATATAGGCCCTACTCATGTCACATATAAGATTTACCTCAGCTACTGTTGGCTGCAGGAGTCCGTATGAAGGTATGTTTCCTGGAAGGGGTAAATCCTCTTCATGGAACAGGTGAGTCCTATCCCCCATATGCTGCTGAAGAGGACAGTATAGAGCCACACATGGTAAGAAGGTGATACATTGGCCAGTGGCCACATGCTTCTTTGGCGTTTACTGAAACTGTCCAGAGCCTTTTTCACTCGACAGGGGTTTGATATATAAAAAAAACATTGTCTTAGTTTGTCTCTCTCCCTTACTATTTATCATTAGCCAAACTGTTTGAACCAACCGCTGACAAAAAAACAAATCATAAAGAGCGTGATTAATACCATACTGCGGAAGGCATCGTGCCCGTCTGGATTTTTTAAAAGGTCGAAGATGTCCTTTGAAAAGGTATAGCCTTACAGTAAGTATGTGGTTTAAATGATTCCCATATTTGACATGAGGGGAAACACCTAACTCCTCATGTCAAATTGATCACAAGATAAGACCTGCCTTAATATTACGGCCCACTGCATGACATTGATAAAGTAAAATACTGTCTCTTACAGCCCACTTAAGTTTGTACATAAGCACTTGTCAAAAGACTGATAAGAGTTCACGACCACATAAATCTATAGGCTATAATAGGCATGCCTTCTCTACAGCTAGCTAGAAGCGAAATACCTACATTAAAGAATACAGGGACGGGATTCTTCAGGAACAGATGTAAGGTAGTCGCTATCAGTGGGTAATCTGTTGATATATAACGAGCATATGGAGTATGGAGCATGTTAATTGTACTTCTCCATCAAGTCTTAACATAAATCTTTAGTTGATGCGGGGAGTGAATGTGTTCATTGAAGGGGGGGGGTATGCCATCTGAAAGTGTTCTTATGCATAGGATGAGCTATGTGTTAAGTAGATTTAGCAGAATTTAAGATTCACTCTTTCCACATGACTTCATTTGTTTTAAGTAACGCTCACATGCACGGCAGATGACACGTGCCGCCGAGAATAAACGCTGCGGTCTGCTTCTCATTACTCTAATTGGTGATTGTACCAGGAGAGTGTGTGGCAGCTGTCTAAATCTGTGCATATAAACGCCAGGCTGAGCTTAAGCTAAGTATAATGAAAGCTCTTCCGATCATAATATGAATCTGGCTTGAATTGTGTCTCTCCAGTGGTTTCCATTGTCTGGCAAAAACTGTGAACTTGACAATTGTAGGTGTTAATTTTTTTCTCCCTTCCTGAAAGTAATGTCACAAAGTAATGTCACAACTCTCGCATGTGTCACTCGGAGTCCAGGTTGTATTTTACAAAACGCTCAGACTCAGGCAGTTTGAAGGGCAGGGGCGAAAAGAAAAAAAGGGCACCTACTGCACAACATGGGACCCCATCAGTGAGCAAAAAGCTATGATTCGTCATGTATGGTGAATTAGTCTTCATCCTTGATTAAGATTAACATTAGAATAACATAGACAATCCAAATTAATAGTATAACCACACCTCTATGATAAAAACACAGGGAACAATACACCTTTAAAATGTTTATTTCACCTCATTGTCATGGTGTTTGAAAAGTAGATTTATCATGGTGTTTGAAAAGTAGATTATCATGGTGTTTGAAAGGTGGATTATCATGGTGTTTGAAAGGTGGATTTATCATGGTGTTTGAAAAGTAGATTATCATGGTGTTTGAAAGGTGGATTATCATGGTGTTTGAAAGGTGGATTTATCATGGTGTTTGAAATGTGGATTTATCATCGTGTTTGAAAAGTAAATTATCATGGTGTTTGAAATGTAAATTATTATGGTGTTTGAAAGGTGGATTTATCGTGGTGTTTAAAAAGTAAATTATCATGGTGTTTGAAAAGTAAATTATCATGGTGTTTGAAAAGTAGATCATGGTTTGATTTGATTTGATTTGATTGATGGATTAAAAACACACAACAAGGATCCAAAGGATAACATGAGAGAGTAAAACCCTTATTTCCGTCATGGTCCCAGGTCTGTTAGGCCACAACAAAAACACAACAATAACACAAAACACATACATTTAAAACATTAGAAGACTAACCTATAGCTAAAATTGTATACCCCACAATAACAAAAAACTGATTGGAAACCCAAACTATTCCTCTATTCTGTCCATGAGCCACTTCCTGACGCTTCTCTTGAAGCTGTGGAGGCTCAAGCTCTGCTTGATGGGGATAGGCAGCTTGTTCCAATCCTGGGCTCCAGAGAAAGTAAGGGAGCACTGGCCCAGTTTGGATCGGAAAGAAGCAGGCTTCAGGTTTGCTATGCTTGCTCTAGTTCTGTGGTTGTGGGATTCGTTGACCGGGGTGAAGTAGTTCTGGAGGTATCTAGGGGACCTTTGGTTTATAATATTGTGCACTATGTTCACTCTGAGCTGGGTAACTCTGGCCTCCACAGGAAGCCAGTTTAGCTCCTGAAAGTGACTCCTCCCTATGTGGGTGCGTGGGCCAAGACCCATTACCACCCTTACCAGCTTATTTTGGGAAACCTGAAGCTTCTTTTTTATGGTCACTGTCAGGCCCTCGAACCAAGACACGCTACCATAGTCAAAGTGGCAGAGTACTAGGCTATTTGCTAGTAGCCTGAGGCTATCTCTGCCAAGGAGGTTGGCTTACCTAGCTAGGTACCTGGTGCGGGCGTTGACTTTGCCCAGTACTTGGGAGGCCATAGCCTCCCCATCTAGGCTCCCATCTATCATACAGCCTAGATACTTCACTTTTTTTTGTTGTTTTAGGGTTACAGCTCCTAACTGGATGTTAAACTCCCATGCTTTCCTGAGCTTGGGCTTGGAGCCCAATAGTACTGCCTCTGTCTTACCTAGGTGAAGAGAAAGCCTGTTGTCCGAAAGCCAACTGCTGACCCCTGCAAGTTCTTCTCCTAGCATCTGTTCTAGTGTGTTTTGATCCTTGTGTGAGACTAGCAGGGATGAGTCGTCTGCAAATAAAAACAAGTTACATGAGCATGCTGCTGACATGTCATTTATGTACAGTAAAAAAAGGAGCGGTCCTAGCATGCTTCCTTGTGGGACCCCATATACAATGGGCTTGGCCTCTGACATAGTGCCACTGACCTCAACCCGCTGCACCCTATCAGAAAGGTAGGAAGAGAACCATCTGACCACTGTCTCAGACATACCCAAGGCCTTAAGCTTGGAGAGCAGTAGGTCATGGTTCACTGTGTTGAAAGCCTTCTGTAGGTCTAGAAGAACTAGCCCACACAGCTTACCTGAATCTATCTCCCTCCTGATACTGTCTGTAAGATAAAGAAGACATGTTTCAGTAGAGTAGGACTTCCTAAAGCTGGATTGGAGATCGTACAGGAGGTCGTGGCTGCTTGCATATTCCTGGACTTGTTCATGGACTATCTTCTCTAGGACTTTGGATAACACACTTAAAATTGAGACTGGTCTATAATTGCTGGGGTCAGATTTGCTCCCTTTTTTATATATAGGGATGACTTTGGCATTCTTGAAGTCGGTGGGTACCTTGCCTAGGTCCAGGGAGAGGTTAATAATATGGGTTACTGATGGAGCTATAACTCTGGCTGCATCCCTCAGAAACCTGGCACTGATGCCATCTACACCTGTGGCCTTCTTGATTTTGAGCTCACCCAGCATCACAGACACTTTGACTACTGACACCTTGCTTAAGGAGAATGAGTTTGCCTTGACCCCTCGTTGGCTATAGTAGTTGGAAACAAAGTCATCACCAAACTGCTCTGTCTTGGGAGGTAGGTTAGAGACAAGCTTACCTGCTACCGATGTAAAGAAATTATTAAAGATTGTGGCTACATTCTTTTTATCAAACTCCATTCCCGTGTCTGTGGACAGGCCTATGTTGGACTCAGTAGTCCTTTGGTTGGCATCGCCCCCACAGCCTAGCTGCTTGAGGGTTTTCCACAGTTTAGTTGGGTCATTGCTGTTCTCCTTGATGGTTTCTGCAAAGTATTCTCTCTTAGCTATCCTGATCTTTTCCTGAGTCTGGTTCCTGAGTCTTTTGACGTGATCAAAGTCAGCCTGATCGTGGTGTTTGAAGGCCTAAACCATTGCTGCCAGTGGTACATTTCTCAATGCTAAAGATATCAGTGAGGAATATAAATATTTGGGAAACAGCGTTTTAATATGGTCTGGGTTGAAAAATAGTGCACCCATTCTTTAAATTTTACATTTAAATTTACAACATACGTATATTTTAAAGGATATAAAACAGTTTAACAGTTAAAGTTAATTTGAGTGCTGTTGTGCTTCTTCCTTTCTCTCTCCTAACTCTCCTTCTCTCCTCCCCTTCTCTCCTCATGTCCTCTCCTTCTCTCCTCCTGCCCTCTCATTCTGTCCTCCTATACTCTCCTTCTCTCCTCCTGTACTCCCCTTCTCTCCTCATGTCCTCTCCTTCTCTCCTCATGTCCTCTCCTCTCCTTCTCTCATCCTGTCCTCTCCTTCTCTCCTCTATCTCTCCCTCTCTCTCTCCCTCCCCCCTCTCTATCTTCCCCATTCTCTCCATTAAACTTAATAAATATATTGTACCTGGATACTGGCTGGATCAGTGGGATATTTTAACAACAGGAGAGCATTCAAGTTATTTGTTGTTGTGTCGTTTGAATCATTTCTCTCCCTATCATCATTTTCATCCCCACTTTCTTTAGCATCTCCATGACAGTCTTCGTCATCATTTCTCTCCATATAGCATCATCTGCATTTTATCTTTCCTCAACTTCTTCATAATTTCTCAGTGCAGATTGAGAAACATCAAAATGTTAGCTAGATATTAGCCCATCGGTTTCTTGCAAAAACTCAGAAAATATTTGCTAATGGCCATATAATGTGTTTAGAATATAAGCAGGGTTTAACTATTTTGCAACACCCCTAGACTGTCTACATCAAGGCACCCACTTTGGGAAAGCCTGCCCTAGTAAGCGGCATCACATTTTATCCACTAACAGAGCAGTCATTAAGACACGTTATTTAATTTTCTTGCTATGTTTTCACCACTCAATAGGGAGCTTTAGCATGACGTTTTTCAACCGTGGGGGCACATGGTCAAGTTTAGACCATTGGAGGGGCACCAATAGGGCACATCCTCTCATTTCCGCCACTCAAAATGGCATTTTAGCGTGATGTTTTCAACTGTGGGGGCACATGGTCAAATTTAGACCATTGGAAGGGCACCAATGGGCACGTCCTCTAGTTTTTTCCACTGAAAAGGGCACTTTAGGTTTAGCGCAATGTTTTCAACTGTGGGGGCACATGGTCAAGTTTAACCATTGGAAGGGCACCAATGGGCACGTCCTCTCGTTTCTGCCACTCAAAAGGGTACTTTAGCGCATTGTTTTCAACTGTGGGGGCACATGGTCAAGTTTAACCATTGGAAGGGCACCAATGGGCACGTCCTCTCGTTTCTGCCACTCAAAAGGGCACTGTAGCGCATTGTTTTCAACTGTGGGGGCACATGGTCAAGTTTAACCATTGGAAGGGCACCAATGGGCACGTCCTCTCGTTTCTGCCACTCAAAAGGGCACTGTAGCGCATTGTTTTCAACTGTGGGGGCACATGGTCAAGTTTAACCATTGGAAGGGCACCAATGGGCACATCCTCTAGTTTTTTGCCGCTCAAAAGGGCACTTTAGGTTTAACGTGATGTTTTCAACTGTGGGGGCACATGGTCAAATTTAACTATGGGAAGGGCACCAATGGGCACGTCCTCTAGTTTTTTCACTCAAAAGGGTGTTTGCATGACATTATTTAACCGTGGGGCACATGGTCAAGTTTAGACCATTGGAAGAGCACCAATGGGCACACCCTCACATTTTTTCGCCACTGAAAAAGGGCACTTTAGCGCGCGTTTTTCAACCGTGGGGGCACCCCCCCCTGAGTCCGCCAGTGGCTCAGACATGGAACAAGAAGGTAGAAGCATTATATTGCATCCACTGCATTGAGTATTAGCTCTGGAAGTGTGGCATGTGGTCCCCCCACCTACCAACACATTCGATTAGATTCAAATTTATGTACAGCACAATGTACAGTACAACGAAAAGAAGTTTGGCATCCAACCAGAGTCCGTGCACACTGCACACACACACACACATTACAAGCAGAGACGTCATATTATATTGTTATTTCTTTCTGCACAACGTCCCTCCTCAAAGTACACACACACACACACACAGGCACCCATCCCTACAGTACACTGTAATTTCCCAGCAGCCTAAATGTATCTTGAGACGCCTGCTGAGAACCATTCTCACTCCCAGAGACCATAAACTGACCTTCCTCACTGTACATGTCGGAGGATGACTTACAACAGACTGCCTGCATGGTCTGCCTGCCAATCAGCCATTTTATCCTGGTGTGAGCTTAGGGGGAGGGCCTTAAGAACCTCCCCTTTGACCTGTCGCTAAATACTTTTTTTTTGTCTTCAAAGATACTGGGGGGGGGTTACCTTGTTATAGATTACCTACTTTGCTACTTTGGCTGCATTCATAAATCACTCGCAAAACCGTGTGCATACATCACAGTTTACCACAACTGTTATCAATGAACTTCATCGAGGGTTGTGACATTTCCACATTAAAAAACACTTATTCTTCCTACCGCTGATTGTCCGTGGAGGAGTACCAACATCGTGTCTCAGACCACTTATAGCTCTTCCATCACAGCAGGGTTTGCACACCGGGTTCCCTGCGAGCGGGAGCCAGTGGAGTTGGGTTGGTACGCTTGGCCCGAGTCGAAGAGGAAGTCCAGACGGCCTTTTGTGTGAGTTTGCTGGTTTGGAGACGAGCTCTGGGTGGGAAGAGAGGCAGAGAGGGTGGAGTTCTGCCAGGCGGATTGGCAACGAGCCAGATTAAGGTCATGTTTGGTTGCAAAAAATATATAAATGACCCCCCCCCCCCCCCCCCCCCCCCCCCCGAACGGGCTATTCCAAGACAGTCACGATGACATCATCTTGGCCCCGGGCCAAACAAAAAAATCGTTCCGTGCGAGGGCATGACAGATGTGGTAGCCGTTATTATAACTTTCCTGCCTTCCTGCACACACAGCAGTGGAAGTTGGAACCGTCACTATTTAAAAATGATGAACTACTAATATGTGATGGAATTGTCGACTTTGGCCAAAGTGATGTGGCAAATAGTTTAATGTGTAATGCAACAACTGCATTTGATGGATAAATTGTTATTCTTGATCCAAGCTAGACATGAGATTGTATGTGTGTGATTTCCAAGTTTCCTACAAGGTTATTTCAAGGAGTTGCAAAAACACGGTAATAAATCTAACAAACTACTTTGGTTGGTAGGCCTACTTTGGTTGCTTATGTTTGTCACCCATGATAAACATGCCTATTGTGTACAGTAAGTGGGCATTTGGTGTAAATATTTTAATCTGTCTGTCCGCCTGTCTGTCTGTCTTATCTATTGCATGAGCAAACACAATTTCCGCTGGCATAAATTGTTCTCTTACACTATCTTTTCCTTTAAACTTGGAAGAGCAAATTTTTTCTGATACAAATCACATGTAAGTGATTTGCTGAAAGACAATGTTACATGTTATGTAAAGTTACCTCAACGTCAATGGCGTCATGACATCATATATCACATGATTAACAACAGAATCTGCGCTACAGTGAACAATAGAATAATCACAAACTGATGGGCTCTCATTTTCTCATATCAGGCCCCATGGAGCATTCTGTGAAAGCAGCATCCCAATATGTACAGTAGTAGTACCACCGCTACTGAGACACCAATAACGTCGTTCTGATTATCTATCTCTGACCTGCCCTCTGAGACGACATCAGAGCAGGCCACAGTGGGACGTCATCGCTCTGAGATGACATCAGAGCAGGCCACAGTGTGACATCATCTCTCTGAGATTACATCAGAGCAGGCCACAGTGAGATGACATCAGAGCAGGCCACAGTGAGATGACATCAGAGCAGGCCACAGTGAGATGACATCAGAGCAGGCCACAGTGAGATTACATCAGAGCAGGCCACAATGAGATGACATCAGAGCAGGCCACAGTGTGACATCATCTCTCTGAGATGACATCAGAGCAGGCCACAGTGTGACATCATCTCTCTGAGATGACATCAGAGCAGGCCACAGTGTGACATCATCTCTCTGAGATGACATCAGAGCAGGCTGTGTGCTACAGGGCTGCTGTGGCTCAGTGCTGTAACAGAACTCCCAGAGTAAACAGCCTCTGTGCCTGAGGTTATTAGTTGCTTTGTCCCGAGTCCCACCCACTCCCAGGACCACCAAACACCAATGAGTGATACAAATCACCTCCAAAAACAACTACTATTGGGTTAGACCTATTATCAATGTATTTTATATTCAGTGTGTGTTAGGGTCTACCCCAACCCCCTGGATCATATCTCCCTTTCTCTTCCCTCTCTCTCTCTCTCTCTCTCTCTCTCTCTCTCTCTCTCTCTCTCTCTCTCGCTCTTGACTCCAATCGTCGCTTTCAAGTCAATGATATTAAATTCACACTTGAGGAATGTAGCATGGCTGTGGCCTGATATAATCTCCTCCAGTCTTCTGGAGCACTGCCTCAGTTCCACGGTGTCCAACTGCAAAGCGGGTTGTAAAAAAGCAAGACTCAACTCTCCCTCTCAGCGTTCAGCTCACTCTGAGCGTTTAATCTGAACAGCACCCAGTAGGTGCCAACATTGTATTTTCAAACAGGGCAAACAAATAATTTAATCAGTTTGTCTCCCCCTGCACCACAAAACCTACAGTAAATTATATGGTGGCATGAAAGCACTTTTTAAACAGTGTCAGAGAGACGGCTCATAACAAACAATCATCTGTGTGTCTGCGTGTTGTGTGAAACTCCACAGTGATTGCGTATTTTATTCATTATTGTTTTGCATGTGGTCCAATGAGAGTATGGCAGCATTCCAGGTCCATCTGCCTTAGATTAACAGTGGTAGCCAGAGCGGCTATATTCTCACACACTTTAACTTACACAGCCAATGTGAAAGCATCTATAAAAAGTTTCCTGTTGTTACCTATTTTTATTTATTTTTTGGTCATGGAAAGCCATCATTGACTTTTCACATTCAGGGTATTTGGCCTGAGCAAGCTCGCCACCTATTGGGCTAAATGGGGCGTAGCTGCTGGAAAGATGAACCCGGCTCCGGGTTCCAGTTCCAGAGTGTCTGAATTGAAGTTGTGTTAAACTTTTGAACGATTTCCTCCTCTGCCTTAGGGGAGGAAGTGCCGTCCATCTTGGCTCCCTCGTCTGGCTTTCCTGTTCGACGTGGATCATTTAGACTGATGCATGTTCCTCCATCCTCGCTCCTCAGTACCCCGTGTTCAATGCTGCTCTGGATTCCAGCACCTCTCGCGGTCGGTTCCGTTGAGCGCACCTCGTTGATCTGAATCAAGATCACTTGGTTCTTTTGAGGTCAGCAGCGCCCGGGTCGTGGGGAAGGTCTCCAGAGCCAAAGAGTTGAAAAAGCCCAGTCAAACAAATCAGACAGCGGGTCAAGTTGGGTTTAACTACAGTCGAGAGACACAATACTTGTGACCGAAGTGAGAGACAAAATAATACTCAAATTATGTTTTCCTTGTATATGACATTTCTATCTGCTTGCATCGTCATCAACTGGCATACGTGGACAAATCTAAACCGGGAAAGAACAGTTCTACTTTGTTCTGACATCCACGGACAAAGTGACTAATGACAAATGCAGTTCAACCTTTCTCTTAAGGAAACCCTACTGTATCTAACCATTATATACACATATGATACTGCCTGACGACCGCCCCCCCCCCCCCCCCCCCCCCCCACCCAAAAAGAGGGGGGAAGTGGCCAAAGTGTCTTTTTGGCACAATAAGGAGAGAGCACTCAAACGATGCAACAGTTGCCTGCTCTTGGTCATTTCCAGCTCTGGCAAAACGTTCCCTAATGTTCTGCTGTTTGTCACCACAAGTTCCTTTCATCAGACGAAAGACTCTCTGGGTCACTGACCCACTGTCGCCTCGTTTGGCAGGACCTCGTCATTTAATTTGCCAATGACATGTTCAGTTCTAATTTTGTCCGTTGCTTCTATGAAGCCAAAGTCAATATAACTGTCTTGGTATTAATTCCTCTTTTTCTCTTTTGAGTAATTCATCATTCTCCTCTCCCTGACGCTTGGCCATCTTTCCATCAGCTCTATGTTATTAGCCGGCTTAGCTCTGTGAATACTGCTGGTGTTCACATCAACACGGCCGTTACCCTCGCAAGATCTAAAAGTGTATAGGCTTATGAATAAAGATATACACTTCTAAAATAACCCTTACATTTACTTGTTCATTAAATATAGAGATTATATGTATATTTTACATTATTTCACCCTTAAAACCAAAAGGGCTTCACAAGGGCAGTTTCTTAAGAATGTTCTTAACACTGTGTTAAGTGCCGGCCTTGTTTACCTTTTTACCCCCTTGAATGCCATCATCCACTTCAATGTTAGCGTTAAAAACGCATAATCTATGTTTTAAATTATGGCTATGTGTCTAATCTGCCCGTTGCTTATCAATGACTTGTTTGCAGTCAACATTGTCAAAGCGGATTGTTTTTTAATCGGTTCATATCCTTTTTATAGCATTTCGAAAAGCTATCGTTCTCTAAAAAATTTCCGGAAAATTTAAAGATTCCCCCATAAACGGCATTTATTGGAATATTCTCGAATACACTAGACACGTTGTCATTTGTCGGCCTATTTATGAATCGTTTTCAAATAAACGCTCGATTATCGATAGTATATGTGTACTTATGCACGCTATAGACGCGGGCTGAAAAATCTATTCTCATTTCCTCAACATCACACACACACACACACATACACACACGGCACATGCTGATATCTCAGTGAATACAGCTCTGATTATCCTAAAACTGGTAACATAGACTCCTTACCAATTCCTGATCGCCATTCCAAATATCGATCGCGTTTATTGATTGATTATTGGCTGCTGTAAATATATATTCCACGCTGCTTTCCAACTCGCGATAACTTCCTTCATCATCAGACGGCTTGCCAGCACAGTGGAGCCAGTTGGCTCCCCCCACAGGGATCCAGCAGTATAATCGAATGACCTGCAGTTACACAGGGATAGACGATAGGGGGCGGTATTTTCCCATCGGGGCTCCTAGAGGGGCTGCTGTACCAATGGGAGACTCGGTTGATGAAATATGAATTCAGATCGCTAATAAAAAAATATGACGACAAATCGCGTCGTCGGCACTCAAAGTGTTGGTGGTTTGATTTACTTTACATATGGTGCCGGTCTAATTAGTGATTAATGGTTGTAGAGGGAGGATGTGTTTGCTTGGAGCTAAATGCTCTTTAGAGCTAAATATCTTTTGTTTTTGTGGTCTTGATTATATTCTCACCAGATCTGGATGCACTCTTTTACTCTTTTGTAGTGGAGCAACAAACATGTTTGCCCAATGTGGTGCCTTTTGATTTCTGTGTTCTTTGGGATCTGTGACTGCTCTCTCCTCAGGGCTGAAAGGCTGTAGCCACAACGAGATCGATATCATACCCCGCCTTCGACAATGCAGTTCATACAATGGGCAGTATAATTTACAGTATACAGGACAATGAAACAAGGTAAGCACTCCTGGAAAGCCCAAGTGCAGTAAGAGCCATCTGGCCATGATTGCAGCGCTCACCTCGGTGTTTAACAGCTGCGTTAAATCTTCCCGACTTGCCTGTTTCCTGATTTGGCTGCTCAGGTCTCTCTGGTTGCATGGGTAATCGTCTCACAAGAATCTTCTCGCATTCAATGTGCGAAATAAAGTCCATCTCTGGTATCAAGCCAGATTATGTTCCCTGTTTTTTTTTCGAAAAATGGTTCTATGTTCCCCTGTCCGCAAAAGGGTTCTATGTTCCCCGGGTCCTATGTTCCCCGGGTCCTATGTTCCCCGGTAGCCGCAAAATGGTTCTATGTTCCCCGGGTCCTATGTTCCCCCTATGTTTCCCGGTAGCGATAAAGGTTCGCCCCAGGCTCGCCACAGCAGTGGATTTCAAAGATAGTCACTTTTATAGATAATTAATTTGTATCGCAACGGAGTCACGGATCTAGTCGGGCCACGTAGCATTATGTCGAGAAAAATCAAATACAATAAACAAGTGTAAATTAAAGAATTTAAAACGAAGTTTAGCCTATTAAATAGTTTTAAATAGCGTTCGTTCTTATTTGCGATCTGTGTGAGAAGCATCCATCTCCAGAACGTCAGCCCAGCACTCTGTCCCCACGCTGTCAGGCCCCTCAGGAATTTGGGTCACGAGACGGCCACAGGCCCGCTCAGCAGCGCCACCCACCCAATGGCTGAATTGCCAATGGCTGAATTGGAGTATTGCACTGTGCGGGATTGATTGATTGATTGAAAACTTTATTAACAGATTGCAGAATGGGTACAGTACAGTACAGCTCAATACACACAATTGTTAAGGGGATGCAGACCATCTTGTTTACATCAGGGTCCAATTCATAATGACATTTATGACATACTCAATGCGGTACTGTTACATTTGTGACATACAGTAAATATATACAAGGGGGAGGGAACTGTACATTTATGATGAATTGAAAATGGGGGACCCTGATGTAAACAAGACGGAAGTCTTTCTCTGGTCTGCATCCCCTTAACAATTGTGTGTATTGAGCTGTACTGTACTGTACCCATTCTACAATCTGTTAAATAAAGTTTAAATAAACGCATCGCGGATCTGCCCGCAGGAACGCCCTACCCAAAGCTGTAAAGGAATGTGAATCACTACCCACTTTCAAAAACACTCTCAAAGAACACCTACGGGAGACTGCAATTCGAAACTGGCCCCCACAAATGTCCTAACCCAGTTGTACAGTAAATGACCAAGTATGGCTTTGTCAGTATTCCAATGTACAGTGTACAGTGTCCCCCACCCACCCCCTAATCCGCAAATAAGAACGAACGCTTATAAAACGATTTAATAGGCTAAACTTCGTTTTAAATTCTTTAATTTACACTTGTTTATTGTATTTGATTTTTCTCAACATAATGCTACGTGGCCCGACTAGATCCGTGACTCCGTTGCGATACAAATGAATTATCTATAAAAGTGACTATCTTTGAAATCCACTGCTGTGGCGAGCCTGGGGCGAGCCTTTATCGCTACCGGGGAAACATAGGACCCGGGGAACATAGAACCCTTTTGCGGCTACCGGGGAACATAGGACCCAGGGAACATAGGACCCGGGGAACATAGAACCCTTTTGAGGACGGGGGAACATAGAACCCTTTTTTTTTTTTTAAAGGGAAAAAAACTGGGAACATAGGGGATCATCCCTATGTTCCCCGGGTCCTATGTTCCCCGGGTTCTATGTTCCCCGCTTTGATTGATTAATAGATTTAAAATTGTATAAATTTTTATAATTTTATTAATTATTAATGTCCGCCTTATTTCGAACGGTTAAGCTTAGGCCCTCTTTCGAACTGGTTAAGGTTAGAGTTTGGAATCAGGGCTGGTGGTCTAAAATGTTCAATCAATCAATCAATCAAAGCGGGGAACATAAAACCCAGGGAACATAGGACCCGGGGAACATAGACATGCTCCCGAACATAGAACCCAGGGAACATGGGACCCGGGGAACATAGGGATGACCCCAACAGGACATTAATTGATCATCACTGTGAGTATATCCTCCAGTGAGCTGAGGTCAGAGCCAGGCTAGGGGAGAGCAGGAAGTGGACCGAAGAAGAAGAAATAATAGTTTATAGCTATTTGGTGCACCGCTGAGATGGGGTCCTGCATTCATCTCATACATGCTGTGCGCAGTCAGGATGACACCTCAGGTATGCAAAGCCAGAACTCACGACTCCAGGAAAAAACACTGAATCATCTCTACAAACACGCAAGGCATCCTGTGCTGTGATTGGAGATTAATGGTGTGGAGTTAAATGTACTGTCTGGCTAACACTCGGTGACAGCGATAGTATAATGGAAACAGGCCTGGAAAAATTGCCGGTTTGAATCCCTTCAACAACTACAGTACCTTCCAAGAGACTTTTTTCACAGCGGCCATTTTGATGTGCCATAGCAGGGTAAACACAGGTGTAACTAATAACGTTAATTATGGTTCCGTTCCATTTAGGTGTGCCAGTACCAGGGCCGTGGTGTTGTGCTTGCTAGCTCACTGGAATGGCTGTGGCACACACCTAAATGGTATGCAACCATAATAGATGTTATTAGTTACACCTCTGTTTACCCTGCTATGACATGTCAAAATGGCCCCTATGAAAAAGGTCTAGTGTCCATTAGCAAACGCCTTGACTTAACCCTGAACTGCTCCAGTGGAGCTGCTCACTGTTACCATTAGAGGACTATGGTGACACTGGGCAGCTTCCTAGAGTGAATATGTGAAACTGAGAGTGTGTAGCAGGGTATTGTTGAAAAAGAGCACATGTGTTCAGCAAACCTTCCCTGAATAAATAACAGTTAACAAAAACTGCTATGGTGTGGTACAGTAAAGCCCTTAGATGAATGGTAAATGTATAACCTGAGCAGGCCCTTGGAGGAATGTAGATGAATGAATGAATGAATGAATGAATGAATGAATGAATGAATGAATGAATGAATGAATGAATGAATGAATGAATGAATGAATGAATGAATGAATGAAAACTTTATTTAACAGATTGCAGAATGGGTACAATACAGTACGGCTCAATACACACAATTGTTAAGGGGATGCAGACCTGAGAAAGACGTTAGTCTTGTTTCCATCAGGGTCCCCCATTTTCAATTCATATAGACATTTATGACATACACAACATACATGACATTTATGGCATAGGGACATATAGGTATTTAGTACTGTTATAACTGTATAACTTGAACAGGCCCTTAGAGGAATGGTAAATGTCTAACCTGACCCATTTTCAGGCTACATGTGAACTGGTTTGCCATCCTTTCACAGGAAAGTTCAAGCTTTCTATCATCCTTTGAAGTTGTGACACTATTTTTAAAGATATTGTTTAGTAGTCAATCACTTTATTTGTAGTTACGGATTCGTTACATGACTAGCACAATATAGCACTGGTATGGCGCATTGAAGCTAACGTGCACACCTGAAAGTGTGCAGATTCATGAGAAACAGTTTTGGTGTATGCTCCTGCTTGTGGTTGGATGCTCTCTTTTCACCGTAACCAGATTTGTATTCAGAAAAATACAGAATCCCTGATACCGGTAGGTACATTAACATGAAAAGTTATAAAAAATGTATGTATGTATGTAAATGTTAAGATTCCATAATGGATCATTGTATTTAAATGATTGTCATTCATGCCTCGTTGTTATGTTGACGTTGTGTGGTGGTCCAGTTGCACTGGCTCTCTGAAAGTGTATCATTTTCATGTGTTATTTCATGTGTTTCGTAAGCAAAAACAAATCTCTTGAAATCAACTGCAGGGTCAGTGTAGTGGAGAAAAAAGTTGAAAATGTCTCTGAGGCTGGAGGGTGATTAAAGGTATAAACAAACTACTGCTGTGCAGATTTCAATAAGACAGACAATTCTAAGTCAAAGGTACGTGTTTGTTTTACCCTTTAATTAATGTGCGTAATTTACAGATTTATTACCTTTGAAAGATAAAAGCAGATCCAGTCAATTTGTTGTAGGTTTGAGTGTGCCGTGTATCTTTGCCTTGCAAGGAATGTTCAAGGAGTGGTTACCATGGTTACATGCTGCCTTGCTGGAAGAAATATTCTAAATTGACAGTTGGTCAAACTACACCTCAAGTGAGAAATAGTTCCTCTACTCATAATTTGAAAACAGCAATATTAGCTCCAAAAAAACAAGTACCTTTGACTCAGAAAAATATATTACACAGAATAGTATTGCTGTATGGTGATGTTGACAGCGGACGACAGGGACAGCAGTGGTCACTAGCTAACTGGTAAATGACTTTACTGCTGGTACGTTCTACTTAATATCCCCTTAAAGGAACACGCCAACATTTTGAGAAATTAGCTTACAGTCTTCTCCAGAGAGAGACAAGAAGATAGATGCCTCTATCCTCTCTGTGCATTCAGTAGGAAGCTATCGGCTGCATGTTAGCCGTGCGTAGCACAATTAATGGAAACGGACATGGCCGGTTAGCCTTCGGGAGAGGTGTTAGTTGGACAATGCCTAGGCTAACCGGCCATGTCCGCTTCCATTCATTGTGCTAAGCTAGGCTAACGTGCAGCCAGATAGCTTTCTACTGAATGCACAGAGAGGAAACTGGTATCTATCTTCTCGTCTCTCTCTGGAGAAGACGGTAAGCTAATTTCCCAAAATGTTGGCGTGTTCTTTTAAGCGGTATGGAATTCTTGCTGGTAGGGTAGTTGATGCAATGCCATTAGCTTACTCACAGAGTCCTGTGGTCAGAGTTCTGGCCTGCTGTCTGGTTCTGAGCAAACCGGGAAGCGTCAGCGAGGCAAAAAGACAAAATGGGGTCACGAGACAAAGAGTGTTACTCTACACCATAACATGCAGACAAAAGCTTCAATCGCCAACTAGAAAAACCTGCAGGCCTCACGCTGGACCGTGTTGTATTTAGATACTCGGAACCGGGCATTGCATTGAAGCATTGAAGCTAATGGCATTGAATCAACTACACTACTAGCAAGTATTCCATACTAATTTCCAAAAAATCCAAACTATCCCTTTAACTAGAGATCCACCACTACGCTGTAGCAAAGGAGTTGTTATTTTGTTTTTCGTGTCAAGGACACACAATGAGACACACACTCATCTCTTGTTGCTGTTTTTAGATGTAATTGATCACAGAGTGGTATATTTCAGTCTAAGTAAAAGCAGGCAGATTGGAAATGGGTGATTATGTGTGTATGTGAGTATCTATGGTAACCAGTCACTGTTTAGTATTTTAGTTGTAGAGGGGTAATCACGCACTTCTACGCAGAGCTGTCTCTAAGCCTGTACATCACAGCCTGCTAAACACCTCTGCTCAAGAGAGTAAATCAGGACATCCGCGACCTGAAAATGAAGGAAAATGCGGCTCTTTGAATTGGGTGTGTATGTACAAATGATCACTAATAACCAAAAATCAACATGTATGAGGTATGCAGTGATGTAGTTATCAGAAAAGTAAACTGACTATAGTTCCGTCTTTTCTGTGTAAGGAAACCGTAGCTTTATGGCTGCGTTCATCGTAGTTTCCATGGACACAGTGAATAAACAAGGCTGCAACAGATGTTGTGAAATTACTTTACCCCCCCCCCCCCAACAAATGTTTTGTTCTTATTTGTAAAAGCGACTAAATATGGGGAGAACAATAATATAATATAATTTATTCAATATGTTAAAGGAAATAATAGTATATGAGTATAGGTGGCACCAGTTAGTTTACTTCCTATTTGGGCAGAGATGTTTGGTAGTGGAACGTCGTTCAACTCTCTGCATAGGAGAACGGTGTATAATATATCCTCAGACTTAAATGTTAGTTTATTCAACTATATTCTATGAACTGAGATTTATATAATCAAGTATTTGATGTACTTTATTTATTTTCTCTTTATCTTTCTCTCTTTATCTGTATCTTAGATGTTTTCCTTTTTATATTTTCTTATGTTCTGTATTATTACACTATATCATTTCTAAAAATGCTAATAAAGATTTTTTTTTTTCTAAATAAAGAAAATGTATGATATGAATGCCTATTCATATAGTATTTAATTTAGTTAACTTTATTTTG
Organism: Notolepis coatsorum; assembly: GCF_963971535.1. Lineage (NCBI taxonomy): Eukaryota > Metazoa > Chordata > Actinopteri > Aulopiformes > Paralepididae > Notolepis > Notolepis coatsorum. The sequence goes on from NC_140169.1 coordinate 128,461,685, forward strand.
TTGGAGATCCGCTATGACCTCTTCAAAGGTCACAGGGGGGCCACACACACACACACACACATTTGGGAATCACTTTATCTGGAACCTAAATTATACTGTATGCAACATTATTCAGTATATAATATATATATATATATAGTATTATTATTATTTATTTATTAATTTATAATACAATACAAGGTGAAGAGCAAAATCTAAATAAAAGCAGCAAATCACAGTTTTGTACAAAATACTATTGATGCGCTAGTGACTGACTGTCCATGTTTGTATACTTTTTTACATTTACCAAGGATACAATAAGTCATTTAAATTCTATAAAAAAAATAAAAGAATCAACATTATTTACATTATTCATATTCCAGTGCATAATTTTGAAATATCTATGACAAACCAGAACAGTACCAAATCATTTAAATATCCTCATCATTGATAGATGATGCCTGTAAGGACAACATTACTCAACGTTACTCACACACCTACATGTCCTCATAGAAATGTAAAAGGTTACACCAACAAAATGCTGCATCTTATATTATTACACAACTTAAAGGATCAATAGGTGGCCACTGATTTTTGGCAACATTTTAGATTATTTTTTTATTATATATTGACAGTAATCAATAGTAAAAAGAAAATAATAAAAAAATATGTTTGACATAAAAATGAAAAGAACCCATTGTTCGGGTAAGGTGCATGGTACTGTACTAAAACAACAACATCCAATCAAACTAACAACCAAGTCAAATGATCGCTGTCTATCCAACCCTATAGTGACAAGCATGCTTGTTATGTGCAAAACGTTGCCCAACAAAGGCCTGCTGCTAACACATAGTTGCCTGCTTGCTACCTAGCAGGTTGTGGCTTTGGAGGCATCATGAAAAGCGTTCTGATTGGGAAGGGTGTTGTCGAATTCGGTTTAAGGATTTTAAAATATTTCGACTAAGTTCTGGCCAAAATCAACGGTCGCCTCTTGCTCCTTTAAAAGCTGAAGTAGCCTGCATTCATTTGTCTTTTCACACACCAGAAACCAGGAAGACAAGTATGGTATATACTAAACTGGCCATCATGTGGTGATGATTGGACAGCGGTGCCCTGGCAGAGACATACAGGTAGCTGTTCTCTGCTCGGCATTCACTGCAGTCGGCTCCACAGAACGAACACATGGACATGTTGTTTCTCCAAGCAGATCTATACGTCCTCACTGTCCTCCTCCCTAGTATAGAGAATGAAGAAGATTATAGGTTGACGGTTCGGGAACACAATTGACTTATCTCAAACCCTGCCGTCTTTTCTCCATCCTCCAATCGTTTGTCCCAGGGACAAGCAACAGTTGTGATTGGAGGATAGAGAAAGGAGGGTGGGGCTTGACATACAGAATTCCGATACCTATGTGAGGTGTTGTCACTTTAATGTCCAAACATGTTATTGTTTTCATGAAGATTATTGTCACTGTTGTTGTCTTACGGGGCTCGTAGTAGTCGTAGATGACGACAACTGCGTCTTGCACCTTGGCCACCTTGTACTCTATAACCAGGGGTATTGTTACACACGTGTTCTCTCTGGTCACCTGAGGAGAGAGAGTCAAAACAGGTATGTACAGTGAAATGACAAGAGAGTCCTGTTGCACAGTCTGATGGATTCGTTGTCATGAAACTCATAACTCATTAGAGAACATAGCGCTTCAAACCAGCAATTAAGAGTGAGGTCAGTAGACACGAAGAGAAAGCACCTTAGTAGATGACATCCAGATGGACGAGCCCACAAAAGACTTTAGGTTAGACTTTCAACTTAAATGACAATACCAGTCTTTTTGACATGCCATGCTAACCTAATTTGTGTCACTTGTTTTCTGAAAGGTTTTGCCATTGTGATATAATAGTATCTGAGGAAGAATTTATCTTTTTTCCTTTTTAGACACTATTCATTCGGTCTTCATGACGTGTTTTGCCATACAATATGGCGCCCTGCCACAGCTCATTGGCCGCGGTTGTCATTTAATGATAATTATCTGTTAATTGATTACAATCACCTGTTGAATTGGAAAAAAGATTCTTTTAAAACCAACCAAAATAAAACCATTTTACATTTTGAGTATAGGATGCTGAGATGATTGACTGACTTCTCCAGAATGTCATCAAAGTCCTTTTTAAAGTGGCTTTTCAACTATGCATACAGTATAATACTTTATTTATTTTTGTATTGTATTATTATTATTTATGTATTTATTTTTACAGTATAATATAAATTAATCTGAACTCTATATTGTCCCAGTCAAGATAGATTTTTAATGTGTCTTTCCCTCGACAGTTATGAGTTAATTCTGGGAGTGGTACATTACCACTTTAACACATTGAGCGCCACACTCTTCCCATCTTTACTCAATGGCGTCAGCGTTATTGACCATTTTAGCGATGTTTGCAGACCCATCGTGTGTTCTGTATTATAGCTATGGAGACAATAGTATGGCTCATTTGACAGGCATTGTTTATAGTCCAAGAGTGACTAACAAGTTGATTTCTACATACTGTAGTTTGTGCGCTATTACACGCTAAACATCGCCCCTTTCCTAAATAATCCAGTATTTTTTCATAGATCGCAAGATATGACGCGTTATATGCATTATGCCCAAATCGTTCTGGTTGCTCACCCGAAACCCCAAATACTTCCAAATCAAAGGTATATACCATACATAATGTGTCTTCACAAAATCATCAATGGGGGGGGGGATTAATAGATTAATAAATCCCAGTAGATCCCATGGTGATCGCAATTACTTGTGTATATTGGGCATGGCTACCATACGGGAAATAATAGCTCTGAGGCACCAAATCTTCCACTGATTGCCATGTTGTGATCCACTCCTAGGCGGAAACAGCCGGAGTGAATCACAAGACAAGTGATATCCCCAGTCCCAGTTCAAAAGGTAGGCGATACCACCACCTGGCGAGATTCGATCATCATTGCAATTTCAACGTAGGCAGATGAGCCAGGGAGACCTAGGGAGCTCCGGCTGAGTGTTTAGAACGGGGATCAAAGTAAAAAGATCAAAGGATCTAAAAACTAGTATACTCATTTTGCCGCTCAAGTGTTGGTGGCGAAACGCGAGTATACTCGTTATTGGCGCAGAATGAGTTCATGTGAGAGGCCGTGGTTCACAATCTATTTGATGCCATGGAACCCATTTACGAAAATCTTTTTTTATGAATGAAATAGTTTTGTCGTGTAAAGAGTAGAACGATCACACAACAGGAAGGAACAGCGGCCACCCGAGGAGCGACATTGATTCACTTTGATTGGTGGAAGGAGCTTCACAGGAAGAAGCTCTACAAGAATTGGGGGATCCCCCTTTGAACGGCCCTTCTAAGGTTTCTCTCCTCCACATCGCCTGTGGTGCCTTTTTCCTATTGCTAGGTTTTTAGTGAGTTTTTCCTTACCTTCGCTGGGGAATGTCTGGGAGTGTTGCATATTTGGATTTGATGGTGGATTTTGTTCTTGATTTATTGTGATGTTTCTTCTTGACTTGTTTAAAGAAGACTTATCCAGCCCATGGGGACATTACCTTGTGATTTCGGGCTTTACAAATAAGTTTGATTTGATTTGACTCTGGTCTCAAATGCTGCTACAATGCTCAGCCACTTTGCTGATAACCTCATGCATCAATATAATGTGCAATTATTTTTTACTTGTTGATTGTGTACCTCTTTTTATTTACTTATACTTAGTTGTACTTGTGTTATTGCGCATACTGCAGACAGTTTATTGTATATAAATACCCCAACCATGGACTGAGCTGATGCGGTCTGGAAAGTGATACCGCAGCCACACAGCCAGAATCAACCGGCTGAAGAACAGTTTTTCCCCCCAAGCCATCAGACTCGTCAACAGACCCCATTGACGCCCCCTATGCTAAATGTATTGTATTGCACTGCACACTTTTTAGAACTGTATATAATATCATATTTTATTTTATGCTCAAATTATTGTATTTTTATTATTGGAAGCTGCTATAGTCGAGGGACCACAATAAATCGATTTTCACTGTTCTTGCTGTAAAGTACTGAAATAAGTGACAATAAAGGAATCTGAATACCTGCTTTTTTTTTATAAATTGTTAATTGCTTTTTTTATTCCTTTGTGCAGTGGAGCAAACGGAGAGTACGAAATCCATTGTACTTGGCAAATAAAACGATCTGAATCTGAAGAACATACTGTAGTTCTGTTTGACATTTGGTTTCTAAATCTCAAGGCACACCTGAACTGAACACTAATTGTAGAGAGTGTTTCCTCCAGAGAGGATTACGTCCCATGTGTCACCAGCAGACAGCAGAGAGGAGATTAAAGAACAGTACAGTTCACAGAGAAATGCTTACAGAGTCTAAGTAGATGATGACTTTCCCCGAAGGCGTCTCCACTTGCTTTATCACGTCATCGGTCTGGATCCCTCCCTGGGCGAGGCTGAAGCCACTGAGCAAACCCACCTCCATGACTGCCATGCCGGTCTGAAGTATACTCCCCTCCACCAGCCTGCGGAGGGTTAAGTGTGACACATCTGGATTCAAACTTCTACCAGTCAGACAAAAGATGTACCTCCTGGGCCGGGGGAGATATTAGGCATAGTAAGCTTCAGGCAGGGCTAGTCCGCTACAACATCAAATTGTACATATAATCTATGTTAAATCAGTGTTTTTCTGCATGGTTTTGGACCGGGACCCGATATAATTCTGTCATGATGTCGTGACCCAGTGCAATACAATATTTCCATCTTACACATATACATCTTATAATATGTAAGATGGACACATGGCCAGTCCATGACCCAGTTTAGAAAACCTGATCTGGATGATCTCATGTACTGTAAACAAATGAGCGAAGAATGTCTCCCAATTTTTTATTTTAACCACAAGGCTCTATCAGGGTTTTACAATATTGTTTGCTATCACCGAGCCAAATCTCTCACCTTGTGCAGATGACCAGCTGGGCAAGGTACATTTCTGCATCATCAAACTCTATGTCCAGATAGAAAGGCTCGTTCTCGTGGACGTCTCTTCTCCTCCTCGACAGCTCGCTACTCTTTATGTTGTAAAATACATCCATCTGAGGGAAGATAGGGAGATGGAGGTAGAGAAAGAGAGAGAGAGAGAGATGTGATGTTGATGATAATGTAATATAATGTAAATCAAAGGCGAAAACAAAACTTTTTTCCTCCAAAATGGCAATGGACTGATATGCTGTGATGCTTCCATCAACCCTGAGAATACAGCCTGTCAGGAGCCTGAGAATACAGCCTGTCAGGAGCCTGAGAATATAGCGTATTAAGTGACAAGCAGGAGTTTATATTCCTAGGGTCTCATACTGTCATATAATAACCATTATTTATCTACTGAGCTGACACTTCAGTCAGTCATGTAGTACTGGTGACTATGCAGCTTTGCTGGATCAGTTTGGGGGTTAATGCCTCGCTTAAAGTTGCAGAAAACTTCAGAAACATTAGCAAGAGTGAGTTCATAGAGCAAGCTCTGCATCACTTTCCAAGCCCATGCAAGCCCAAAGGTTTTCCACAGACTCCCAGAGCCACAATAATAATAATAATAAATAATATTTCCCAGCCTCTGATCGGCAGGTGGTTTTGCACATTGGAACACACTTGGCCAGAAACATCTGATTGGCCAAAAACATCTGATTGGCACCAGCAACAAATCAGATGTTTTTGGCCTGGCAAGTGTGTTCCCGGCGTTGCATCAGAGAACTAATATCACCATTGCGTTCCTCGTCAAAAACTACACACAATGTGCAAAACCACTTGCCGATCAAAGGCTGAGATTTTTTCAAACATAATTTATATATATATTTATAATTTATTTCCAAAACAAACATAAAACAAAAAAAACAATGGAAGAAGTCAAAAGTAAATAAATACATTAAAAACATAAGTCTGTGGAAAACATTTGTTGCATGTGCATGGGCTTGAAAAGTGATGCAGAGCCTACTCTATTTCTGCTGGGCTGGTAAACTCACTCTCCGAAGTTGCCGATTTCTCCGAAGTTGCCTACTGCAGCTTTAAAAGCACCTACATGGTACAGTAGCTGTGGAGGGTGATGTGTCTGTTACTGTAGTGTCACAGGATTTGGACCGGAGACCTGATGAAGGCTGCCACCAGCCTAGATGACATTATGAAGGCTGCCACCAGCCTATTAGTGTAGAGGAAACTGCAGGGATGAATGATTTCCAGTTTTTCTTTGACAAAGTGTACAGTCTCTATCATGCCTCCCCCAAAAACCGCCGTGAGCTTACTGAATGTTGTGAGGAACTTGCAGCAGTGTCTGAAGTTCTGAACAATGCTGAGAATTCTCAGCACTAGATTGGCACTATAGGACCATTAAAGCTGTATGGCAACAGTACACAGCACTCCACAAGCACTTTTCTGATGGGTCAGTTGATCCTAAAAGAAGCTCAACAGAGAGATGCATGTTCAGTGGTTTAGCCCATCGCCTCTCTAATGCAAGCTTTGTCCAGAATCTTGGAGTCATGTACGATGCTATAGCTATCTGAATTCTCTCTCTCCCTTCAAGACAGAAATATGACACTCCCTAATGAATCACACTCCCATTCTTTAATATGTAGAGTGTTATCAGACATGTCTAGCCTTAGATCTTGGTATAAGGGATTTTTTTTGTTGTTGTCAATATCGGACATTCACAGTCGTATAAAATGGGTTTCTGTATTGGTTCTGTAGGTTTCTGTATTGGTTGGTTCTTCCTTAATAGTATCCCAATCTGTGTGTTTAGTGACATAGTTTCTCATTTGTAAATATCTGTATAAGTGCTATTTGTGTTTCAATTAGCATTTGATGCCCTGTTAAAAAACAAAAAATGTAATTGCAATAAAATGATGATGGATCAATATTCTTCTCATTCTTTTCCTCCTTTTTTCAGAACGGGTTATTGTTTAATTTACATAATGATTTAATTAATCACAATTAAAAATCAACCCTTTAGATACCAGTTTTGATCATATACCAGTAACTGTTTTTTTTAAATACACTATAATTCAATATTCTAGAAACACATTTGACTTTGTTGGATTGAACAAAATGGTAAATTGGGACTGTTAACCTACAAGACCATAGACTTCCATTACAACCACTTTTGACCCTAACTGTAAGAGCAGTGGTTCCTTGGCAGCCCGGGCGGGGACTGACTCCAATTCTGAGGTGCCAAACATCCATAATAACATCATACTGTACATGTTGTTTTAGAAGTTTATTATCTTTGTGCTTACAGTAATCAAAAGTTACGGTACACAGTTGGTCTCACCCTCTGTGCCATTATCAGCACAAAATATGTCCCCATATGATAAAATCCACCATCCCCATGGCTGCAGATCCGGGGGGGGCATGTCCCCCCCAAAGTAAAAAAAATATGAATTGTCCCCCCCAATAATATGTGCTATCAAGAGTAGTGTATCTACTCCCGCTCTGTAATTCTAGTTTTGAAATACTCCTAAAAGCTTCATTTGCATATTAAAATCATTCAAATGTTCTACCGGGGGACGATGCCCCCGGACCTCCCTACTCTGCGTCCCCCCCAAACTTGTCATGAGATCTGCAGCCCTGACCACCCCCCCTGTTTTTTTTTTTCATAACTCGAGTACTGATAATGTACATGTACCTTATATGTGACAAATAAAACAAAACTTGAAAAAAATCATTAATAAAAGATTAATTCATTAATACAAATAAATGTATACAGGGTGTCTGAGCCCAAGCCCTTGGCCAACTTTCCTTGGTGTCACCAACACTTTACAGACCTAGCTTGCATGCCATCCAGATCTATCTAGGTTGGCATTCAGTCTGAGACTATAGTATGAGATGTGGTTCTCAACGTGGGGTCCGGGGACATCCAGAGGTCCTTGACGAGGTTTCAGGGGGTACCCAGAAATACAGGGAATAGTTTAATTTCACAATTTCATTGACTAAAAGTTAGCCTAATGAGAGAATATAGGCTAGTGTATAAGATCGACTATTTTGATCGGGTTTCACTTTATCCACCATCATCTTGGCTACAGTAGACAGTTGTGGAATTCTGGACAACAAAGTCTCTGAGACAACGTCATCCATTTGGGGGTCCTCGACAGGAAAAGGTTTTAGAACCACTGATGTAAACAACATACCAGTATAGGTATGGTATGTTTGACAGTGATCCATGTTTTTTGTTTTAAGTTTGTCAGTGGCGATTTGAAGATGTAGACAGCTTTACTATTCTGAACCTTTTGTCGTCATGTGTTTTACCATATCAATGAGGACATGTCCTAACCAAACTGTGTGGCTCAGGGCATGGATATGGTTAGCTCTATTGATGAGCTTTGTATGCATTACATATATACAAAGCTCTAATTATTACAAATTCGCATTGTGTTTTTAAAGGGATCAACAGAAAGCTCAGACAGTCTCACATTAAGACTCTCGACAAAGGCCGGTGAGGTGAAAACACAAGCCGCTGCTGAACTACAGTATATATATACTATACAATGACCCATTTCTCTCCAATGTCTGCTTTCAAATCCTCCAGCCGAGATGTTCTTCTGTGGTTTTCTGGGAAAGCTTGACGAACGCTCAGTGCTGCCACTGGTCTCCAATAAATCACATTACTATCACTATTAACCAGTCAGGTCAAGGTGCTGATCTTATTGGTGACCAGTGGTGGCAGCACCAAGCGTTCGTCGACTGGAGGATTTGAAAGGAGACTTGGGAGAGAAAAGGGTCATTTTATATTGTATTTCAGCCGCGGCTTGTGTTTTCACTCCACTGGCCTTTGTTGAGACTCTTTGAGCTTTCTGTGGATGCCTTCAAAAACACAATGCAAACTGCAATAATTAGTTAGGACGTTATATAACTTATATATGACAATACATACAAATCTTGTCAATAGAGCTAGGATATGATGATGAGATGTAACATGCCAGGTTTATTCAGAACTGTGCTGCTAGGATCCTGATGAGAGTGCGTAAATATGAACACATCACACCCATCCTCCATTCCCTACACTGGCTCCCCGTCTCCTTCAGGTTTGAATACAAGGTCTCCCTCCTCACCCATCAGTGCAATTGCATCCACAGCAACGCCCCCTCCTATCTAAAGGAACTCATCGCTCCCCCGACCTCCACCTGCTCCCTCCGTCCGGGATACTCAAACACACTCCAACCCATACACAAAACCCTCTGAGAGCATCTGAGAGCACCACAGTCCGTTGAGGCTTTTAAAAGGGGACTTAAAACACTTTTTAACAAGGCATTTGCCTAAATGGACCGACCAATGCCTTGTGTGTTTTTATTTTAATTTTATTTAATATAATTTTTTTTTATTTTGATCTGAATGTTTCTTCCATTTCATTGGTTGTACTTGTTTTATTAATTTTAATTGTTTTTATTAATACGTTTTTTTATCTTTACCTCCTTTCACGTAGCACTTTGAGATTGTCACAAATATAAAGTGCGTTACAAATTTTATTTATTATTATTATTATTCCAGAAAGTGACTAACTAATTTAACAAATGTCCAAAACTGACTTTGATAGCAGTACCTGAAACAGTGCAATTCCTTGACCCTCTGCGGTGACCTGTAGGTGCAACGACTTTGCCGCGTGGATCTGAAATAAACAAGGACACACACACTGTCACATAGAATAGATATGAAGTATTCTCACATAGATTGAACTGCTCTTACACATAGTGCCATGCCTGTGACCCGCCACTAGGGGCAGAGTGGCTAAGTGAGAGTAACACATCTGGCAGAAGCTGTTATCATTAACCACCAGGGATGGGTCATCCACAGGGGTCATCTGGGTAGCTAGTTTTTCCTCAAAGACAATCGCTAAACCCGAAATGCACCTTGCAAAGTAGGGCCTCGAGAGAAATCCACTCACAATTTTCCTGGCGAATAAGCCCTGTTCAGGCTAAAGACATAACATGTACCTCTTGGCGCTGATATAGCAGGTAGTTGACATTGTCAATATGAAAGTCAGCCACTGTGCTGGAAGGGCTGGTGTTCACTCGGATCCTTAAATCCATAGCCTGGTCCCGACCGAAGGCTGCGTACTTAGACATGGCCTGCAGAGCCATCACCGTGTCCTGAGGAAAGAAAAACACATTCAGAGTGAGCGAGTGAGTGAGTGAGTGAGTGAGTGAGTGAGTGAGTGAGTGAGTGAGTGAGTGAGTGAGTGAGTGAGTGAGTGAGTGAGTGAGTGAGTGAGTGAGTGAGTGAGTGAGTGAGTGAGTGAGTGAGTGAGTGAGTGAGTGAGTGAGTGAGTGAGTGAGTGAGTGAGTCCATGTGCACCAAAGAGTTCTAATAGACTGTATATCGAAGTGGACACGTGAACACACGCTCACCAAGAGTAATTACCCTTTAGTCATCAGATGCCTAGACAGCCACAACCCCCCTCCCCTGGTGTGCCACAGACCACAAACAGAACACATGGTTCTCCTCTTAAAAACCATTGCTATTCTTTTATTCTAAGCTCCTAAAGCAACATGGGGTTTGAATATTAAAATGCTAAAGGTTAAATGTCGAAATTCCTATCGCCGAAGAGGGCCTGCTGTGGTTGAAACAATGGTTCCGTTAAATCAACGGTATCGATTCGTCGTCAGGTTGTCGTATTCAGTGTGCCTGCTCTTTTAAATTTTTACCATGATCTGTAACAGATTTCTGATTTCCTCTTTGGGATTGGAAGCCTGTGGAGGGATTTAGTTATAAAACCAAAGGAAATCTTGTGACTTTCCTTGTGAAGCTTGATGGTCTTCATTTGATGAAGTGTGATGGACGGAGAACAGGCTTTCACTTTTCATTTGAGACACGACTGCTCTTAAACTTCTATAGGTCTGCATATGCTCCATGCAAAATTCACGATGCATATATCGACTGTGAATGGGTCTGACGTTGAGAGAGTTACAGAATACAAATATCTTGGCATCTGGCGTCGATGAGAAATGCAGCGGCCCGCCTGATCTCAAACCTACCGAAGTCGGCCCATGTCACCCCACTTCTTAGGGACCTGCACTGGCTCCCCATTGCTGCACGAATCCGCTTCAAGGCCCTCGACCTAGCATACCGTGCGGCAAAGGGAACTGCTCCCGCCTACCTCCAGTCAATGGTCTCTAACTACACACCCTCAAGACCCCTACGCTCTGCATCTTCTGGCCGCCTCAGACCTACTCCTATCCAAGCTCCGGGAGGGTCATCAAAGAGAAGTCGCCTATTCTCAGTCCTTGCCCCACAATGGTGGAATGAACTACCCACCCCAGTTAGGACAGCCGAAACACGTCCAATCTTTCGCCGTCGACTAAAGACGCACTTCTTCAACCATTATCTGAATTAAAAAAAGAAAAAAAGAAAATCTAACCCTAACTAACCATACTGTCATGCACTTGTCCTAATAAACTAACCTACACTGTAGCACTCAACACTTTGATGAACATTGTTACTCAGCTGATAGAGTTGTGCCCTTCCTGATGACTTGTCATACAGAACTTGTACGTCGCTTTGGATAAAAGCGTCAGCTAAATGACTAAATGTAAATGTAAATGTAAATGTACATTTAAATACCATAGACAATCCTGCCAGTAAACTGCAGCAAAGAAAATGTCTTCTTGTACGGGAACAGAACCGGCTTCCCGATGATTAGCAGGAAGAGGGTCGTTGATGCTGGTTTTCTATCTGTCTTGGATTATGATGATGCGATTTATAGACATGCTACTGCTTCCGTTCTTAAGCCCTTGGATTTTGTATATCACTCAGCCCACAGATTTATCACCAATGATAGTTATAATACTAACCATTGCATCCTGTACAATAAGGTTGGGTGGTCCACTCTGGCAGAGAGACACGATTTGCACTGGTATCCGTTTCTATATGAAGCCATTGTTGGAGATCTTCCCCCATATATCACTTCATTATTGGTCTGGTCCTCTGGACCTCATCATACTCGCTCCAATGATTAGCTTACACTTCAAACCCCCAGACTTTGGACTGAACTTGGGTAACCTGCTTTTAGCTTCTGTGCCCCCGACATGTGGAACATCTTGCAATATACATTACAACTCAATACTTTAGTATTCTTTGGACAGGTTAAATCTTTAATGACCAACCATTTCATCCCAGTCTGTGTAACGTTTGGGGTTTTGCTCTCATCTGGGAGCAAAAGCCCTAGCGCTACCCGATGGTAATGTCCTGTCTATCTGCCCTGATTGCTCTATTGGTACCGGGTCTGTTACTAGTCAGGTTGTCAGTTGTTCACTGAACATTACCGTGAGTAGTCCTGTGTATTCTTGTGAAAGCGTTATCGCTCCTTGCCACGGAGGATAACCTTGTTTCGCTATTTTGTCTGAGTCGCCATGTCATTATGATTGCCGTTTATTGCATTCATTATTTAAAGTGTTTCCTACTGTGAGTATCTGCAGCACCGTCGTGTGACGTGTTTATTATTTAGTGCGTTTTTGGAGACTTGCTTTCTCCCCTTTTCCCCTTTATTGTATAGTTTACAGTGTTCATTATTATATGCATTTAGCATGTTTTGGAGAATTGCTCTCTCCATTTGATTTTTGGTCCACAAGTACTCGAATTAAAGGAGCAGTGCTCAAATTCGAGAACAAACAACTCTCTCGTTGTGTCTGTTCTACATTGTACCTGGGTCCAACACACCTATCCAAACCGTAGCAAGTCTGCAGTTGTTTTTGATTGATTCACTTTGTGTTTTTTTTTTATCTTTTTCATTTATTGTGTACTGTATTTCTCAACATCATCTGAAATCAGAGTTGAACTCTCGGATTTTCTAGACTAAAGTTTGAATGAATTCATGATCCATTTTCAGATCATGTAAAAATGTTCACAATACATTTGTATAAAGCCATTTATTTTTTAAGAAGTCAATCTGATTCCCCATGGACTGGAAGCTATAGCCTATAGAGATATTGGAAGCAGAAAATGTCTGCAATTCTATTGAAACTGGATTGGGTCCCATGGCATGTCTCTGGTCAAACCAAAAAAACAACCATCAAACAGTTTGGAAGGCGTCTGGAAGTTGCTGCATTTGATTTTTCAAAAACGGGCTATGGGACTCCATTCTCCTCCACTACAATTGCTAACAAATGTTTATACATTTCTGCTTTTGATATCTCAAATGTAAAGCTAAAGTAGGCAACAGTGAGTTTACCTGCCCAGCTGAAATAGAGCACGCTCTGCATCACTTTTCATGCGCGTGCAGTCGTGCACCAAAGGTTTTCTACAGACTCCCAGAGGCCGCAACAGCAGCTTTAAGCTGAATGCAAAAATTTTTAATAAATAAAATATATTTCCCAGCCTCTGATTGGCCATTTGGTTTTGCAGTGTGTGTACTTTTTGACGAAGAACGAGATGGTGGTCTTCGTTTTCCAATGTGACTCCAGGAACACCCCTTGGCAGGCCAAAGACCTCTGATTGGTTGCTGATGCAGGGAGCTGATGTTTTTGGCCAATCTGGTCTGTTGTGTTCTCGGGGTCGCATCCAAAAACTGAGACCCGCATCACATTCCTTGTCAAAAAGTACATGTAATGTGCAAACCACCTGCCATCAGAGGCTGGAAAATTATTTAAATCTTTTAAATTGTATGCAGCTTATAGCTGCTGGTGCATCTCTGAGAGTCTGTGGGAAACCTTTTGTTGCATGGGCTTGAATGAATGAATGAATGAAAACTTTATTTAACAGATTGCAGAATGGGTACAATACAGTACGGCTCAATACATACAATTGTTAAGGGGATGCAGACCTGAGAAAGACGTTTGTCTTGTTTCCATCAGGGTCCCCCATTTTCAATTCATATAGACATTTATGACATACACAACATACATGACATTTATGGCATAGGGACATATAGGTATTTAGTACTGATACATTTGTGACATAAACGGTATTCAAATATACAGTACTGTTACCCCTAGATCCTGACAGAGTATATACATATGATGGGGAGGGGACTGTACATTAGGAGGGGGTGGGTGGGTGGGAGAGAAATATACATACGGCGGGGAGGGAATATATACATGCGGTGGGGAGGAGGTGGTGGGGGTTTTGGGCATTTACGGTGGCCAGTTTCGAATTGCAGCCTCCCGTAGGTGCTCTTTAAGAGCGGGTTTGAATGTGGGTAGGGATTCACATTCCTTTACAGCTTTGGGTAGGGCGTTCCACATTGTTGTGGCATAATTGCGAAACGTATTTAGTCCCTTGTTTGAGCCGAATCTGGGTTTAACATGATTTGTTGAGCTTCCTCTGGTGTAGTGGTTGTGGTATTCACTGACCTTTGGGAAGTATTTTGACATGTACATGGGTACCCCGGTCGTATAGTGTATCTTGTAGACCAGGCCCATTGCAAGTTGCTGTACTCTGTCGTCTACTCTAAGCCATCCTAGGTTGTCAAAGTGGGCAGGGGTGAGGTGGGTTCTGGGGTTCAGGTCAAGTAGTAGTCTGACCAGTTTGTTTTGTGATGTTTGTAATTTTGTTTTAAGCGCCTTAACCCTTACACTACCAAATGTTTACCCCTTTCACAGCGACAATACACAAGGTTAGCCACATGACAACCGTCTGTAGTGTGGTATAGTGAAAGGTTAACTTTCTGTAGTCTGGTAGTGAAAGGGCTTAAAAAGTGATGCAGAGCTTGCTCTACGTCTGCTGGGCAGGTCAATTCACTTTAGCTAATTTCTCCGAAGTTACCTATTGCAGCTTTAAGCTTCTTAAAAAGGTGAGCTAGCCTATAGACCGTTTCAGTGGATTTCCATTGCTAGGCAACAGCATGGGCCCAAGTTTATTTCCTGTCAGCTATTGATATTAGCAAATACATTAGGAAATGCATGTCGGGCCATTTAGAATGTATGTTGTCAAAGGTGACCTGTAAACCCACAATTATCTCTATTTCTCATATTTTCTAATTGTTCAAGTAACAAAAAGGTCCATGCAACACCACTCTGCAAACACAATGTTTGGAGTTTTTGTTACTTTAACTTGTGGATTTTCTTCTCCCTTTGCACCTGTAGTTATAGAGTTTGTTATAGAATTGATTTCAAGGTCCTGCTGTTCGCTTTCAAAGCCCGGAACCAATTGGCACCCTCCTATATCACAGATTTCTTAAGCCCTTGCACTACCTCTGTCCGTCCTACTCTCAAAACTCGAAGGCAACCGTGCTTTCGCAGTTAGAGCCCCCTAGAGTATTGAATAGCCTTCCCTCCTTACTTATCTTGTCTAGCACAGTCTCTGGAGCGTAACAGTAAGAAGCATTTTGTATAAAAGTATTCTGTACTTCTGTATGACAACTATTAAAGAAACTTGAGAAACTTGAAACTCCTCCGTCAGACTCGCCCCATCTGTCCATTCTTTCAAGTCTCGGCTTAAAACATACTTCTATTCACTAGTGTTTGAATCTTCTTAATGGGTTTTGTGCTGCTTACTGTATATATAGTGTATATATCTCTTCTATGTACTGATCTTTGTATGCCTGCCTGCTTTACCGTATTTTTAAAGCCTTGGTCAACTCTGTTGTTTTTAAACATGCTTTATAAATACATTTGACTTGACTTGAAGTATATTTTGGTCCGGTGTGCAGATTTCCCTTTTACCACTGGTCATATTTTCTAATTCCCATCTGTGTTGGAAGTAATATTACATTGTCTTGAAATCTCTGTGTGGCTTTAAAGTAACATGCCAACATTTGGGGACATTATCTTACCGTCTTCTCCAGAGAGAGACAAGAAGATAGATACCAGTTTCCTCTCTGTGTGTTCAGTAGAAAGCTATCTGGCTGAACTTTAGCCTAGCTTAGCACAATGAATGGAAGCGGACAGTGCCGGTTAGCCTTCGGGAGAGGTATTAGTTGGACAATACCTAGGCTAACCGGCACTGTCTGCTTCCATTCATTGTGCTAAGCTAGGCTAACGTGCAGCCAGATAGCTTTCTACTGAACGCACAGAGAGGAAACTGGTATCTATCTTCTTGTCTCTCTCTGGAGAAGACGGTTGTGTGTTCCTTTAACTGTGCCTAAATGACCTGTTTGCTCTGACCTGTGTTGAGCCAAATCCTCCGTTAGAGTTCCTCTTCTCGCTGAGCCACTTGAGGAGCGGGACGCCCTGCGCCACCTGTCCCAGCCTGTGCAGAGCGAGCAGCACGTAGGCGGCCATCTCTATATCTGTAGAGCGGGGCTGCCATGAGGCAGACAGGCCTGTGTCTGAGGAGCTCCAGCACGGCACACCATCTGCATACAGAGAGGAGACAACTAATGTGTGAAACACAATGTACCACATAGCAACACCTCGGGGCAATTATCACCTGAGGATCAGTATGATGTAAACAGAAGGATTTGAGGGGTTGGGGTGCAAGGATGTGACATCCCCCTGTTAGGGTGAGGGTTAGTACATCCCCTCCATTTTAGGCAAAATAATAACTTCCTGGGCGCCTGTTTGTGACTGCCCCACTGCTCATAGGTGGTTAGGATGGGTCAAATGCAGAGGAATAATTTCCCCCAATAATAAATGAACTGAACTGAAGTGAACTTAACTAAAATGTCTGCCACCCTCCTTGGTGCCCACTGAAGACAGACAATTCATAGTATTCCATCGCACACAACTTCAGCGATTGTAATCAAACAAGAGGTTATTAACATTAAACGACACCTGCGGCCAATGAGCTGTGGCATTGCACCATTTCCGTTGCCATGGAAGATAATGAGAATACTACGAATATAGTGTCGGTCAGTGAAGTTACTGGTTCGAGAGACTGAAGAAATTCAAAAGAGACATGAGGCGCATTCCAGTCCCAGTGCATTACCTCTCATCTGTGCCCGTGTCATCAGCTCAGCCATTGCTGTGTATGCGCTCTCGCTGCCGGCCAGAGCCAGAGTGTAGGTCACCAGGCAGAGGCTGTAGTTACTGGAGATCCCCAAGGCGAGCCGGGTCTCCAGGTACATCAGGGCTGCAGCCACCTGGCTCCCATACTGGACCTGAACTCAAAACAAGGGAAGATGAGATTCAGCAACATCCAGATGGCATGTAAAATCAATAGTCCTGGGGTGTTTCTCAATAGTGCTTTTCTTCCTCTCCTCTTCTCTCCTCTTTTCAGTGAAACAATGCCTGCAGTGTGTAAGTATAAGTATAGTCATTCTCCATGATTCCCACCTTGACGACATCATCCTCCAGCAGAGCCATGAGGACATAGGCAGTGAGGGAGAGCGGGCTGTCCAGCCCTCCTTGGAGCTCAGTGTGGATGACACGGCCGGGCTCCTCAAACCTCCCATCAGCCCCTTCTTGGAGTCCAAGCCAGTCTGCGGTTCTGGAGAGCACCCTCTGGTCGATGTCGATGAAGGGCCTGGCCTGCAGGAAGCACCTCAGCACAAAGGCGGAGAGCCTTGCAGGCAGAGAGAGGAGACAGGTTTTAACCCACCAGACAAAACACCAAACACTACATTAGGACCAGATGAAGGAGAACCGTTTTCATACCATGTGCTCCCAGATGAGTCACGATCTCCAAAAGCACTGAAGGAACCATCCTCCCTCTGGTAGGAGAGCTCTCGCTCATAGCCTGCATGGATAAGTAGCCAACCAAAGTTATTTTGCCGGTTAAGTGATGACAGCCGGTTCAATGCGGTCGTATTTCCAGTATGAAGTTAGTGATCAAAATACCTTTCAACATGTAGGATGTAGCTTTCGTTACAATGTCTTCATTGGTTTGTCCAGTAACCGTGAGATACTGGATGACGTAAATGTTTGGTGCAAAGTTAATCATATTCTGCTCCCCGCAGCCGTAAGGCAACTGGATGAGAGACTCCAGACCTTTGATAGATGGACCAAGGATGTCACCTAGATAACCCAAGGAAGGAAATGTGCAGAACAAGACAAAAGACACCATGAGAAAATAGAAATAGATAGATAGATAGATAGATAGATAGATAGATAGATAGATAGATAGATAGATAGATAGATAGATAGATAGATAGATAGATAGATAGATAGATAGATAGATAGATAGATAGATAGATAGATAGATAGATAGATAGATAGATAGATAGATAGATAGATAGATAGATAGATAGATAGATAGATAGATAGATAGATAGATAGATAGATAGATAGATAGATAGATAGATAGATAGATAGATACAGACAGACAGACAGACAGACAGACAGACAGACAGACAGACAGACAGACAGACAGACAGACAGACAGACAGACAGACAGACAGACAGACAGACAGACAGACAGACAGACAGACAGACAGACAGACAGATAGAGACAGATAGAGACAGACAGACAGACGGACAGACGGACAGACGGACGGACGGACGGACGGACGGACGGACGGACGGACCTAGACGACAGGCATGTTTGCATAACAAACACAAGCAACAATAGTAGTTTGTTAGGTTGATTAGCGTGACAGACAGACCACACTTTTATGGCCCATAATGTTCCAAAGGGTAAGAAAGCAAACAAACAGCTGTGGATCATAAAACAGCTTTCACCAGCCTGTTATTGATTTCCATTTTGCGCAGAAATGTATGAATCGATGTGTGTCGGAGGCACTGCTCTTACGTCTCTGCTGGTGTTTCCCATTACTTTTTTCCAAATATTTTATAGGGGGGCCTTAGGGTGATCAAAAGGGAATGATAATGTAATAATAACACAAATACGTGCTATATAAGTCTGAAGGAATGTGGTTCGTCCTTTGCCAGCGTGTGATTCACGTCCTGTGTTTGTTTACATACCGATGGCAGTCACTTGGGCTCTCTCGCTGCCTTCCACAACATCTGTGGGGAAGGTGAACGTGATGTTTCTGGAAAGGCTTGCTTCAGAGGGAGCTAGCTCCAGGAACAAAGCTGTTGAATATGACTCTTCAATTCCTTCAGACTGCAAAAACCAGCAGCGATGGAAAAAGAAAATGAACATATGCAAAGTAGATGAGTGAATTAATACTTCTGGGAAAAGGCCGTTTTAAAAACAACATTGTGATTAACTGGGTCAGAACTGACTGGCAGAAGCAGGTACAAGTACATGAAATTGAATCCCTTATATGGTTATTAGGGGTGTGAAGTACTTGAGTAATTGTACTTCGTTACAATACTTAAGTACTGTTTTGGGGGATTTGTACTATTATTATTAGGTTTGTATACTTGTACTTTTACTCAATTACATTTCAGAGAAAAAAAAACATACTTTTTACTCCTTACATTTCAAATGCAGACCTACAAAGTACAAATCTCGCAGGTCCAACCATTTTAATTAGTATATTTGTTTCTCTGGCCGAACTAACGTTAACATTATTAATCCTGCGGCCGCACTTTATTTAAAAACAGCCAATCAAATCCCCATCAATGGAAAATTAACCCGCCCATACCCATGCTGATTGTCCTTGTGCAAGACTAGAAAGCGGGAATCTTTGATTAAACAATCCCCCCACAGCCCACCCCTCAGTCACATCGAATCCTGCATTACCGAACTCCAAACTTGGATGACTCACAACTTCCTCAAATTGAACAGTGACAAGACGGAACTTCTCATTATTGGCACCAAAACCACCCTCACCAGATCCGGACCCATCACACTCACCATCAACGACTCCACCATCATCCCCTCCCCCCTAGTCCGAAACCTTGGTGTTCTCCTTGACCCCACCCTCTCATTTGACCCCCACGTCCGCTCCATCGTAAAAATATCTTACTTTCACCTCCGCAACATTGCAAAAGTCCGTCACTGCCTCTCCCCCCCTGCTGCTGAATCCCTCATTCACGCCTTCATCTCCTCCCGCCTGGACTATTGCAACTTCCTCCTCACTGGTATCACCTCCCGCTCCCTCCATAAACTGCAAATGGTCCAAAATTCAGCCGCCCGCCTCCTCACTAACACCCAGTCCCGTGAACACATCACTCCTGTCCTCCACTCTCTCCACTGGCTCCCGATCAAACACTGCATAAACTTTAAAACACTACTCCTCACCTTCAAAGCCCTCCACAGCCTGGCCCCCCCCTACCTGACTGATCTCCTTCTTCCCTACCGCCCCACCCACTCCCTCCGGTCCTCCTCCACTGCCTCCCTCACTGTCCCGACATCCAAACTCAAAAACTTTAGAGATCGGGCCTTCTCTCGTACTGCATCCCGACTCTAGAACTCCCTCCCCCAGTCCATCAGAGACTCTCCTACACTCTCCACCTTCAAAGCTCGCCTCAAAACCCACCTGTTCTCCCTTGCCTTCACCCCCCCCCCCACCAATAACCCCCCCCCCTCCAACCTGATTGATGTCTGTCTCCAGTCTTTTTGTGCTATCATGCTGTCTTCCCTGTTCCCCCCATGGTCTCATGTTCCTTTTGTTTTTGTTTCTTTGTTGTTTCTTTGTTTTTGTTTCTTTGCTTTTGTTTCTTTGTTTTTACTTTTGCTCCCGACTATTGTCAGCGACTTCGGGTTATTGAGAAGCGCTATATAAATCAAATGAATTATTATTATTATTATTATTAAACACCTGCTATCAGAAGAATAGACAATCAGAGTGACAAGCTACAGAAGATGGCCACAAACGATAGTACGAGTGATGAATAGAACAAAACGGAACATTTCATTGCCCCGGAATAATTTTTTTTTTTTACTTTTTTTTTTTTTTAAAGTAGAAACTTTTTTACTTTTACTTAAGTGAGTTTTTAGCCAGATACTCTGACTTTTACTTGAGTACGATTTTGAGACGGTAGCCATACTTTCACTTAAGTATAATTTCTTGGTACTTTTTACACCTGAGTACATGAAATTGAATCCCTTATATGGTTATTATGGCATCACGGTTATACCTTGACTAGAACCGTTTTGTAGATGGCATCGTTTGCCACGGCGGAGGTGGCTTTGACAGAGATGGGAATCTCTCCGAGGACCAAGGGCTTGATGGGAAATGGGATGGAGATTCCCTGCTGGCTCCCAACCAATACATGGCGCACACTGGCCATGGTGAGCTCTTCATTGTCCGGGAAGACGAACTCAAAGGACTCACTTTCTGCGACAATCACCATGACCTGACGGCAGAAAACGAATCCACCCATCCCGGACCACATTGTTAGGGATTTGCAAAGCCACGAGGAAACAGGAGCCGTTTGTTTTTCTACACAGATATGACAGGAATATAGGAATCCCATCATCTCGACAATATAACGGATCGTATAAGGGTGATGATCCCCAAGAGGATTTTCTCAGATCCTGCTTTCACAATGGAAGTCCTGAGGGAGGCGCATGATTAGCAGCCTAGTGTTTCATTCCTTTGTCACTGTGGCTCCAGAAGAGAGTGAGTGGATTGTTATAACAAAGGTTGATGCTAAGACCCTTGATGGTTAATCAAAGTAATACAACATCTCACATGCCCCGCTATTGTATCAACAAGGCAGGTTTTTATCATACACAACCCCTCAGCGCTGCAACGGCACTGTGGAACATGGGAAAAGTGTGACTTCGACAACAGCTGCATTCGCGGCCAGGGATTGTCTGAGGCGGGCGACTCACCTCCAGGTCTTGTGGGAGGTAGTTGAACAGGAAGACCTCCACCACCAGCTGCTCTCCCCGGACAATATAGGCAGGCAGATTCAAGGACACGAAGAAATCCTGGAACACTGTGAGCTGACAACACAATCAGGAGTAAGGCTGTGTGGGAATGAACAACCCCAGCTTGCAAGGTGTAATACGGTGTAAAATGATACAGCCTGAAGCGTAGTACCTCCACAGGCGTCTCCATGATCCCCAGGCCCAGACTCTCTGACATGACAAAGGCGGTGGCTATCCATGTTGTGATGCTGTCTGGCACAGTGAGAGTCACCTCTCCAGTGGTAGAATCCCTGCAGTGAATGCAAATATGAAACCGTTGCTATAGTTACACAGTTGAGATAAATGCATAAGTGGAATGTCTCCATCATAGATACGATAGATTCAAGTAAAAGAACAATTTAAAAAGTGGATGATACATATAGTATATTGAAATTACGCACTACTGATATTTCTCCATTATAACTCCAAGGGGTCTTTGCATCATATGTCATTCACACACAAAATCTCTTAGACCATGTGTGACCCAAATTACATTTAGTTTGATACAGGCTCATTAAAACATACTATACTATTGTCATGTGGGGGACCCCCTGGAAGCAGGTCCACAACCAAGTTTGGGTCCCGACCCCTATGTTAACCCTCTGATGCACAAAATTGGTCAAAAGTGATCAGAGCAAATTATTTTATAATATTTAATGAATTCCTCAGCTTGTTTTTTGTAGGAGTCACTGTTTACAACGACCCGGACCCACCCCGCCAGCTTTCCCACCCTCTAATACTGCCAATTGTATTAGTGTGAACGGCCAGCCAAGCTGGTGACAACGCCGGGAGCTGGATTCGAACAGGCGAATCCAGCGTCTCCGGCGTTGGTGACGAACGCAATCTCCGCTACGCCACCTGACCGCCCTTCCTCAGCTTGTTTTTAACATAATTTTTTTTTCGTTAATTAACAAGAATCTTTGTTGTTTTATTTGTGCATACATTTTTTTTATCACTACCCCAGAAATGCACAACATGGGTCAGAAATCGGTGTGTATCCCGTATGTATTCTCATTCGAAAATGGTAATTTTTGACCCATTTAGTGCATTGAAAGGTTTTGAATATGTTGTGTAGCAGAACCCGTGCTTTAGGCCCTGGTGCTGTGACATGTTACTGGTCCTTCACCCTGTGTTGATGTCCAGCCACAGCCATGTCTCTGGGAAGTTCCGGCGCACCCTTGGCAACTCCTGCTTGTCCACCGGTGCATAGTGGATATGCATTTCCTCCCCTGCTGTGGGGTGCATGAACGATTGTGATATAAAGTCAAACACACACGTATGTGACAGATACAGTATGTGTACATCTTAAAACTTACGAAATTCCGGGTTCCCTGGAGATCTCGTCTTGTACACATTGGCATCCGTCAACACCACAAGGTCGCATATCTGGGAGGATGTCACAAAAGACAAAATGTATAATGCATGATGTTTCTCCCCTTAATGGTAAATGGCTGCATTTATATTAGTGTTCTTATCCAAAGTGCTTTACAATTTGTTCCAATTTTTTTTTACCCATTCACTCACACACCGATGGCAAAGGCAACCATGCAAGGTGCCAACCTGCTCATCGGGAGCAATTAAGGGTTAAGTGTCTTGCTCACGGACACTTCGACATGCCTGGGAGGAGCAGGAATCAAACCGGGTACCTCCGGATTACCAGACGACTGCTCTACCTCCCGAGCCACTGTCGCCCACAGTATTAACACAGTAAAGTGATAGGGTACATGTCTGATACAATCTAGATAGTATCTGATATGTGTCTTGAGGTCAGGGTTACCATAAAAGTGGAATATGGATCTCCCATTTCCATAACTGTAGAACTGTCTGCCTTGTCCGCGCCGTATTTCGCCATCTCCTCCAGAACCTGTGAAAGGAACACAGCCATCCCCCGATGTCCCCTAAGGTTACTACGATCCACAAAGCCAAACAAAACAGCTCAAGACACAAAAGGCACGTATTGTTAAAACCTGTTGGCCGAGTTGTGGCTCTCATAGTGCCTTTCTGTACGACAGATACTGGGGTGTGAGGGGAGCATGGGGTTGTGTTTCATAGGTGCCTGCAGGAGGGTATCCTATCATGAATAACAGTGCTGTATTCACAGTTGGAAAATAGTAACCCCCGAGATAATTATTAACTGAAGAATGCCCTGGATGGTCATGGCGGTTTCGTCACGTGGATCTCATCATCAGCAAGCAGCTGAACCCAGTAGCCTTTCTCACCATGTCCTTGGTGATGCCGTTGTCTGAGGCGCCCAGGAGCGTAGCCTTGTCCACGACGAGAAGCCCCACTAGTGATCCAGGCTCGGCCACAGACACGCTCAGAGACACCTCATCAGCCGGCTCCGCACGGCCCACGTTCCAGCTCCCAGACACCTGCCAGGTGACACGGCATTGCACAGTGTTGTAGTGCATCGCAGTCAAAGACAATTAATCGCATTCTTCTTACTAGGGCTAGGCGATGACTCGAGTTTCAATTTCAATTACGATTTTGGCTTCACACTCATGAAAACAAGATCATCGAGATAAAACGATATATTGCTGTGTTGCTCTCATTTTGGCTTGTGTTGTAAACGCAGAACACCCTTCCAAGAAAACTCAAGTAATATATTGCCACTTATCTCAGATATAGGTATGGCCTATATCCATTTATATTTCAACAAGAATAGATGGATAGAACTTTTAAATAAATATTAAGATTCCATTAAATCGGATGTATTCAGTTCAAATGGACATAGACAAATAAAACTAAGTAAACAGGCTCAATAAAAGGTATTTCATGTTGCTTGTTCCTAAAGCTCAAACTCAAGGAGGAGGGGGGATCTAATGGAGAGAGCAAGTGCTCATGAAGCACTGGTTGGGGTGCCTGCCTTTACCACACAAGTGTAAAGGTGTGAAAACCTGTTAATAATCATTTGTCTAGTGGAGATCAAATAAATAAATAAATAAAATAGCCAGGGACTAGCCACCTTGTTTATTAGGACTGGGGTGGTGATAACTTGCACCGCATCATTGACGACCTCTCCATCTGGATGTACACAGTAGACTATGATGCAGGCCATAGGTACCCAGGAAGCCTCAGGGGTCAGAGAAAGAGGGACAGAACCGGTCCCAGCAGACACTATCTGCCCTTTGGACTTTACCTGCACACACAAACAAAAGTATTTATATTATATATATATACTGTTGTATGGCCAAATAAGAAGCAAGAAATTAATGAATAAATGAATGAATGAATACATAAATTACAATAAAATACAATAAAATAAAATAAAGGTTAAATCAAATATCATCAAACCTTTATTTAACCAGAAAATAAAAACCCATTGAGACCGAGGTCTCTTTTTCAATGGTGATCTAGCCAAGAAGGCAAGCACAAAATTATGACAAAACATACATAACAAGACACAATACACATACGTAGACTACCATACAACCGATATTTTAAATGAAAAGTCAAATTCAGTTTAAAAAAAAATACAAGCACAATAAAACAATAGCAATCAACCAAAATGTTTTATTCAACATCAAAGCAGGAGCAGCAGGTGGAAAGGATTTATGATATGTTTTGTTTAAAACAATACAAGGAGATTGGAGAGGCCAATTTGAGACGTGTCTGGAGGTCATTCCAGGACCAAGGACCAAAATAAAATAGGCTTCTTTTACTCGCCTCAGTCCACACGGGCGGTATTTTAAAGCGCATCCGGTTGCTGGATCTGTGGTTGAGTTTTTTAATTAATTCAAGCTTGGAACTGATGTACCATGGAAGTTTAATAAATAAATAAATAAAACAAAGATTGGCAGATATGATATTTACCTGGTCAGCATACTAAGGCACTTACAAACAACATCAACCAAAATAATGTATATACTGTATGGCCTCATATGAGAAGTAAAAGATATATGAAAAAAATAAATACATACATTTCAAATAAAATAAAATACAATTAAAACAACATAAAATAAAGGTTAAATAAATAAAAAGATGGGCGCCCCAGTGGCGAACCACATAACGCGCTGAGTCGCGGCACGGCCGACCCGGGTTCGATTCCCGGACCCCGTCATTATTTGCCGAATGTCTTCCCCCCACTCTGTCTCCCGTTCCTCCTCTCTCTCTCTCTCTCTCTCTCTCTACTGGACTGCCCAGTAGTAAAAAGCAATAAACGCTAAAAAAAAAAAATCTTAAAAAAAAAAAAGATGAGCAGATATGATCTTTACCTGGTCAGCATACTAAGACACTTACCATGTAGTGAACCTCAGACATCTGGAAATTGCTCTGAATGGGCAACAGGAGGGGGACACCAACCTGGGGAGAATGAAGCTCATATCAATGTCTGAGCATGTCTTTCAGGGTTCTAGTTCAGTTCATCATCATTCCACTGAGGGAAAGATGGATTTACAGTCAGCTCACCTGCGGAGACAGAAGAGGTCTCTGAATCTGGAGGTAGGAACTACTGGGGGACGAATAGTGACGACGGAGATGTAGCATGTTATGAGCATCCTCAAATGAAGCCTGAAAATGCATACAACAAATATATAAACTATACAACATAAACATAAACAATCATATATATTTGTCTTTCTGGTTTTGTATATATATATATATATATATATATATATATATATATATGATAGTTCTTTATTGTCTGTTGATAGATACATTTGTTTTGTGTCGGAACACACAATATTGCGTTACAAAAAAGAAGAACATAGGATAACCATGTTACAGCAAAGACAGACAGGACATCAGAGAGACAACCATGTTACAGCAGAGACAGACATACAGACAGGACATCAGAGAGACAACCACGTTACAGCAGAGACAGACATACAGACAAGACATCAGAGAGACAACCATGTTACAGCAGAGACAGACATACAGACAAGACATCAGAGAGACAACCACGTTACAGCAGAGACAGACATACAGACAAGACATCAGAGAGACAACCACGTTACAGCAGAGACAGACATACAGACAGGACATCAGAGAGACAACCACGTTACAGCAGAGACAGACATACAGACAGGACATCAGAGAGACAACCATGTTACAGCAGAGACAGACATACAGACAGGACATCAGAGAGACAACATATATATATATATATATATATATATATATATATATATATATATATATATATATATATATATATATATATATATATATATATATATATATATATATATATATATATATATATATGAAACCAGAAAGACAGATATACAAAGACAAATACATTAAGAAACAGGAGACACTAAAACGTGACAGAATTTGTATCCTGCTTTTGTTTCAATTATGTCAGTAGGCCAGTGTTCCAGAGCTCTCCTTACATCTATGGTGAGTGTGTGAGCGTCATCTGACAGTTCAATTGAAAGTGGTATGACTCCGTCAGCAGGGACAGGGATCTCCATGTCCCGGGCCGGTGGGTCCTCTGGCATGGGGTTCAGTGAGGTGGTGATATCAGACCAGTTTTGTTTGCGGAGCATTAATTCACGATCCGCATCCTCCCACGTCAGTTTCCACGGACTGTTCCTAAGTTGTGTTATTGAAACCGCCACTGTCTTTTGCTGGTCCTCCGTGGTCAAAGGTCGGCCGTCGAATGTGGATATTTTTATCTGCAAAATCAAAACGATAACGTTGTCATTAGGGGCGGGGTGGGGGTATCGACCCCTGTATAGACCTGGAGAGTGAGGTTCCACCTGTGATTTTCCCTCATTGTTGCCACCCGTTTAAGATCAAAACTATTACAGCCAAACCGTATTGTGTAGGTTCATAATCTTTGACAGGTAGATATTATTTAATGATTATATGGTTACTACCAATAAAGGTAAATGTTTTAACTTAATCTTTGGGAAAATGTGTTATATATCATAATATTTTCTTGTTTCCATGGTAACTACTACAGTACCCATATGCCTCGCCAATCTTCTATCAATCACAATAGCACATACTACTCTGACATGGCATCCCTTGACATTCTATAGGTTATCAATGTCCAATGTGTTGTTTTGACTGTTTGGTCTCCTAACGTTATTCTCTCAGAGCGGCAGCGTTCGCGCCAGACTGGTCGTCAAATGGAAAGATGTAGTTTTGCATTCGGTACACAGTCTTGTACCCATTACGTTTTTCAAAATGTTCTCAAATGTAAAAACGCAGATCTAATTTAATTACGCTCAACTCTGCTCCCGTCTAATATCAGACTAATTGAATAAGTGGGAACCTTATAAACCCTCTACCTTCGGAAACGCCCTATGGTAAAAAAAAGAAAATAACACATATAGGCAAAAATGTGTCCAGAACGCCGGAACCAGGCTGGGTCTTAAAACTATCACATGACCTCCCTCGACCTATTGAGGTATTGTGATGGTATTGTATTATTGTCTATCTGGTTATTCAACTCCTCTTTACTTCCTCTTTACTCATATTTCACTGTTCATACTTTTTGCACATTATTTCTCAATTGCACAGCCCTGCTAAATATTCCATCCGACCCACTGTATTGATATTTTTATATTTGTATTCTAATTAGTGTATATACCTGACCACACTGTGCACAATTGTACAGCCCTGGCCTATTTTTATCCTATTTTTATTTTATAATTATATTATAGTCTATTGTGCTTCTATTTTAATTTAGTTTATTCCATTTTATTTTATTCCACCTTTTTACTTTGTCTGTCCATTAATGTCGCACCAAAAACGACCAAATCAAATTCCTTGTATGTGAAAACTACTTGGCAATAAAGACCTTTCTGATTCTGATTCTGATTTACCCGTCATTCTGAAAGGCACTATCTGCCTTTAGTAGTGAGGTATATGGCACACGACTGAGTTAACTATGGCACAGACAGGATTATTAACACTCCCCGAAATGCTCTGACACTGATCTTAGTCACGGTGGAACTCTGATATGCCTCACTATTGTACCTGTATCTGTGTGTAGTGGCGCTGCAGAAAACGGGGGGAAATACAAGACGTAAGAGAAGGGTGACCTGACCTACTTTACTAAAGCTCTTCACATTCAAAGGACTTATTATCTGATAATGTCCAAGCCTCCCGCAGAAACGGTGGTGTCTCCAGATTATTAACCTCATCTCAAACCCTGCCCTCCTTTCTTGATCCTCCAATCACAATGGTTGCTTCAGGCTGGGTTTGAGAAAGGTCAATTGTCTCCCATGTATAGAAAATGCTTCATGATTCTAGGACCAAGCCAGATGATTGATTATAAATTGTAAGAAGTAAAGATTGCATGAACAGCGAACCAATTATTATTTCTTCATGAATAAGCAGATTTTGTTTTGTTGGAGATGAGGTGTCTGCAGGACTCACATTACAGAATTACAGTCCATGTTGTTGCTTTCCTTACCTTGGCAGTAAAGTTCAAAGATGGCTTCAATTGTGGGAAATAATCCTCAAATGTAAGCATATATATGCTCTTGGTCAAAGACACCTTTGCAGAGCTGTCATATTTCAAACCTGAAAAACAAACGACACTGTCTCATTAGCATACAGGGTGAACCATTTGCACAACTGAATTGAATGATTAGATTTACCACTTCAGTATCTGGGGAATCACAAGGCAATCGAATGCTTCTTGATTGCTATTTTGTGATATGAATAGTGATTACCTGTTAGGTACTCTGTGACATGAACCACAATATTTACATACTCCTCGTCATCATTAGCGTAGTCATATTCGAAGTAGTCAGAAGATCGTTTTTCACGGTAGTCAGGCACATCAAACGTAAAATCTGTGGTGCCATCAATCTGTTTCAAAGCAGTATTAATTATGCACATGTGGCTGTAAACATTTAACATGAAAGGCATGAAACAATATAAAATTCATACACATTCATAACTATCTACCAAATCAAGGCTAGGGCTCCGAATATGGTTCACATACCTCTTTGGACTCATCATAGGACACTGCCATGCCATGAAATTGATGTATGTATGTTATGTTCATGTATCCCTTGACAGGCTTCTTGTAATTGTATCTACAGATCAAGAAGAAAAATCGTATATCATATGAAATGAACTACTTAAAATTAATTAAGAGTAGTCACCAGATGCAGTGCAGCGTCCTACTCACTTAGCAGTGACAGATCCCTGGATACTGTCCTCGTGATAAATGGCAGTTGGTACCTTTATCAGCACCTCAAACTTAGGAAGCACTATGACCAAACAAAGGAGACACAGATTTTAAAGCACATTCTTACACCAAAATGAGGTTTCTAATTGTGGTTCAGATGTCAGAATAAATAAATGCCAGAATAAATAAACCTCATTTGGGTGTCAAGAGATCAAACAAACATTGGTCTGACAAAAGAGATCAAATCATTGATCAGCCCCAGATTTTACATCCCAGTTACACGCCTCAGATACAGATTGGAGGGTCTCTCTCTCTGATTTGTAGCCTTAGAAGAGAGTGATGCATGTTCACAAATACTGGCTCAGCTGGGGCACAGGAAGAAGATTACGTGAATTCTTCAAATGGGTCACGTTCCCCTTTAACACAATTCTTCAATAATGTTTTTGATGCTTTTGATTATTTGATTGATCCCGAACACGTACGTCTGTAACATCTACTAGCTAGGACATAGGCTTAAAACAAAACATAACGTGAAAGCATGAATTACGACTTTAAAAAGGCATGTGAAATAACTCTGAGTTGCCATTTTGAAAGAAGAATTCTATTTGGCCATTAAATCATCAATATACAAAATATGCAGGTAGAAGGTGGAATATATACAGCTAAATATCCAATACTGAGGTCAAGTAAAACATACTTACCATAATGATCCACATTAAAATGCTTTTCACTGTCAACTCCCTGCAAAACAGAGACTTATTTTATAATATGACCCCATTTCTGTTGGTTGGAAATAAATAAATTGAATGTATTAGCTATATATAATACTGTAAATATATATTCTATGGACCAGACCTTAGGGTTATATATAGTGTATAAAATAATGATATGGACCAGACCTTATGGCTAGGGTTATATATACTGTGTATATATAATTATATGGACCAGGCCATATATTCACTATGTGGAAACTTCAGCAATTTTCATGGAGGTGTTCTTTTTAGTTGAAGCTGCAATAATACCTAGAAATGCTCATTTTGAGCATATACTAACCATTGTTAAAAATACTTAATAATGATAACAGTTTGGTTGGGTTAAGCAACTTATTGTGGTTACCGTACTTTCATCAATACGTACAGATTTTGAGAAGCACAGGCAAGCACACGCATTCTTCTAAGACCACTAAGGACAATGAATGAAGAATTAAACAATTATCACTATGGCATCGATAGACTTTGTGTGAAGCCATATAGCCATTTGACAGACTGTGTTGGCTGTGGCAGACTTACACTAACTGATGTCACGATGGTCCATTTGACAGACTGTGTTGGCTGTGGCAGACTTACACTAACTAATGTCACAATGGTCCATTTGACAGACTGTGTTGGCTGTGGCAGACTTACACTAACTAATGTCACAATGGTCCATTTGACAGACTGTGTTGGCTGTGGCAGACTTACACTAACTAATGTCACAATGGTCCATTTGACAGACTGTGTTGGCTGTGGCAGACTTACACTAACTGATGTCACGGTGGTCCATTTGACAGACTGTTTTGGCTGTGGCAGACTTACACTAACTGATGTCACGATGATCCCATTTGACAGACTGTTTTGGCTGTAGCAGACTTACACTAAATGATGTCACGATGGTCCATTTGCCGAGGGGTGGATTTTCAGACAACTGGAACTCTTTGGACACAACGCCCAGAACGCTGTCCAGAGACAGCCACTGTCTGAGCATGTTCCCCCTGGGGTCCTGGACACAGCGTGGGCACAGGGAGATGTGTATGGAAACAGTATGGATACAGGGAGACGTGTATGGAAACAGCATGGACACAGGATACAGGGAAGCGTATAGAAACAGCATGGACACAGGGAAACATGTATGGAAACAGTATGGATACAGGATACAGGGAAGCGTATGGAAACAGCATGGACACAGGGAAACATGTATGGAAACAGTATGGATACAGGATACAGGGAAGCGTATGGAAACAGCATGGACACAGGGAAAACATGTATGGAAACAGTATGGATGCAAGGAGAACAGTGATCAAATCACAGTCTGAGTTTCCATGTTATTCATGCAAAATTACATTAATTTAATTCACCAATGTCATGGTTCTTGTTGCAGAAAAGACAATTGAATACAATAAATCTAAATAGTTTTTTTCCCCTCTTTTTTCCCCCTTCAAAATATGAAGATGGTAGGGCTGGGCAATTAATCGAGTTTCAATTTAAATTATGATTATCATGAAAACAAGATGATCAAGATAAATCGATTATTGTGCCACATGACGTGTTGCTCTGATTTTGTCTTGTGTTGTAAATGCAGCGCACCCTTCCTTCACAGCAGTGCACTCCCCCCTAATCTAATCTGATCAATAAAAACACACCCACCTTGATAATAATATCTATCTGGCTCTTGTATGGCCTTCCATCTGGGCGGATGGAAATGGCCCGAATTTTCACTGACTGCCCAGGTAGATAGTTCGGTTTGTCTGTCTGAATGAAGGTTGACGATCCTTTAGGGTTGAAGTCCAAATATGTTGAATTGGTGAACACCACGTCGTTCCCCACGTAGCCCTGGACCACCAGCTTGTAGCGGTGCCAGTAGCTTGACTCTCCGTGAGGGATCTGAGAGGCAGAACACAGAGAAACAAGGAGCTTTAAAGTGGGTCAGACTCAGGAGGCTATAACTCAAATGCTCTGGCAGAAGAGAAGAGGCTGGACTAGACGTTAATACGGGCAGCGGACCAATTGTTCGCTCAGGCACAATGGTTGACTCCAAAACCTACTAATGTGACTGACCTTACATTGTTTGCCACAAGTGTGTTTTCTATGCTACTGATCCACCTTATCGTAGCCTACTCAAGTGTCCACGCAGACAAAAGAATGGGCTGGGAAGCTAAGGCATATCTGCAGACTGGATGACTCCCAAATCCAATACTTTATTAGGCACCATTTCAACCCAGTGTTTCAAGTTTCAAGTTTCAAGTTTCAAGTTTCTTTAATAGTTGTCATACAGAAGTACAGAATACTTTCATACTAAATGCTTCTTACTGTTACGCTCCAGAGACTGTGCTATAGACAAGATAGTATCAAATAACATAGTATAGCATGTAATTTAGAAGTAGAAAATGAGGTCACAGTGTTCAGTATAGACATATGTACAATGTTCGATGCAGAATAGACGTAACTGAGTTACCATATAATATACAATACTATGCAGTGTACTAATGTACAATACTATATAGACTATAGTGGGGCCTACTCTAGGGCAATATGGGCGGTATGCTCAAAATATCATATTGCAATATTTTTCTTATTTTTTATGGTATAAGGATATTTGACTGTACAGTATATTGTTTGTCCAGTGCATGATGCTTTTTCATTGTTTTCATCCAAATCGTTATAATACTGATGCAAGAAAAACATTATTTAGATTAACTAAAAGATACATGTATAATTTACAATTTCTGCATATTGTTGATGATGGTATTGTAAAAGAAATCCATACTTTTGCACGGATCTACGGTTTATCTTAATATTCTTTATACCCCCGTAGCTCAGATATGAGGCCTCTAATGTTTACATCCCTAAGCATACAAAGGCCTATAGATGTGACCTCCTCCTTCTTGCATTCATTGTACTGAATACTGTGTAGTTTGAAAATGTATTAAGATTCACTTACAGGCGGGAAAACCAGCAACTCAGTGGAACCTTTGAATGGATAAATTAATAAAGACATTAAAATTAGTTTCGAGTGAAATCAATCACACCGTCAAGTTCCAGTTTCCAGAAAAGAATGTTCCTCAAACCTGAGGAAGAGATTCAGTGTTTTTGGTTTGTTTAAAAAAGATTTATGACCAAAACATTTACCTTCATCAATTGTTGCATTTGTGGTTACACTATTGTTGCCACTTATAATCTCAGCAAAAACATCAACTGATGAGCCAGTCAGGAGAGTAACTGAAATTGTCGTTGGGACACCTGGCCGAAGCACTTTTGGAGCCAAAATCATATAAGTCGGCTGAGTGATGGGGCTAGAAAAGTGAAAAGGAGAATAAAGAGCTTTTGTACACAACTTGTTACACACATTTACAACCAGTGTTTCAAACAAAACTGAGATTAGAAAGTATCATTCACAAAAAAAAGATTAAGAGAAGAATACTCTGTCTAACTAGATTCCTGAATTGTTCCATACCTTGATGTGGTGGTCTGAACTCTGGTGGAAATAAAGAATCCGAAGAATCCTAACACTTGGAGCCACCCCATTTGCATGAGCTACACACCAAGGTGTTCTCCTCGTCACTGGGACCAGGTAGTGCGGTGGTAGGTAGGTGATACCTGTCGGGACATAACTCCACCTGCACACAGTCCCCAGGGAATACATCCTGCGCACAAGCCATTTCTACTCTGATAAAAAATCCCTGTGCTACAGTGTAGGCCACACACCCATTTGTAAAAGAAAGCCTAAAATAAACCACTAAAGCATCACACAAATTAAATAAAAACCCAATCATAGAACACAAACGTTATTAAAGAATATCACAGACAGAAATTATATATCTGGGCATATAGTAGGCTAAATGAGGTTAAATACAGAGGTTTGCATGGTGTTTATTAAATGAATGACGTTTTCAAAGCATGCCTCTTCTTATTTTTTTCTTTTGCAATGTAGTGTCACCTTTACATGTTAAGGAGTGGGGGTTGTGTGTTATTTGATTGTATGAGTGACACTGGTTGGTTTGGGTGGGATGTAGGTCAGACAGATCAGTGAATACTACGACCACAACACCAGAGGGAGTTCCACAAATCATGTTCAACCCAGATTCGGCACAAACAAGGGTCTAAACACGTTTCGCACTCAAAGAGCACCTATGGGAGGCTGCAATTCGAAACTGGCCCCCGTAAATGTCCAAACCCTCCCTCCCACCCCCTCCTAATGTAGTTTCCTCCCCCTCGTATGTACCGGTATATATTATCTGTTAGGATCTCTGTTTAACAGTACTGTATATTGGCATATCTTGTATGTCACAAATGTAACAGTACTGTATACCTGTATGTCATGTATTGTCATAAATGTCATGATATATATCTGTATGGCCCCCGTAAATGCACACTGAAATACTGACCGCTATGAAAGCCAGAGACAAAAAATGCTCTGAATTTCATAAAAGTCAGTCAAAGCTTACCAAAAGCACGAGCAGTGAACTCCAAGCCCACGTGACTGAACTCAAACTAGAAAGAAACAGACTAAGAAATGACGTAAACTCCATGATAAAAACTGCAAAAAAAAATTCATCAATGACAAAACTGAGGGAAACAAAAATAAACCATGTGAACTTTGGAAATTACTCAATAATCAACTAGGCTGCAGTAAAAAACTTAAAACCAGGTTCTCAAACATAAACATAAAGACGGACAACACGCTCATCACAGACAAACTGGATGTAGCCAATTACTTAACACTTTCTTCACAAACATAGCCACAACACTGGTAAACAAACTACCCTCCCACTCAGGGCAGTATGGGGTAGAACACATAGTAGCATACTACAAGAACCTAGGCGTCCACAAAGACGATTTCAAACTGGAAATGGTAACAACAGATGAGGTACTCAAAAAACTGAGCGCCCTCCAACCGAACAAGGCCACTGGCCATGACAACATCCCCTCCAAATTCCTCAGAGACTCAGCAGCCGCCATCACCCCAGTCATCAAACACATAATAAACCTCTCCATAAAACAGGGACACGTCCCCAAGGACTTCAAAATAGCGAGAGTAACACCCCTGCACAAAAAGGGCAGCAAATTAGACCCAGGCAACTACCGCCCTGTTTCTATCCTTACATCCATCTCGAAAGTCATGGAAAAAATAGTATACGAACAGGTCGAAAAGTACCTTACGGATAAAAATCTAATCTACGAATTCCAATCTGGCTTCAGAACATCCCACTCCACTGACACATGCCTTCTCTATTTGAACGACCACATCAAACAAGAGGTGGACGCGGGCAAATACTGCGGCATGGTCATGCTAGACCTACAAAAGGCCTTCGACACTGTCAATCACTCCATTCTGATTCACAAGCTAAAAGCAATTGGTTTTGATAGTTTATCAGTGAGCTGGATACAATCCTACCTGGAGGGGAGAGAACAGATGGTGGAGGTAAACGGTACCCTATCCCCCCCCCTCACAGTGAACTGTGGTGTTCCACAAGGAAGCATACTAGGACCACTACTGTTCCTAATTTATGCAAATGACATGTCGTCAGCTTGTGACTGCAACTTGTTCCTGTTTGCGGACGACTCAGCCCTGCTGGTCTCTGACAAGAACAAGTTACAGGTTGAAAAAACCCTCAGCTCGGAACTAGGCAAAATCTGCATATGGCTCGCCGACAACAAACTATCATTACACATGGGCAAAACAGAGTCCATTCCCTTCGGTTCAAATAACAAACTCAGCAAAACCGACGGCTTCTCAGTTACAGTGGGTGACAATATTGTCACAAGGAAAGATGAAATTACCTACCTGGGTTCCATCCTAGAGGCAAATCTTTCCTGTGACAAAATGGCATCCAATGTAATAAAAAAAGTCAATCAACGAACTCGATTCTTGTACCGGATCTCCTCCCTGGTAAACAAGAATACCCTGAAGACTCTGGCAGGAGCACTCATTCAAGGGTACTACGACTATGCTTGCACCTCATGGTACCAAAGCACCTCAAAGGCACTAAAAACCAAATTACAAACATCTCAAAACAAACTAGTCAGACTACTGCTTGACCTGACTCCTAGAACCCACCTCACCCCTGCACACTTTGCCAACCTAGGATGGCTTAGAGTAGACGACAGAGTACAGCAACTTGCAATGGGCCTGGTCTACAAGATACACTACACGACCAAGGTACCCATGTACATGTCAAAATACTTCCCAAAGGTCAGTGAATACCACGATCACAACACCAGAGGGAGCTCCACAAATCATGTAAAACCCAGATTCGGCTCAAACAAGGGACTAAACACGTTTCGCAATTATGCCACAACAATGTGGAACGCCCTACCCAAAGCTGTAAAGGAATGTGAATCACTACCCACCTTCAAAAGCACTCTCAAAGAACACCTACAGGAGACTGCAACTCGAAACTGGCCCCTGTAAATGTCCGAACACAACCCCCTCCAATGTACAGTAAATTACCAAGTATGGTCTTGTCAATAATCCAATGTACAGTGTTGTTTGTACAGTTGTACAGTGTCCCCCACCCACCCCTCCTACCCAACCCCCCCCCCCACTCCTACCCAACCCCCCCCCCCCCCCCCCCACCCAACCACCTCCAATGTACAGTCCCCACCCACCCCTCCTACCCAACCCCCCCCCCCCACTCCTACCCAACCCCCCCCCCCACTCCTACCCAACCCCCCCCCCCCCCCCCCCCCCACCCAACCACCTCCAATGTACAGTCCCCCCCCACCCCCACCTACCCAATCCAATGTACAGTTTCTACACCTAATACTTTTCTTTCTGGACTCTTTTTGTATCACAAACAGTACTGTAATTGCAAATCTGGTATGTCATAAATGTATAGATGTAGCAGTACTGTCTATCTGTATGTCATGTATGTCATATTATATGTTACGATGAATTGAAAATGGGGGACCCTGATGTAAACAAGACGAAAGTCTTTCTCTGGTCTGCATCCCCTTAACAATTGTATGTATTGAGCTGTACTGTACTGTACCCATTCTGCAATCTGTTAATAAAGTTTTCATTCATTCATTCATTCACTCCAAACCACCCCTTGCCTGTCAAAAAAAAGAAAAAAAAATTATAATAAAAATTTTTTTTTAATAAAAATTATATTCTTGCACCCCCACTTTCAACTATAACTAGGCGGCCATGTGAGCTGTACTGTACTGTACCCATTCTGCAATCTGTTAATAAACTTTTCAATCAATCAATCAATCAAAAGGATTACCAGCCCTGACTGTCACTGACTCTAACCTTAAAGGGGAACTCCACTTTTTTTGGAAATTAGCTTATTTAACATCTTCCCTGGAGTTAGACAAGAAGATGCATACCTTTTTTGTCTCTGTGCGTGCATTTTAGCTTTGGGAATAGACGCTCCGTTAGCATAGCTTAGCTTCATCACTGGAAGTGAGGCAGGACAGTAGCCTTACAAAAACAAAAAAAAAATTATAATAAAAATTTTTTTTTAATAAAAATTATATTCTTGCACCCCCACTTTCAACTATAACTAGGCGGCCATGTGAGCTGTACTGTACTGTACCCATTCTGCAATCTGTTAATAAACTTTTCAATCAATCAATCAATCAAAAGGATTACCAGCCCTGACTGTCACTGACTCTAACCTTAAAGGGGAACTCCACTTTTTTTGGAAATTAGCTTATTTAACATCTTCCCTGGAGTTAGACAAGAAGATGCATACCTTTTTTGTCTCTGTGCGTGCATTTTAGCTTTGGGAATAGACGCTCCGTTAGCATAGCTTAGCTTCATCACTGGAAGTGAGGCAGGACAGTAGCCTTACAGTGCCTTACAGTGTATTGCAAGGTCTGACATTGACCAAACTTGATATGCATGACCTTGGTGGGCTCTAGGTCAACTCCTGAAAAGGGGGTCAATGTCAGACTTTGCAATCAAAAGTTAGGGGGCTAATAACCCTTGCCATAATTTCAGTGCGCCCCCTAACTTTTGATTGCAAGGTCTGACATTGACCCCCTTTTCAGGAGTTGACCTAGAGCCCACCAAGGTCATGCATATCAAGTTTGGTCAATGTCAGACCTTGCAATACACTGTAAGGCACTGTAAGGCTACTGTCCTGCCTCACTTCCAGTGATGAAGCTAAGCTATGCTAACGGAGCGTCTATTCAAGTTCAAGTTCTTTAATAGTTGTCATACAGAAGTACAGAATACTTTCATACAAAATGCTTCTTACTGTTACGCTCCAGAGACTGTGCTAGACAAGATAGTATCAAATAACATAATAACATAATATAGCATGAATTTAGAAGAAGAATGAGGTCACAGTTGTTCGGTATAGACATATGTACAATGTTCTGAGTTACCATATAATATACAATACACAATACTATGCAGTGTACTAATGTACAGTACTATCTAGTGCAAAGCAGAAATGGGATGAGGTACAATTTTAGGTACAATTTACAGTAAGGTGTACGAGTTGTAGTGCAATCCTTCATCCATAAATATAAAGTGTGGGGAGTGGGTGCTACAGTGTGTTTGTTTAAAGTGGGTGTGTGCTATAAAGTGTGTGTAGTGGGTGCTACAGTGTGTTTGTTTAAAGTGAGTGTGTGCGTGTGGATGTGTGTGCTATGTGTGTTTGGTGGTTGTTGTTGTGTAGTGTTCATTCATTGTTCGTTTAGCAGCCTGATGGCCTGGGGATAGAAGCTACTTC
The DNA here is from genome assembly GCF_963971535.1 of Notolepis coatsorum. Classification (NCBI taxonomy): domain Eukaryota; kingdom Metazoa; phylum Chordata; class Actinopteri; order Aulopiformes; family Paralepididae; genus Notolepis; species Notolepis coatsorum. The sequence continues at coordinate 128,500,838 of NC_140169.1, forward strand.
TGAGTCTTTCTGTGCTCGCCTTGAGACTCCTGTGTCGCTTGCCTGACGGCAGCAGTTCAAAGAGGCAGTTGTTCGGGTGGCTCGAGTCCTTAATAATTCTCTTAGCCTTCCCCTTGCAACGCTTGTTGTAAATGTTCTGGAGAGTGGGGAGCCCCCCTCCAATTGTGCGTTCGGCTGAACGTGTCACTCTTTGTAGTCTGCTTTGGTCTTTTGCAGTGCTATTCCCAAACCAGGAGGTGATGTTGCCGGTCAAGATGCTCTCTATTGTACATGAGTAGAAGTTCTTAAGGATCTTCTGGCTGACTTGGAACTTCCTTAGGCGCCTGAGGAAGTAGAGGCGTTGTCGTGCCTTCTTCACCACACTGTTAATGTGTATGGTCCATTTCAAGTCCTCGGATATGTGGGCTCCGAGGTACTTGAAGCTGTTGACTCTCTCAACCGGTGCCCCGTCGATGCTGAGGGGGCTGTAGTCCTTGACCCCCGACCTCCTGAAGTCCACAATCATCTCCTTTGTTTTGCTGACGTTCAGGGAGAGGCTGTTTTCCTGGCACCATCCCGCCAGGACCTTGACCTCTTCCAGGTAGGCCCTCTCGTCGTTGGCAGAGATCAGGCCCACCACCACTGTGTCGTCAGCAAATTTGACGATTGTATTGCTACTCCGCTGAGCCACACAGTCGTGTGTGTACAGGGAGTAGAGGAGGGGACTCAGAACACAGCCCTGGGGGGCCCCTATGTTGAGGGTGATGGATGAGGAGGTGCAGTTGCCTGCTCTCACCACCTGGGGTCTGCCAGTCAGGAAGTCCAAGACCCACTGGCAGAGGTCATAGCCCAAGCCCAGGTCCCTGAGCTTGGCTATGAGTATGGAGGGGACTATGGTATTGAATGCCGAGCTGTAGTCGATGAATAGCATTCTCACATAGTTCCCCTGCCTCTTGTCCAGGTGTGATGCTGCTGTGTGCAGCACATGGGATATGGCGTCCTCCGTGGACCTGTTGGGGCGGTATGCAAATTGCAGGGGGTCCATGTTGATGGGGAGGGAGGAGCAGATGTAGCCCTTTACTAGCTTCTCAAAGCACTTCATGGCTATGGAGGTGAGAGCTACAGGGCGGTAGTCGTTGAGGCAAGCAGGCTTGGATTTTTTGGGTACAGGGATAATAGTGGACTTCTTCAGGCAGGTGGGGATGACAGCCTGTTCTAAGGACAGGTTAAATATGTCAGTGAATACTGGGGCCAGTTGGTCGGCACAGACTTTTAGGACGCGGCCGGGGATGCCGTCCGGACCTGCTGCCTTCCTGGTATTCACTTTTTTAAAGGTCCGCCTCACCTCATGCTCTGTTACCCTGAACACTGCGCCTCCATCAGCAGCCGACCCCCCCCCCCCCATTGCCGAGGCTTGTGAGCTGGTGTTGTTATTACCAGCATCAAACCTCGCATAGAAGGTATTGAGGTCGTTTGCTAAGGAGATGTCATTGTTCAGTTTGAGGGAGGCGCCTTTGTAGTCTGTCATCGTTTTGAGCCCCTGCCACATAGCTCTAGAGTCAGCTTGTTCAAACTGGAGTTCAATTTTATCCCTGTAGCGCCGTTTGGCCTCTGACACTGTCCTCCTTACGTTGTGTTGCGCCACCTTGTGGTCATTCATGTTGCCTGCCACTAGGCCGTCATTGTATGCTTTGGTGCGCTCTCTCAGAGCTTCACGGACGGATTTGTCTACCCAGGGTTTTTGATTTGGGTAAACTTTCATTTTGGTAGTGGGGATTGTTTCTTTCACCCTAGTACAGACATAGTCCAGCACTGTCTCCGTGTAGGCATTAATGTTATCTGTGTCGCGGAATATAATCCAGTCTGTGTTGTGGAACACTGACCGGATCGTATCCTCTGACGTCACATCCCATTTCTGCACCTCTCGCGAGACTACGGGAGTACTTTTAATTCTTTGTCTGTACTTTGGTGTAAGGAAAATGGATGCGTGATCTGACTTGCCAAAGCCACTATCAGAATGAGCCTTGTAGCCACCTTTAAATTGCGTGTAACAGTGATCTAGGATGTTACCGCCTCTGGTGTTGCAAGTCACATGCTGGTAGAAATCAGGCAATACCTTTCTCAGATTGGCGCTATTGAAATCTCCCAGTACTAAAATGGCGGCGTTAACGTTCGTCGCTTGTATATTATTTACCTCGTCGTGAAGTCTGGAGAGCGCGGCGTTGTTGTTGGCTTGCGGTGGAATATACACTCCGACCAGGACGATCGCCGTTAACTCCCTCGGGAGGAAGAAAGGACGACACTTGATGGTTATATATTCCAGTTCTGGGGAGCAGTAGTTGGATAATTCCTTCACATTCGTTGGATCACTCCAATTTTTGTTAAACATGAAGGCAATACCTCCACCACGTTGTTTACCGGACTCTGATTATTCCCAAAGCTAAAATGCACGCACAGAGACAAAAAAGGTATGCATCTTCTTGTCTAACTCCAGGGAAGATGTTAAATAAGCTAATTTCCAAAAAAAGTGGAGTTCCCCTTTAACCTCTCAGCCTGATGAGGGCCTAAACCTAACCAGTGTGTTGCGTTGCTGATATCAAAACTGGTTGCACGCACGCTAACGCGTGCTCCCGTTACCTAACCCTTAAGAGAAACTTCCGCTCTCTGTGGCTGCCACGGCGTCTACTAGTGTGGGGCTCGCTCCGCGGTTGCAGCTGGAGGCTATTGGATTCTGCCGAGTTCTGAGCTCAGGGTTTTTTCAACCTGTAATTTGTTCTTGTCAGAGACCAGCAGGGCTGAGTCGTCAGCGAACAGGAACAAGTTGCAGTCACAAGCTGATGACTGCTATCAATGTTATTACGTCCTTGAATAGTTTTTTACAAACATTGCCGATGTAAACAAACCTTTTACAGTCAGTAAATACAACATAGAACATTTTGAAATGCACATTTAACATTAGAATACCTGTGGTCTCTAGTCAAGTGTAGTCATTGTATCAAGATCATTGTTTTTGTGGTGGGGCTACCTACCCATTTATTTACATTTGGACCACGGATTGGGTCTTTAAAATTCCTGAGAACTTTTGTCTTGACTTGAGACGGGGCGTCCACCAGGTGATGGGGGTTAAAAATGCAAACGTACAGCGTCAACGGTTTCTCTGCTGGATGCACCACATCTTATCCAACAGCAGATGGCAGTTATTTAGCCGCTTAAGTAGGAAATTCCCCTCCTCGGCGTTAGAGGGCGCCAGTTTCATTAATCATCTGACTAAATATTTGTGTTGACAGTGGTGTGTGGTTGAAAGGTCACTGCGTGTGCATCAGGCGAAGATGACAACATTACGAGCGTTTACTTGCGATGATTTGTTTAAATTCAACAACATGTGAGTCCTTGTCTAAATTACCTTTAGGTACAATCTGTTGTCATTTAAGCGTGCTTCTATATAACGACACTCTGGACGGGTTTTAGCTGCAGCCAGAGCTAATAGCTCTGTCTGCAGCGGTTGTGTCATCTAACATTAACCAGCTAACTGGCTAGCCAGTGGGCACACATGGGTTTTGTGAAGAATTCAATTGTGTGCAGGCCACGGCTAACATCTCCCCCTCTCTCTCCCAACAGCAACCTGGATCCCCTGACAGAAACTGTATCCTTCCTTGCCAATCCATATATAACGTTAGCTAACTATACATAGCCAATCTATCTCTCTAATCTCTATCCATCTGCCTAGACATGGAATCATGTCAATTTTGTAAATCTTGTGAAACATTTCCTTAACCCATAGGTTACAGTATGGAATACCATTTTACTTACAGTATCTAGCCCACTGGCCTGAGTACTTCATAGTAGCTGAGGCTCCTGGTGGTGAATTGATGGGTTACAGTAAGTATCTGTCCATTTGCGACACTGGAGGATTGTAGGCAATAATGTCACTAAAAAGTCACACTGATCTTTGTTTTTACGTGGCGTTTTCTGTAAATTGTCCCAAGTTCTAGTCTGTCTGTTATTTTGACAGCACTGTTTCATTACCTGTATTTACATGTAACATGCGATGTCATATGTTATGAATTGAAAATGGGGGACCCTGATGTAAACTAGACGAAATTCTTTCTCTGGTCTGCATCCCCTTAACAATTGTATGTATTGAGCTGAACTGTACTGTACCCATTCTGCAATCTGTTAATAAAGTTTTCAATCAATTTCTTCTTTAGTCATGGGAAAGGCAGAGGGGTCTGTGGCAAGAGAAGAGTGGCATGGGCACGTCACAGCTCTCTCAGTGGCCCCGGAGTTCAGACGGCTCGGCCTGGCAGCGAAGCTCATGGAGATGTTGGAGGAGATCTCAGAAAGGTGTGTAAAACGAATTCAGTCATCATATGATGTTCTCAAATCAATGAGTGTTTAAAATATCAATCAAAACAATCGTGATTATGATTTTGGCCATAATTGAGCAGCCCTAGTGTTGTCAACACTTTGATCATGATATGGTGGGTTAGTTACATCTGGGACATAATCTCCTCCTCACTCCCCATGCTAGTTAGTGTGGTCTTGAGATATTCATAAAACATCCACATTAGTGCAATACAAAACATACATCTTACAGCACAATAGGGGTAGGGGATCAAGATTCTATCTTATATAATAAATGTAAAATCTAGTCAACAAGCTTGGCAACACGGCTAATAGCAATCTAGAATCTAATCATCAATTGCTAATATTTATAAAGATCCCCAAACCTACAGCACAAACACTGCATTACACAGCAGAGAAAAAGCATCCTGTACCTAATCATAATTTGACATTTAATTGTGTTTTTCTATTGTTTAATTTGTCATTTAGGAAAGGCGGGTTCTTCGTCGATCTCTTTGTACGCGTCTCCAACCAAGTGGCGGTGAACATGTACAAACAGTTGGGCTACAGCGTCTACAGGACTGTGATAGAGTACTACTCCGCTAGCAACGGAGAACCTGACGAGGACGCCTATGGTAAGCTGGGCTCCACTTGATCCTCCAATCACAGCTGTTGCTTCCCTCTGACAAATACGTTTGTCTGAGGGAAGCAACAGTTGTCATTGGAGGATCAGGGTTTGGTCAATTGTCAACATAAGTGCCATTTTTTTTTATGATTGGCTGCATTGACTTTGATTCACTATTAAATCTTTTCTTTTCAGATATGAGGAAGGCTTTGTCCAGAGACACGGAGAAGAAATCCATCATTCCTCTGCCACACCCAGTCAGACCAGAGGACATAGAATAACACTAGCTTGTGGCTCTCTGATTCTTTCAAACAAAATGTGAAATATGTAATTACCGTACAAAGGTTTCTTTTTTTAAGGATAGTATATTGTACATATCACAAAGGATCTAATAGACTAGATGTAACCTTTACAAAAAGGAGGATCTTACTTCAATGCCAACTTGTCAGAGAGCCACTCTTTTGCTGTATTTTTTATAATGTGAATTTATTCAGTACAAATACACAAGGCAATCATTTATTGTATATTTCAATTCAACAAATCACGATACACACAATAATATCTGTTCAAGTGATGTATTTACAATGGCATACGAAGACATGGAATAAAGACTGCCCATGAACAAAATATCGTTTCTTGTAAAAAAAAAAAAAAAAAAAAGTAATAAGTGTAATCCATGAAGCCCACCCAGTTGTCCCTGTTCCCAAGACATGAAGCAGAGTTCATCTTTCTCCTAGTCACTACTCTTTATGAAGCGTAGTTAATCTTTCTCCTCATCACTATTTATGAAGCAGAGTTCATCTTTCTCCTCGTCACTACTCTTTATGAAGCAGAGTTCATCTTTCTCCTCAGCACTACTCTTTATGAAGCAGAGTTAATCTCTCCTCATCACTACTCTTTATGAAGCAGTTAATATTTCTCATCACTACTCTTTATGAAGCGTAGTTAATCGCTCTCATCACTAGCGTAGTTAATCTTTCTCATCACTATTTATGAAACAGTTAATTGTTCTCATCACTACTCTTTATGAAGCGTAGTTAATATTTCTCCTCATCACTACTCTTTATGAAGCGTAGTTAATCGTTCTCATCACTACTCTTTATGAAGCGTAGTTAATCTTTCTCATGGTCACCATTCTTCACAAAGCGGTCTTTCTCACGGTCACCACTCCTCACAAAGCGGTCTTTCTCCTCACGGTCACCACTCCTCACAAAGCGGTCTTTCTCCTCACGGTCACCACTCCTCACAAAGCGGTCTCTCTCCTCACGGTCACCACTCCTCACAAAGCGGTCTCTCTCCTCACGGGCACCACTCCTCACAAAGCGGTCTCTCTCCTCACGGTCACCACTCCTCACAAAGCGGTCTCTCTCATCACGGTCACCACTCCTCACAAAGCGGTCTTTCTCATCACGGTCACCACTCCTCACAAATCGGTCTCTCTCACGGTCACTACTCTTCACGATGCGGTCTTTCTCCTCATGGTCACTACTCTTCACGATGCAGCCTTTCTCACGGTCACTACTCTTCACAATGCAGTCTTTCTCATGGTCACTACTTTTCACGATGCGGTCTTTCTCGCGGCCACTACTCTTCTTGGGCGGTTTCTTAGCAGTATCGTCCTCACTGTCGCTCCCGCTGCTGTCAGTACTGGTGCTGCTGCTACCGCTGCTACTACTGCTGCTACTGCTGGCATCATCCTTGTCATCATCCTTCTTATCATCCTTCTTATCATCATCCTTATCATCCTTCTTATCATCCTTCTTATCATCCTTGTCATCATCCTTCTTATCATCCTTATCATCCTTCTTATCATCCTTGTCATCATCCTTATCATCCTTGTCATTATCCTTGTCATCGTGATTGTTCTTCGGTGGCTCTTCAGGAACAGGGTCACTTCCTGTGGGTTTCTCGGAAGGTGACGCTGATGTCACTGTGTCCTCCTCCTCCATGACCGTTTCTTTGTCTTTAACCACCTCCTCCTCCTCCTCCCCCCCCTCCTCTTCCTCCTCTTCCTCCTCCTCCACTTGCTGTTTCCTCTTCCACATCTTGGCCATGGCGAGCAGCTTGAGGTTGGGCTGGTTGGCTGCATCCTCTGGGAAGATGTAATCGTAGTACTCCTCCCATCCGGCGTCGGACTGAAAAAAAATTGGCCATTAGTGTGAGATTGACACATATTTTGAGATTAAATCCAGCTCACCGCGGATAAGATTATGAATGTGGCCACAGAGACTCTGCCACAGGAAGGTGATGTGACCATCTATACGTGGCTACATCTGCACCGTTAGAGCCCCACATCATCCAATCCCAGCGCTTACCCCGTCCTCAGCGGTGAGCTTCCTCCTCTTCTTCACCTTCTCAGGCTGGAGATCCCTCACCCGCTCCCTGCAGCTCTCCGAGCCGAAGTCCCTCTCAAAGTCCCTCCACGACTCCAGCAGCATCAGGCGCTCCTCCTTCTCCTCGCAGCTGAGCAGACTCTTGTTGGCCTCCTCGTAGATCTGCCTGCTCCTCTGCATCCGGTCGGGGGTGTCGATGGACAGCTCAAACTGACCGTAGCTGATCCATACCTGCGGGAGGCCAAGAGGGACGGACACGACGTGGTGGTCAGCTAGTGTTTAGTGGATCGCCATGAAACCACTGTGAAACAAATCCATTTGCCCCTTTCGTTCTCACCTTGACGTGCTGAGTGCGTTGCAGCAGCCTTTTGTAAAGGTCTCTGGTGTGGTCATATTCCTCCTGTTCAATTTCAAAGTCGATGTAGGACTTCCACAGCACCTGAGAGGGTAACACTGAGCAATTAAGTCTGTGACCTCTAAGGAAGCCTTTGTCAACACATTGACAAGTATGTTATCCATGACATGTGTGTTGTGTGTATGTTTTTAAACCGTTGTATAATGTGTACTGATAATCGTGCCTTAACCCTTTCACTGCTGCACTACCAAACGGTTAAAGGAAAACTCCAACATTTTGGGAAATTAGCTTATTTAACATCTTCCCTGGAGTTAGACAAGAAGATGCATACCTTTTTTGTCTCTGTGCATGCATTAGGCTTAGGGAACAGTCGCTCCGTTAGCATAGCTTAGCTTCATCACTGGAAGTGAGTAGGGGCCGGAGCCTGGCGTTCCCACACAGTGTATAGTTTGATTGATTGATTGAAAAGTGTATTAACAGATTGCAGAATACACTCCAAATACAACTCCAAAACGTTCATGTAAACATGTTGTGACCTGTGTATTCACCACGTGGAGAAATAAAAAATAATTGAATTAGACAATTACGTTTTATAAGCAAATATACTTGCCCAACCACTACTGTATGAGCGCAGCCAGTGATTTCAACGTGACGGCGTGTTTGTTTACATTCTCATTCATTCAAAAGATCCGAACCGATTGAAGTTTATAGATACCTAAGTTAGTTTAGGTTCGTGTTAATGTTAGATAATGTACAAAATAAACATTTTCCGCTGCTATAGACGTCGCTCTTTTATTTTGAAACCCCCCAGAAAGGAAGTCATTGCTCTCGTTATCTGCTTGAGTGTCCGGTTGCTGGTTAGCTCCGAGCGTTAGTAGTATATTATCAATACCAGCCATTGGATTACTGTTTTCTAAATTGGGGAGGCTTTTAATCGTCAAGGTAAGAGGATTTCAAGTCATGGTATCTATAAACTTCAATCGGTTCGGATCTTTTGAATGAATGAGAATGTAAACAAACACGCCGTCACGTTGAAATCACTGGCTGCGCTCATACAGTAGTGGTTGGGCAAGTATATTTGCTTATAAAACGTAATTGTCTAATTCAATTTTTTATTTCTCCACGTGGTGAATACACAGGTCACAACATGTTTACATGAACGTTTTGGAGTTGTATTTGGAGTGTATTCTGCAATCTGTTAATAAACTTTTCAATCAATCAATCAAACTATACACTGTTGGAACGCCAGGCTCCGGCCCCTACTCACTTCCAGTGATGAAGCTAAGCTATGCTAACGGAGCGACTGTTCCCTAAGCCTAATGCATGCACAGAGACAAAAAAGGTATGCATCTTCTTGTCTAACTCCAGGGAAGATGTTAAATAAGCTAATTTCCCAAAATGTTGGAGTTTTCCTTTAACCCTTTCACTGCGACAATACACAGAAGGTTAACCATTTCACTGCCACACAACAGCAGGTTAAACTTAACCATTGGTAGTGTGATAGTAAAGGGTTAACCTTCTGTAGTGTGGCAGTGAAAGGGTTAAGATGAGTAATGCAATAATACTCCAACTTTGGTTCGACTAGTAAATCTGTTGGTTCTGAACAAATGCCAGTGTTACCTCCGGCATGTCGAGGCGTGGCTGTCCGATGGCAAGCTCAAAGATGGCGCGAGCTCTTTCTGTGTCTCCGAGGATGGTCTCCAGCTCTGCGAATTTGATCCACGTGGTGCAATTCTCTGGGCCAAACTGCAGGTACTTCTCGTACAGTTTCCTGCATCTGTCGAATTCACGCAATTGCAGCTCGAGCTCAATGTAGCCCTTGAACAGCTTGTTCTTGGGACTTTTACCTATGGCGGTGCCCTGCAGAGCACAAGGTTCACAATGAGGAGAACATATCTTAGGAAAAGCAAAAGATAGTGGGACTAGGGCTGCTGCAATAATCAAATCATCAAGTGATTACAATTATATGAGCCAACCATCTTAACCTCTTCCATATCAACTCAAATGAAAGCAAATAATGTTCGGCCAAATTACCTGGTCAAAATGTATATCCTGTCAGTAGCACCATTTAATAGTGGTCGACCGATATGGGGTTTTCAATGGCTGATACTGATATTTAGAGAGCAGGGCGGCCGATATATAACAAGTTAGCTTGTTGTATTGAAGCTACTATTTCTCATTAAACACTGTGCCAAGTTAGCTTGGTGTATTGAAGCTACTATCTTTCATTAAACACTGTGCCAAGTTAGCTTGGTGTATTGAAGCTACTATCTCATTAAACACTGTGCCAATTTAGCTTGGTGTATTGAAGCTACTATCTCTCATTAAACACTGTGCCAAGTTAGCTTGGTATTGAAGCTACTATCTCATTAAACACTGTGCCAATTTATCTTGGTGTATTGAAGCTGCTATTTCTCATTAAACACTGTGCCAAGTTAGCTTGGTGTATTGAAGCTACTATCTCATTAAACACTGTGCCAAGTTAGCTTGGTGTGTTGAAGCTACTATCTCACACTGTGCCAAGTTAGCTTGGTGTGTTGAAGCTACTATCTCTCATTAAACACTGTGCCAAGTTAGCTTGGTGTGTTGAAGCTACTATCTCACACTGTGCCAAGTTAGCTTGGTGTATTGAAGCTACTATCTCTCATTAAACACTGTGCCAAGTTAGCTTGGTGTATTGAAGCTACTATCTCTCATTAAACACTGTGCCAAGTTAGCTTGGTGTGTTGAAGCTACTATCTCTCATTAAACACTGTGCCAAGTTAGCTTGGTGTGTTGAAGCTACTATCTCACACTGTGCCAAGTTAGCTTGGTGTGTTGAAGCTACCATCTCTCATTAAACACTGTGCCAAGTTAGCTTGGTGTATTGAAGCTACTATCTCTCATTAAACACTGTGCCAAGTTAGCTTGGTGTGTTGAAGCTACTATCTCTCATTAAACACTGTGCCAAGTTAGCTTGGTGTATTGAAGCTACTATCTCTCATTAAACACTGTGCCAAGTTAGCTTGGTGTATTGAAGCTAGTGATGTGACGTTTGAAGCGAGGCATCGATGCTTGTGTCGAGTAATCCAGGCACATTTAAGTGGAGCGTGTATCGAGGCGTGTATCAGGTGACGTATGTAATGACGTCCGAAGCCTCGCTCCGCGGCCACTGATTCAGGAAATGGCTTCGGGGTTGGTGCGCAACACAATGGACATTTCCTATCCCTTCACATTTGTGTCGACATAGGAATTCATTACGAGTTTCTTTGCGTTGGAGAATCCCGTGGAGTACTGGGAAAGACAAATAAATGTGTATCCTAATAATCCTAACGTATATCAGGGGCGGAGCTTCCTACAGGCGATATAGGCGGTTGCCTAGAGCGCACAAAATAAAAAGAAATTTTTTTTGCTCTGCGCAGTTTTGGCGCCCCCCTCTATATAGGCAACCATTATTTTTACATACAAAAAATTCTAACATAAGGGGAAATGAGCCAAAAATCTAAAACGGTCGGTCGGTCTGAGCCTCAGCTTTAGGTGTTCAGTCAGAACATGCTAGAGCGCTGTGCATTGATGGGTATCGGTCAAGTGTTTATAGAATTGAGCGTTGAGGAAAGAAAGACTAACTTTAGAGAACTATGAAGAGGCAAAAGCCATCCGGCCATCCAGTATAAAAAGAGAAGAAAAGAAGAAGATGAGAAACGTGCCAAGGTGAAAGGTATGCAATTTTGTACAACTTCCAAGACCTGCCACACCAAGAGCTGATGAAGCAAGCAGAGGCACTTGTACACACCTTAAACCATGGAGGGCAATCTGATTTGGATGGGAAGGAGTTGGCTCAGGAGTTGGAAAATTTGATGTGATTGATGACTTTGCAGCGACGAAGGCCAGAAGGATTGCACTGTAAATGGAAACCAGTAGGAGCTACAGGCTAACCTTGAAGTGTGATGATAGGGAGTGGAATGTAAATCATTCTTTAGACAAAGTGAATTTGTAATTTTTATTTATGCGTTTGTTTATTTAGCATATTATATTTTGATAATATATGTGTAACATTTTACAATACATTTTTTTTAAATTTCTCTTTCTCCGATTTTCTGTTTTTCTCCCCATCCAATTTAGTGGCCGTGCCAATTCACCCCTCCCCTACCTGGCTGCTGTATGCATGTTCTCCTACGAGTCGGTACAAGGGCGTCCCGAAGCAGACCGCACGCTCCCTCCGATGCGTGCAGCGACTGCCAGTGACGTCTTTTCACTTGGCAGCGAGGACTCTCATTGGTGAAGTGTAACGCGTGGGAGGGCACGCTATCTCCACCAACTCCTGCCCTCGCTGAGCAAGCGCCGAGACCTGAGCTGCTGTCCACAACGCCAGATTCCCACCCACCAGCTTCCCACCCACCAGCTTCCCACCCCCTAATACTGCCAATTGTATTAGTATGAACGACCAGCCAAGCTGGTAGCAACGGCGAGAGCTGGGCTCGAACCCAGCATCTCCTGCGTTGGTGACGAGTGCAATCTCCGCTACGCCACCTGACCGCCTACATCATTTTCTTTTAAAGCAAATTTGCACGTTATTTTATTGTTTTGTTATTATTGTTATTAGTGTGTGTTAGCTAAGTTTATTTGTTTTAATTCTTTAGTGTGCACTTTACATTTATTCTTAGCTCTTGTTCTTGCTTGTAAAAAATAAAGGTGCAGTACTTTACTGTATAACTGTTAACCCTTTCACTACCACACGATGTAGGGTTAACCCTTTACTATCACACAACTGACGGTCGTGAAATGGTTAACCTTCTGTGTATTGTCGCAGTGAAAAGGGTTAACCGGTTGGTAGCGTGGCGATGTTTTGATTTTTTTAAGGGGGGGGGGGCGCAGTGGTGAACCTCGCCTAGGGCGCCAAATGTGCTAGGTCCACCCCTGTATGTAACAGATGGCACTGTCAGTCACAATGGACTTCAAGCGTTGTGAAGGGACTGGCGAGTAGCGGTACTGCGAGTTAAACTCACTCCACTTAAAAAGACACACGTACACGTCATTAAGTGTGAATTCACCGCTTGGTATAGCGGTCTGTGCTGTCGCCTGTGTCGCGGCAGACCCGGGTTCTAAACTCCCTCGGGGCATCGAAGTTAAACACAACGCAAAAAGGTGACCATATCAGCTCCGTTACATATAAACTTGCTGTAATGTCTAACTTGCTGTGCCTAATCTGATCACATCTGTATGATCCAAATGCAGGATGGCATGTCGATTTTGAGTTGCTTTTTCTGAATAAAAATGAATGAAGTTTGCACTTTCTCCTCTGTCCCTGCTATCATGCCGTCAGAAAAACACACTATATTAAATAAAATGTTGTAGTAACACAAGCACTTTCTCCTCTGTCCCTGCCATCATTGTTAGAAAAACAGACACAATATTATTTGTTTATTGGCATCATCATCACATCAACACATCAAAGCTTCAGACACCAAAGCCATGGTATTATTATAATCACGCTGCCTGTTCTACATTTATTGTCCACTTGATGGCACAGTAGAGCAAATGAAACACCATGAAGCTTCAAAACATGTGTGGCACAATTGGATGGAAAGCCTCAATGCTTCATGAAGCTTCATCTCGCCATCACTAATTGAAGCTACTATCAATCATTAAACACTGTGCCAAGTTAGCTTGGTGTATTGAAGCTACTATCTCTCTCATTAAACACTGTGCCAAGTTAGCTTGGTGTATTGAAGCTACTATCTCTCTCATTAAACACTGTGCCAAGTTAGCTTGGTGTATTGAAGCACAGACAAAGAATAGGCTCAGGAATTGGTCAATGTCGATTATCTGCAGATTATCTAAAATAGCAAATGCCGGCCGATTAATCGGTATATCACTACCAACTTAGCCATTACTTGGATTCAGATCAAGCTGCCTAATATATATATATAATAATAATTTGCCTAAATCTCTGTGCAACCGAGGTTATGGAGGGGTTCGATGTGGTTTCAGACAACTTGGAAGTTTACCTGCGCTTATTTCCTTTGCTCTGACACAATGTAGCACAGTGTAAAATATCTTACCAGGCCTCTTCTTGCTCCCTGGAGGTTTTTCTGTCGGATCTCAAACTGGGCATAGAGGAGCCACATCTTGGCAAATGTGAACTGAGGGGAATGATGAAGAACATTCAGTAATGACTTCAAAGTGACAAATCCTGAATTTTGCTTTGAGGAAAAGGGGTCCCTTTGCTCATAAGTACCTTTTTGTGAGGGATGAGGGCGAGGCACGCCCGATACACCTGCCTCGTTTTCTCAGGATCCTGGCCATGACGAGAGAGTCCAATGTCATGTATGTTGCACATACTTACTATAAATCTTAACATTTTATGTCCAAAACGGAGTAGAACCTACCTCGACTTCGAGCTCTTCGTACAGCGCATAGTTTATCCACAGATAGATGTAGCGCCTCCAGTGCCTCTTCTCCTGTATGGGCGGCATGTTAGCGATGGCTCTCTCGTACACCTCTCTCACCGTGTCTGGGTCGGCGTCGCTCTCCACAAGGCGTAGGTAATCAAACCAGGCGTCATAGTTGTGTGGACTCGCCTGGTCGAGGAGGAGAGAAAGGTTCAAGGTCCGTAATGTTAACAGATATAGAGTGGCCGTGCACGGAATGTTTGTGTAAGTTATCCTTCTTCCAGTATGGCTGCCTGTAACCTTGGTAACCACTTTCAAAAGAAAAGGACTAATTTCTGTTCAGTGGTACAGTAGGTAAAACAGTGGAAAAGCATATTTCTGTTCTACTGTGACTTGTTAAGATCCAGTCATATGTTTTTGTTTTATATATTTCTCATATCAACACACAATCGTTGTTTTGCACATACCAACCGTTGTCTAAAGTTTAAACAATGGTTGCTATGTTACAGGCAGCAATGTTGGAAGACAAACATTCCCTGCAAGGCCTCTATTCTTCCAATGATAATGAGGAACCGGTTCAGTGTATTATTTACCCATCTCAAGCCCAGCCCTCTTTTCATCAATCATCCAATCATAACTGTTGCTTTGCTCTGACAAATAGTTTGTCCGAGGGAAGCAACAGTTGCGACTGGAGGATTGAGAAAAGAGGGTGGGGCTTAAGACAGGTAATTTACCTTGACTTCCTCTTCGTACTGAAATCGTCTCTTGCTGACGATGACGTCCTCTATCCCTCTCCTGTCTCCGAACCTCTTCTCGAACACGGTGTAGTTCTTGAATAGCTCCTGCGCCTGCTGCTTGGGGATCCTGTCCAGAGCGTATTTGTAGATGACTCGGACACGCTCAAACTAAAAAAAAGAGAAATATTTTGTAGACGGAACATTCAGTCGACAGATTCTGGTTACCCCGATCGGGAAAGAAACAATGCTCACAATGTTCAATGTGTTGCAAACCTCTTTCTGCTTTTCCTCGAACCTGGCGAAGGACACAAAGAGGCTCTCGTCCACATATTCCTCACCGAAGAACTCCACCGCCCTTTCAAAGACCTTTCTGCCGTGTGCAACGTAACCGTGTTTCTCTTCGAAACGAGCGTACTTGATCCAGTTCTTCACATCGGGATGGACAAGCACGAGTGCAACGGAGTTAAGGAGTTTAGAAACACCAAATGCAGATTGTACACATTACATTAGACATACTGCCATGAAATGTATGACCTCTTTCAAAATCAACATGCAATTAATTCTGAATATTCCGGATAAGAATTTCTTTGGCTGTATAAAAACGTACAATTCCTTACAGGCGCTACATCCTATCTTTATTTAACAGGGGTCTAACAATTTCCAGATTCTAAACTAATTTAGATTTTGAGGTCACTATTCGATTTGATTTTCAAGTCTTTTTCAGTGATTCTTCTCTGCTTTCTGTCTGTCCCTTTCTCTTCCACTGTTACCACAATTCTGGCTCTGGCTCCGTTCTGGAGTCTGAGAACCTTGGTGCTTTCTGGCCAACCAGCCCACGTTCACCAGTTTAAGCAGAACCGAAGTCATTAACGGAGGGCGTTGCCCAATGCACAAGGCGTATCGGTAGTCCTACAGTTTTTTGAGTTTATGAATTATTTGGTCTGACATTCTAGTGAACCCAGTCTTGGCCATCTCATAAAGGTGGGACTGCTACCAGTGCACCTTGAAGGGTTGAACAGGTGAAACTGACCACATGTTCAACATAGTAAATGTTACAGCCCCAAGCAATCTGAAGTATCAGATCAATATGGTCCATACGCAGCATGGACACGATACCAGGGCCAGTGTTCACTCTAAGGTGCCGTGGGTCAAGTAAAAGATGGCTCAGACTCTGAGCTAATTTTTCTACACCGGTATCTCAATGTGGAACAGCCTTCCTCTTAGGATAAAACTGTCAGGTTCTAGAGGAATATTTAAAGGTCAGGTTCGCTCATATCTCTGGGATAAAGTGGCCGGATAGCTGTCAGGTCATACTTGTATTGTTGTTTTAATGATGGTATAATGAAATGTGCTATTTTATGGTATTTGGTCAGGATGATATTGACTTGTTTTTAGATATGTAGAATGTGGATTTGTTGTATTGGACTTTTGCTTTATGTGTTGTTTTATATGTTATTTGTATACGTCCTTTGGTCAGAACATCAGGGACCATGCTGGAAATAAGTGTTGTCACTTTTGCATGTCATCCCTTGGATTTGTTGCGTCTTTGGATCCATAAATAAAATCAATCAATCAATCAATCTCTTCAGCATACAGCTTGCTCTTTCTAGTACTACTGTGTAGCTTTTCCTAGAACTCTGTTGATGCGCAAAAAAATATATATATATTTTGTTTCCTCGGCAGACCACTGCAAATAAATGTTTCCCCCATTAACTTGGACATTGTCGTCAGTCGCTGCCAAACGTTTTTTTGGTTCCAGCTGAGAACCAACTTTTCAGGTTTTGAACAAAGTTATTTTCGTCCTGAACGTGCCGGCCGGTTCAAAATTAGGTTCGAGAACCAGAACCGGCATAGAGCCCTGCCAGTGTTAACGGCCTATGTGCGAGTGTGTGAGAGAAGGTCTCGATAAAGTTTTACATTTCAACACACTGCATTGACTATACATTTTCCCGAATGTTCGATTCTGTGTAAACACCAACAAAAGGATATATCGCTCATAAATAGTGCGGCCCTTGTCAACTTCCTTGTAGCGCAGCTCAAAGTTGATGTAAGAATGCCAGGCCTGCTCCTCTGGTTCCCATTCCATCCATCGCTCAAACACCTGCCTGCAGCCAGCAACGTTCCCCAGCATCTCCTCCATATAACTGTACTTGTACCTATGGGAGGAAAACATTTTTAACTCAAAGCAGTGATGCAATTGCCAGTGGTAAAGGTGTTGTGACAGTCATGTAACCATGGTCATTTCAGATCAAAAGTCTGACATTAGGGGCCAAGTGAAAATCAAACCAATCCACTTTCCCAGTACCTTTGCCAAAGGTTCACATCTTCCTAGATTAACTCTTCAAGGAGGACGTCACCCCATTAGCATTGCTACTAATAAGAATGTAATCCATACCAGAACTGGTTGACGCGTGGCAGAATGGTGATGGCTCTGTCCCAGATGTTGCGGGCATGGTTCACCTGGCGATTTTTCATCTCCATCTCGGCATACTTCAACCACAGAGCAATGTTGCGGTGATCTACATCCAGTGCACGCTCGTAAATTGAGCGAGCCCTTGAACATGAGAAGGCAATGTTAGAAGATTCAGTACAATAAACATCTTGTTTTTCAATCTTACTTTTTAACAGAAGGTACAAAATGTTAGAACTGTTGTTGTGAAAATGACGACTAAAGCCCTTTGATGTATATCCCCCTGGCCTGGACATCAACAAAATCAAGCCATTTCAGATATCCAATCTACTTCCTTTGAAATATTGCATAATATATACGGGTTACCCTGATTGGAACATTAGTCAGTCTATCAGTCATATCAGAAATATATCAGCTGGCTAGCCCACAAACAAGTAATGAAACTAGTTTGCTAGAAAAACATCCACAGCAACTGTGACAATGTATGCATCATCTGCTAGCATAGTTAGCCGATGTTAATCTCCCATAGCAATCAATCGCAATGGGCTCATGAATTTGTTTACATTTGAAAGCTTCATGTATTATGAAACTAACTTGACATCTCCTTTGAATGAACAGAAGGTCACACCGCCTCAACATACTCAGAGTTAGCTGTGCTCAGAGAGGGTGCACTAAAACAGTTATAACAAATCAAATCATACATCTGAAGCTGAAAAGATAATATTCATGACATTTCCACAATAAGCCATTTATGACTGAATTAAAATATCTGGATATTTAACACCCAAGTTCTCTCACAGGTCCAAGAGTAGCAATTGTTACAAAATCAAAAGCATGCGTCAGGTAAACAAGCCTTACCTCTGGACTTCCTTCAAGCTTTCTTCCCATTGTGCGTACTTTATCCAATTGCTGATGACAGTGCGGTTTTTTCTTATGTTATCCTCAAATCCCTGCAAAGGGATTAAACAGTTTGATGTCACAGAATACAAAATCTCCAAATTT
>NC_140169.1:128519193-128569193 GCF_963971535.1 Notolepis coatsorum
ACATTGGAATATTGACAACCATACTAGGTAATTTACTGTACATTGGAGGGGGTTGGGGGGGGGGACACTGTACAAACAAGCAAAACTGTACATTGGAATATTGACAAAACCATACTAGGTAAATTACTGTACATTGGAGGGGGATGGGTTAGGACATTTACAGGGGCCAGTTTCGAAGAGAACATCTTTATTCCGAACCGTAAATAAAGCCAATCAGTAAACATCAAAGACGAGTTGCTTCATCATTGCAAGAGAGACAGTTACAGTAAAACGTATATGCACCACGATGACAGTGCAATTCTAGACCATCGAACATCCACAACCTTCCGGAACATTCTAGAACCTCGAACATCCACAACCTTCCGGAACATTCTAGAACATCGAACATCCTGGCATTACATCAAGATGTCTGATAGTGGCAGCCAGTCCAAGACGGTGGTGGAGGAGGAGACAACATCCGTGGCAGAGGGCCGAGCACCGCTCAGAGAACGCAGGCGGACGGCCGCGGCTCAAGAACTGCAGGAGGAGCGAAGGACAAAGATTGAACGGAAGTTCGCTAAGTGCCATGAGGCATGGAAGGCGGCGACGCGGGCGGCTGAGGAAGAGCTGAGCGTCACAGGCGCATGTGCCTCAGAGAGAATGACAATATGGCCACGATTAAGGGATGAAGTCCTTCTGGCCCATGCAGGTCTTTCTTTGTCGAGGGAAGTTACAGTTGTAATTGGAGGATCAAGAAAAGAGGGCAGGGTTTGAGATAGGTCAATTGATATTTCTTGTGATACAGCCTGTATGTTTGATACTGTATACCACAAGATAGTCTGAGTGCTGTGATCATGATGCATATGAGAGCAATTGGACAGTGAGGTAAAACTTTTCACAGGGCTGTTTTCAAGGCAAATACAGACAATAGTGTATTGGGCCTGGTCAGCCCAATAATCACTGTTTAGCCTAATTCCTCATGTATGCTATTTTAAATTGAAACATCTTATTCTGAGGATTACAACCCTACATTATTATTATTTTGCTAATAAAATATCTCTGTGAAGTCATTTGTCTGCCACAGACACAACCAGTCTGCATGTTCTCTGAGTCAACTGAGCCAGGGCAGAAACAACTGAGCCAGGGCAGAAACAACTGAGCCAGGGCAGAAACAACTGAGCCAGGGCAGAAACAACTGAGCCACGGCAGAAACAGTCATGTTCTCTGAGCCAGGGCAGAAACACTCTGAGTCAACTGAGCCAGGGCAGAAACACTCTGAGTCAACTGAGCCAGGGCAGAAACACTCTGAGTCAACTGAGCCAGGGCAGAAACACTCTGAGTCAACTGAGCCAGGGCAGAAACACTCTGAGTCAACTGAGCCAGGGCAGAAACACTCTGAGTCAACTGAGCCAGGGCAGAAACACTCTGAGTCACTGAGCCAGGGCAGAAACACTCTGAGTCAACTGAGCCAGGGCAGAAACACTCTGAGTCACTGAGCCAGGGCAGAAACAGTCATGTTCTCTGAGCCAGGGCAGAAACACTCTGAGTCACTGAGCCAGGGCAGAAACACTCTGAGTCAACTGAGCCAGGGCAGAAACACTCTGAGTCAACTGAGCCAGGGCAGAAACACTCTGAGTCAACTGAGCCAGGGCAGAAACACTCTGAGTCAACTGAGCCAGGGCAGAAACACTCTGAGTCACTGAGCCAGGGCAGAAACACTCTGAGTCAACTGAGCCAGGGCAGAAAACACTCTGAGTCAACTGAGCCAGGGCAGAAACACTCTGAGTCACTGAGCCAGGGCAGAAACACTCTGAGTCACTGAGCCAGGGCAGAAACAGACTGAGCCAGGGCAGAAACAGTTGTTTCTCTGAGTCAACTGAGCCAGGGCAGAAACAGTTGTTTCTCTGAGTCAACTGAGCCAGGTCAGAAACAGTTGTTTCTCTGAGTCAACTGAGCCAGGGCAGAAACAGCTGTTTCTCTCTAGTTGCTTTGTATATGAGAATTGACATTAGCTGTCTGCACGCACAGTGGTGTTTCTGAATGTATTTTTGTTACGTCTCTTGTTTCCTTTTATAATACCTGGATTCTCATGATGTACATGATTGTTTACAGTCGGGCGGCTGGGTGGCGCAGCGGACATTGCGCTCGTCACCAACGCAAGAGACACCGGTATCGAATCCGGCTGTCAGCGTTGCCTCCGGCTTGGGCCGGCCGTCATACTAACTCAATTGGCAGAGTTAGCGGGAGGGAAGTCGATGGGTGGTAATCTGGTCGTTGTAAACAGCGACTCCTACAGGTCGGTCAGGGCGCCTGCACAGCAGGGACATGAAAATGGCGGGGGCAGTGTGAGCCTCCCACACGTTACACCTCGCCAATGAGAGTCCGCGCTGGCAGGTGAAAAGATGTGACTGGCTGCCTCCACATGTATCGGAGGGGACATGTGATGGGCTTCTATCCTCCCTACGACCGGCCAGTGGGGGGCACATGCGAGCAACGTTCAAGACAGGGGAGGGGAGAATTGGCACGGTTAAATTGGGATGGGAGAAAAATAGAAAAATGGAGGAGAAAAAGTGGATAAAAAAAAATGATTGTTTACAGTCCTGACTCGTTATTTTACAGAGCGGATGACATCAAAAGCACAGGCACATTTTGTAAAACGAACAACGTGCCTTCCTCTATGGGGCTAACCTTCTGAAATGTGTTCATAGAGGGCCAGGATGAGAACCATCGGGCAGATTTCTATGAGGGTAGTAATGTTAAAACATGTATGTCTTTGTTAGCTGAATCAACATGCACGCCTATTTCCCCCCCCCCCCCCCTGCAGTATATTTCATTTCTGGGGACAAAATCAAAAGGTCAAAATGGACAACTTTTGGTTATTTATTTAATCAAGACAAATTAGCCCAGCTCTCTCTCTCTCTCTCTCTCTCTCTCTCTCTCTCTCTCTCTCTCTCTCTCTCTCTCTCTCTCTCTCTCTCTCTCTCTCTCTCTCTCTCTCTTTCTCTCTCTCTCTGGTGCTGTGTGTCTGATGTTAGCTTTTACTGTCTCAGTCATTTCTGGATTCACCTTCTGGGTTATTTAAAATTTAATAGCAGAGCTGCAGATGCTTTTTGCCTGATTCTTAGGAATCCCGCTGGGGTTCACTCCCTCGGGACTTGAAAGATGACAGATCTTTTCTCCCCCTCCCTGCAACTCAAGCTGACATGTGTTCATGGCAGCATATGGTAGACGAGAATTGATCCTCTGCCAAGACATGCTCTCACTGAGCATATTGTGTCCAGACATCTGTAGCATTTTGTGGTTTTGTCTGAATATGTACACCAGTCAGAGAAACAAACAGTGCAACACTGCCCTAGAGGATTATACTATTTAGTAAATTTTTTATTTAATAATATCTGGGTATGGAACGTGGCATGGGAAATAATAAGAGTTTTTGTTTCCATCATCTGAAAGATATGTATGAAAGACACTGTAGGCAGTGTTTTCTCTGTAATTGTTTTGTAGCAAATGGTGGCACAGGGTGAGCTCTGGTGTTTGTTCCATGGCCATCCCTGCTGTGCTTAGTTTCTACTCCAGGTTGTGGCACTAAAACTGTTTGTATTTGGATACTTGACTATGAATACTGCTTCTAAGCACTATGCTTGTTTTGTGCTTTTTGAGGGAAATTGAGCTAGATTATAATGTGCCTTTATAACTTCCAGTGGTGGTCCATATTTTATCTCTCTGTGACATTAGTGTTGTTACAGTGGTGGTCCACATTTAATCTCTGTGACATTAGTATTCTTATAGTGGTGGTCCACATTTTATCTGTGTGTGTGTGTGTGTGTGTGTGTGTGTGTGTGTGTGTGTGTGTGTGTGTGTGTGTGTGTGTGTGTGTGTGTGTGTGTGTGTGTGTGTGTGTGTGTGTGTGTGTGTGTGTGTGTGTGTGTGTGTGTGTGTGTGTGTGTGTGTGTGTGTGTGTGTGTGTGTGTGTGTGTGTGTGTGCGTGCGTGTGTGTGTGTGCGTGTGCGTGTGCGTGTGTGTGTGTGTATGGTTGACAGACTAATAATTGTAAGTGCCAACTTGAAGATTGAATGGCTGCTTTGAGCTCAGCGTGTCTATAAGCCCAACCAAGCAGATCTGTATATGGACCTGCTCCTCAGTGTGAGACCAACCAAGATGGAACCCCCAGACAAAGACAAGCCTCCAATTCACAAAGCCACAAATCCACAAATCCACAAACGCACAATCTACACTGAGCAGGAAGATTAGCTGCGATTAAATTGGCAGCTAATGGAGATCCTAAAACAAACAAACTCATTGTTCAAAAGCACAATAACAGGCTATTACTACATAGACCTAGTATGGTACAATGCATAATTCCTATCAATATACATTTGACCTGTTATGCCTGATTGCATATGTCAAGACACAAAGCTAGTTAAAGATGTGAAAATATCCGGTGAGATATTTGAGATTTGTCTAGATGTGTTGTCTTTGATTTGATTTTTGAATACAAACAAAATAAATAACTAAACAAAAGCTAAACATAACTCAAACTAAATAAATAACTAAACAAAAGCAGCACATAACTCAATTTACATGTTCGAAAAGGAGTAGGAAGAAGTATACACTTATTTAATCCTACCCCTTTTCCACTACTCAAATGAGTGTACTAATTTAAAACATTTCAAAACAAATAAATATATATATATATATATATATATATATATATATATATATATATATATATATATATATATATATATATATATATATATATATATATATATATATATATATATATGTATATATATATATATATGCAAAAAAAACTATATATGTAAAACATGAAAGAAATCAAATAAAAATGTAAACACCCGTGAATATCAAGTCCCTTCTTCATCCCTGTACCTCGTGAACATCATTTCCTTATAAATCAGTTTGAATTGACTCATATTTGGACATTGCTTTAGCACCACATTCAGACTGTTCTACAGTTTCACTCCACATATTGAGATGCAGTGTCTTCTCATGGTAGTGCGTACACTAAGAACTTTTAAATTGAGTTCTCCCCTCAGATTATAACCCCCCTCCCTATCAAAGAACAGTTCTTGAATGTTTCCTGGAAGTACATGGCCTTTTGCTTTATGCATTAATTGTGCCGTTTTAAATTCCACAAGATCATTTAACTTTAATGTTTTTGACTTTAAAAAATAATACGATAACCTGCAATGTGAACTATCCTTATGGCCATTTTTTGGAGTATAAAAAGTGGTTGTAGTGTAGAATTATAAGTGTTTCCCCAGACTTCAGCACAGTAATTTAAATATGGTAAAACTAGTGAACAGTAGAGAATGTAGAGTGATTTTTTTATCCAGAATGTGCTTTAATTTACTCATGACTGAAATGCTTCTTGACAGTTTAGATTGGACATGTTTTATGTGAGGTTTCCAGCAGATTTTATGGTCTATTATTACACCTAGGAATTTCTTTCAGTTGCCTGTGTGGCATTGAACAGTATTGCTTTCATTTTAGCCCGATATTACAAAAGATTTGGGACCAAGCGGACCAGTAGAATGTTGAGAGAAATCTAAGTCTTTCCACATTCAGGTAGTTGTTGTTGACAAAGAAATATACCAGTATATACCAGAGATACCAGTAATGTTGAGGTGAGGTAATACATATGTGTAAGATATCCTGTTAAATAGTTTATTGATTGGCTGTACAATCGAATCATTTAAAAGTTTTAATAGTGAGGGAATTTTTCTGTCACATACTGTAGTCTCCCTCACTCTTGTGCCTTTTTTTGGGAGCAGCCTTTTACAGTACCGGTGGCAGGTATCCAGATCTGGGATCAGTCCGTGTAAAGGAGGGAGACTGATGGTTATTTGGCTCCCGCTGTGTGTCTCTTGCCGTTGCCTTACTGCCCAGCTGTTACGGAATATAGAATTCAGTCACACCCCGCGGAGAATGAGCATGTAATTAATGAGTGCGGTGCTTAAAGTGACAGCAAGTTGAAGGCGAGAAGTTGAGCTCAAACCAGCGGGCACTGTGCTGAAAGAGGCAGATTGGTTGGCCAGTTGTTCCACTACTGTGATCTCTGTGTTGGCTTTGCTTCTGCCATTGGCAAAGATACATATTTTCACTCAAATTCCCCTTACTCGTCTCTTAAGGGGTTATGGACCTTCCTCCATAGACCTATTCTTTTCAAACGTTTCCCTGTACGAACACTTCAGAGAGGCCACAATATTGCAGTTTGTATCAGATCACTCAAAAAACGTAGAATATCAATCATCCTCCAATTCAATGATGTGTTGAAGCCAATGTCCTTGCTTCCCCCGTGACCAGACAAGAACTATTCACAAAGGCTCCCAGTGAATCTGGCCACCGATCTGGGAGCAGGAATGTTCTTTATAACCAGTATTCAATTGAACCGACTTAAAATGCAGACCTACAACAAATCTCACAGGTCCAACCATTTTAATGAGTACATTTGTTTCTCTGGCCGAACTAACGTTAACGTTATTAATCCGCACTTTATTTAAAAACAGACAATCAAATCCCCATCAATGGAAAATTAACCCGCCCATACCCAATGCTGATTGGTCCTTGTGCAAGACTAGAACGCAGGGATCTTTGATTAAACACCTGCTATCAGAAGAATAGACAGTCAGAAAAAAAGTGTTTACTTTTTTGTACTTTAACAGTAGAAACTTTTTTACTTTTACTGAAGTGTGTTTTTAGCCAGATACTCTGACTTTTACTTGAGTAAGATTTTGAGACGGTGCCCATACTTTCACTCAAGTATAATTTCTGGGTACTTTTTACACCCCTGCATTTTACTACTCTCTGGACTGCTCTCAAGCTTCAGTTATTTAACTTTTATTTTCATTTTAATATTAATTATCAACATATTAAATTTCTTTCATTCTCAAAATTTCACACATAATTTGTTTGAAGTTTAGAAATAAATTGAGTCACAGCCAATGTCTTGTGTCCTTGAAGAGCTCAGTAAGGAAGGACAGTGTTGACACACAGTCTGCCTGAGCCTGGAGGACATGGATTGTGTGTGTGTGTGTGTGTGTGTGTGTGTGTGTGTGTGTGTGTGTGTGTGTGTGTGTGTGTGTGTGTGTGTGTGTAGGTGTGTGTGTGTGTGTGTGTGTGTGTGTGTGTGTGTGTGTGTGTGTGTGTGTGTGTGTGTGTGTGTGTGTGTGTGTGTGTGTGCCTGCCAGGCTGGAAGAAAACCCAGTGAGTTACAGCCAATAGCCACTAATACTATCAACACATAAATCAATCAACATATCAACACCTGAATTTATTTGCCAGTATTCATCTCGCAAATGTGGAGCACGCCTTGTTAGTAGAATAAAAATGTCTGGTCTATTTCTTTTTTCTTCACATAGAGATAATTATATAGAAAGATGGAAATGTTAATATTTCTCAATAATACCAAATAGTGTGATGGGACATAGAATAACTGTAAGTGGACATTATGGGCTCAACACACAATGTGTCAATTTGTCTAAACTACACATGACTAAATAAATTCTGACCAAAGAAACCATTGTGGAATAGGCCTAGTTTACATTGATTGTGAAAAACAAAATGTGTTTTTCAGAATCATATTGCATCGGACGATCATACACTTTGTCCTGCCAACTTTCTATAGTTTATTCTTTTAGAGATGATGCCACACAACATGTTTTGTGAGAAACCCCAATAGCCTCGTAGGAATAGAAAAAAAAAGTCTAAACACCAGACAATTCCAATATGGTGGACTGTAATTTAAAGGTCATTGTGGTAAATAAAAATATGCAAGTATCATGACTGTAACCGTTCAGGAGAATCTGCTAGTTAAACATGTTAAGGTTTGGCCTGCTGGTGGTGCTAGAGGAAAGGGTGTGGGGGAGGGGGAGTCAACAAATTTGCTGTGTGTGTTCAAGTTATGACCGATATAATAAACACTCTTGACGACCTCCTTTAACTCCATAGGTTGTGGTGTTTATTATCCTTCTCGTAGACCCTTCCACACAGCGTTGTTTCTGTAGCATACATGGAATTCACTACTTCCGGCGCATGAGCACCTGGTCTTAGAGACACACACACAATTGTACTTCCAGTACATTCATTCACATGACATCTCCCCTTCTTTGAGTCAGAGACAGTGTATACTGTTGAATACAAAATTAGTGCAGTGTCCTCTCAAACGAGCAAATAATCTGAGCTCTTAGAAGTGCAAGGTAATACTGTAACCACAATATCAATCAGTTCATTCTTTTTAAATAGAAAAGTGCCATTAATCAAAGTGCTATAATAATAAATAGAAAAGTGCCATTAACCAAAGTGTCATAATAACAATACTACCTTTCCCCTTTTCCCCCTTTTCTTTTAACAGAGAAAGTCACAATAGAACATAAACCAACATTGTGTGTTTTTTTTTTTTTTTTTTTTTTACTGAGGGTATGGTGCCAAGTATCAACGTGCCAAGTTTCATAAAACATTTACAAATCAGTTCTAATGGGCTGCGAGAGAAACCCATCACAGAATAACAATGAAGAAAATTGAAAATTACTGCCCTGCAAGTTGTTTCTCATTTAAAACAATGGAGTAAGAGCGGTCACCAACCTTTTTAAGCCCAAGATCACCTTTTTTTTTTTGGTGAAGGCAAGATCTACCTATTGAAGCGTTGAGAGAAAAAGACAGCCAAGATTGTACTTTAAACTAAATGACTTTTATTTGCCTGTATTCTAATTACATGCAATGCTTTGGTCCAACATTAAAACGTCAAAGTAGAACTATTATGTACTTTCTCAGTCAGTGCTAAGTGCAGTCATCTTATGCAGCATCACTTT
Source organism: Notolepis coatsorum (assembly GCF_963971535.1). NCBI lineage: Eukaryota > Metazoa > Chordata > Actinopteri > Aulopiformes > Paralepididae > Notolepis > Notolepis coatsorum. The sequence goes on from NC_140169.1 coordinate 128,528,007, forward strand.
TCACATCAAAACAAAAGTAGAACTGTAATGTGGACTTTCTCATATTATTAACATTGACAAACATATTTACAATTAGCATTTTATAAAGTAGAACTGTAATGTGTACTTTCTCAGTCAGTGCTAAGTGCAGTCAGTGCTAAGTGCAGTCAGTGCTAAGTGCAGCATCACTTTTCACATCAGAACAAAAGTAGAACTGTAATGTGGACTTTCTCATATTATTAACATTGACAAACATATTTACAATTAGCATTTTATAAAGTAGAACTGTAATGTGTACTTTCTCAGTCAGTGCTAAGTGCAGCATCACTTTTCACATCAAAACAAAAGTAGAACTGTAATGTGTACTTTCTCAGTCAGTGCTAAGTGCAGTCAGTGCTAAGTGCAGTCAGTGCTAAGTGCAGCATCATTTTCACATCAAAACAAAAGTAGAACTGTATGTGTACTTTCTCAGTCAGTGCTAAGTGCAGCATCACTTTTCACATCAAAACAAAGGTAGAACTGTAATGTGGACTCTCAGGGTAAGATCTAAAAAAAAAAAAAAAAAAACGTTTTTTGTTTTTGTTTTAATTTTTAATTTTCATGGAAAGATCTACAGGGACAGTCTCAAAGATCGACTAGTCGATCAAGATCGACGGGTTGGTGACCAGCATCGTTCAAAACCTTTAATTGCCATTATCATGAATGTTTTGACATTATATGAAATGATTCCTTTAAGTTATTATTGTTTTGGATTAGTATAGTATAATATTGCATGTATATGCCATGCCAAGGACTAGATTGGTGAGAATTGAACATATTTTCCATTCTTCTGACACCCCAGCTGTCACTACGACAGGTCCAAGACAGATAATCACTTCTCAAATGAGAATGGAAGCATTTCATGTTTGTGTATTCATTGTGTTGGACTGGTCTGGAATTTGAGGATGCTTTCAGTTCCCAGTAGCCTAAATAATCTCATCTCATTACATCCCCCATGTGAAGCACCAGGGGGTATTGTAATAGCGTGTGTGTGTGTGTGTGTGTGTGTGTGTGTGTGTGTGTGTGTGTGTGTGTGTGTGTGTGTGTGTGTGTGTGTGTGTGTGTGTGAGCGTGCGTGCGTGCGTGCGTGCGTGCGTGCGTGCGTGCGTGCGTGCGTGCGTGCGTGTGTCTGTGTCTGTGTCTGTGTCTGTCTTTCCATAGCTGGACATTTAATTCTCTTATTTGGTGGATACTAGGGTGACTGTCAGCCAAGAACCTGCACTGATTACTTTTCTGATTCATGAGTTATAGAAAGACGGATCACGGTCAGGATTTTAACCTTTGGTGTAGTAGGACAAAGATGGTGTCCAACGAGATTTAGAATTGGGTGGGGATGCAAGGCTGGATCTACTCAGTCTCTACATGTAATGAGTTTAATTAATGGACCTATCTCAAACGCTGTCCTCTTTTCTTGATCACAACTGTTGCTTTCCTTAGGCACTCACTCACTCACTCACTCACTCACTCACTCACTCACTCACTCACTCACTCACTCACTCCCTCACTCACTCACTGTTAGCCTCTCTTCCCCTAGTGGTGGCTCACAGGCATGGCACTTAGGGTAAGACCAGTTTAATCTATGCGAGAAACGCTTCGCATCATTGTGGTTCCTTGTCTTTACCTCCCTGTATCCTTCCTCCCCCCTTTCTTACAAGGGAACATCAGTGCAGGCGTTGTGGTCCCAAGTGCAACTTAGCCCCTTTCGTGACTGCGGTGGGGCTTGCACACCGCAGTCACAAAAGGGGCTAAGTGCAACTGCTCAAGTTGTGGGTATAATAAATGAGGAATAAATCGCCTCATGCCATATTGCATCTTCTGTGTAACGTCAGAAAAATGCCAGATGTGCCACTTTGCTCTCAACCCCATCTTTCAGGGTTTACACAAAGCACTTCCTCATGCCTCACAAATGCTGCCACTACAACCCCATCTACACTCCCTCAGCTCGACAACAGCCAGAAGATGGGATGCAACAGCCAGAGGACCATCAAGCCCTTACCGACTCTTCAGCATGCCCGTTCCAGTGTGTGCTCAGTTACAGATATTCTAGTCCAGTGTTCCTCCATCATGCCTGCAGCCTGCTGCTCACTCCTCCTCCTCACTGGCTCTCCCTGGGGTCAGGACAGCAGGTGCTGACAGCACTGCCAGCTCCACCTCTCTAGACCCTAAGACATTTCCTCACTGTGCAGAGGCCTCCACTTCCTCTGCTAATTACCTCTCTCGCAAACAAGCACCAGATTGGAGACGATGATGTGTAAATGGAATAATAGAAGAGCCAACTAGAGGATAGAATGAGCTGCATTTTCTGGGGAGTGGGTGGAAGGTAGGTTTTGCCAACCGTGTGTCCGTGGGTTCTCTGGTCAGTGGTGGCACGTATTGACGGTGTGAACCTCTTCTCCTGCTAATTATCGCGTCGTGGGCCTGCCAGTTGCCACCCGCCCCGCGACATCGATGCGATAGCCTTGTAATGGGATTTCTCTCTCACACTTCACGTGATGTTTTCCTTTCCACTTAGAGCCCCTGAAGTCCATTGTCTGACCTCTGTCCTCAACTGTGCTGGTCCCCTCGTGCCTGAGACTTACCCTGTGGAGGAGCTTGGCATCGGCACACACACTGAGGACCAGGCGGACACAGCAGCAGCTGGTTAGGAGGGTTCCGACATGCCAGAGAATGCAAATGAGGAAAGCGCTGCTGTCTCCTGGACCAAGGAAATGTATTCTCCCCACTAGAGGGCGCTGTTTCAAAAGGGATGTGTCACTTTACCCTTAGAGATGTTTTTTTGGACATAATCCACAAAGCAATGTGAATACAATGAGAAGAGCCTGCCATTCTATATTTGAGCCATTGTATATGTGACAAGAGAACCTTGGTGTGATATAACAATATGACAACTTGTGGTCTTTTCACAGTCTAGGAGTTGAATCAGTATTGTTAGGCTGCTACTCAAGGTCGAGGCAGCCTCCACTACTTACAATACTTCATTGATGACTCGCCTTGTAATACAGAATTTGGTCAAAATGATTTTTTTTTTGGAACAAGTCTGTTTTTCTCTTGATGTCAGACAAAGACTGGTTGAAGCTACATTTATACCTGTTGGTGATTATGGTGATCTGTTATACATGAATGTTATACATCCTACAAAACTTGTAAGTCGCTTTGGATAAAAGCGTCAACTAAATGACTAAATGTAAATTAATGCATCGGCTCATTGTCGTCATAATGTTGTGTATCATGGAGCTTTGAGGTTCATTACAAACAGTAAAGAGTTCACTCATCATGGTATATTGTACTCCAAATGACTGCTCTGTCAACACATACACTTAGTCACTGGTATGTTCTTATCTATAAGGCCATTCTAGGTAGACTCCCCTGTAATGTGGCAGTTATGGGTTACCATCAGCTTGGATTAGCAGGACTCCAGGAACTAGCTACTCTCACTGAATTTAACGCTGTTGTCAAGTCTATGGAATCCCAGTTTATTGATAATTGCAAAACGTTTCAATTGATAATTTTCCCTCTGCACTTTTTTGTATTGCACATTTTTAGCTTAACTGTTGTCTTTATGTGGATCTTGCATCTGGAACTATATGTGTGGCTGCCCTTCTTGGCTAGGTCTCTCTTAACTCAATCTGCGCCATCCACATAATATACGTGTTTGCTCGACAACCGGTGAACGCCAATCACGTATATATACGTTATTTGATCCGCTTTCCTTTTTTTCCGATCTTAATATTCTATTCAGTGTCACAGACCTGTATGTTGCCGTTAAAAGGCATACTGGGACCCTGAGGGTGCAGTACCGGCCAGATCCTGCTAGGTGGCAGTATCGAGAGTGCAGTAAACCCTGTTCCAGACTGTGTGTTACATTTAAACCCCTCCTGCCGGAGAATTTTAGTCCAGGCAAGCCTTGCGGTTCACCCGATCACATTGAAACGTGTCCAGGACACTCGATGCATGTCGGAGACCAGATGGACATCAATACTGGAAATCGCGATCAGACAATTGGAATATTCTTTTTGGAATAACCCTGATCAAAGGTAAGGACTATCTGACGTCAATTTCCCCTTGATCCTGCAATGATTTCATATCGATTCAGCTGATCAGCGTGTGTGATTTCAAAACGAATGCCGTTACTGGCGATCAAAGTATCAAAACGACCCCCCCCCTTTCATGCATTCATGATGAAACATAATACCTATTACATACATTTGATTTGGAAATAGTAGCGTGTCCAGGGATGAAATGCCAATGCTTTTAGCAGAATTCACGTAGCGTCCAATAACTCAGCTTTTCAGGAATTAGCCCGGATCACTCTGAAATTATACAATATTCACCACGGGATAACGTGCAAACGTATACATGAAAAAATTTATTATTTCTTTGCATGTTCGACGGAAGATACTGACTGTCTATATAGTATAGAATATAGATATAGCTCTACAAACAAGATGACACACCTCTATCTTTAAAGCGTGGCCCAGCTAGAACGGGATAAGGGTAATTGCTGGCAGTGAATGAGTTAAGTATAAAAAATAAATAAAAAGATTGTAATCTCAATAGGAATGACCTGGTTAAATAAATTGAATTATTATTATTATTTTTATTTATTTTTTAATCTGTCCTGCATTTCCTTACTGTTGTGAAGGATCAGATTAAACCGAATATATATATTTATTTATGGATATATATTTAATAGTATTTGTATATCGTTTGATATCCCCTGTATATTCCTTGTACAATATGCACTGAATATCCCTTTAGTCTACTAAACAGCCCATAATAGTTTCATTCTACCATTGGACGAGAACCTGGCGCCAGCAGCCATACCCCTAGGTTCAAGTTCAATCGTGCCGACCAACATGTCGTGGCAAGCCCGGTTCCGCGTAGGAATACGTCTGGCGAAATACGAATGGTACTATTTGTTCACAGCGCATATATATATGGCGCAAGTAAAGTAGAACTTTCCTTTTAGTCCATTAGTTCTTTACCCTCCAACCTAGTAACAGACGCGAAGCCTCACCCACGACGCACGTGTGGTGTAGTAGGGCCTACTTGGCCTCAGAATAGACATTGAGACATCGTGTGGATTAATAGTTGAATTGTCATAGTTTGGCACTATACCGTCGAGTGGGACGTATTTCTATTAAGCTAATAATAGTCTATTATGTATGGTGCATCGTTCGGTTAGAGTTATAAAGTGAGCAGTACCCCCATCGTTCCTGACGTTATCTGGAGTCTTAACCAGGCTGGGCAGACCACGTGTGGTGCTTGCATCCGAGGAGCTCCGGGCCAGGACGAGTGGACCTGTACATTGGATTACTTTACCCGGACGACGGCGAGCCTTCCACGGCTTGGATTATCTACATGCTTTGGGTGCTTTGATTATTCCATGGATAACGGCCAACACTGCTGAGTGTTGGAACTACCCCCCGGAGAGGAGTCCAGGTGAGACGGCGCTCTACCCCGAGTGAGGTCGCCTCACGTCTCTTCATCTGTGGACCGGCAGCTACCGTCCACCAGAGGGTCCAGCTGTATTCATCTGCGGACCGAGGTTCTGTGGGCATCGTGTTCAGGACTCTGAATTCTCCCAAGAAATCGTCGGCCAGATGGGATACCGCCAGCGGCTTTTCTAACCCCCCCCCCCCTACTGTCTTACAACCAGCGGGACCCCCCCCCCCTTTAGTGTATCCAGCTATAATCATTTAAGTACCATCGCTATAGTTCCCTAAAGAACCAGGTTGTATATTTGCTCCCTGCGTAACCAGAGATTGGACATTCAATGTTGATTTACCTACGAATACTCATTTGCCATACAAGTGCATTCCAAATCATAAATGTCATTAAGTGAACGTTGTATATACCCTTTGCTATATAAAATATTCGATTTATACATTTGTGTGGACTTCGTTTCATCAGGTGGGAAAGTGTTCATCATATCTATATCATGTACTGGATGGCCAGAAGTTAAAGTACAAGAGGTAGTGGTTTAATAATACCATACTTATCAATACAGTCAGGGAATTGTACACCTCAGTTACAATTGGTCCTTCGAGCCGGAGGGTAACTAGTGTAATATTAATATAGTGTTATTAATATTAAAATGGCCTATGATGAACACTCCACGAAACGGTCCTCCTAACGTAGAACGCCCGCAGCGCAGACGACAGCCACCTCAGTACTTAGAGGATTACGCTGTCAGTCAACTACCTAGCCTTCTACAAACGGTAAACGCGGTAAAAGTAGAAAGTAAAATTATGTCTGACCTTAACGACCAGGTTTCCCCGACCACAGAGGCCCTAGTGGGTTCTAATGTAACTGACCAAGCTCACGGTGGGGACCAGGAGGGAGCTGACATGCCTTTACCCCCCGCCAATACCGAAGAAGTAGTCCCCGACCAGCCCCAGGAGGAAGACAACCCTACAGAGAGAGAACTCTGCACGGAAGAAGAGGAGGAGAGCGCCGAGGAAATAGAGCTCCAGGACTCCCCAACGAGCGGCTCACCCAGGAGCGGCTCACCTCTACAACCGTCTTCCCCCAGCGAAGCGGAGAGGATGCTACAACAGGCGTTCCTCGTCAGCCTGACAGCCTCTACCGAACGCGATCGACTTCAGGGTGAACGCGATCGACTCCAAGCACAGACGCTTAGCGAGCGCGAACAACTCCAAGCGCAGCAACGGAGCGAAGACGAGCGCATACGCCTGGAGATGAGACGCCTTCAGACGGAAGAGAATATGGCAAGAGACCGGGCCGACGCCCAGCGCGCCGCTGCCGGTGCCCAAAGAGACGCAGAGCGCGACCTCGCTCTCATCCAGCGCGAAACCGAGCGCGACAGATTACAAGCCGAGCGCGACAAGCTACAAGCGCAACTAATGGAGCAGCTGATCCTCAAGGCAACACCCTCTCCCTCCGCCAGGGGTTCAAGGAACTCGTCGAGACAACAGTCAAGGGCAGCGTCTCCTAACCGAGCAAGCGACCCTGAACTTGACCAACAGACCAAGCCTACACCCCCCGCAGACCCCCTTCCCAGACCGGTACAAGCGAGACCCAGCTACAAGGAAGGAGCGGCATACACTGCGGAGAAGCTAAATAAACGACTACAGGATCTAGAAGACCTGATAGAAGAAGAAGAGGGAGAGGAGGAGAACCAAGCCCGACGACAGCACAGTACTCCACCGGACCAGGAGGTCCAGTACAGCCCAGGCTATACCCCCGCGGCGCTGCGCTACAGACCCCCGACTCTATTCACGGGTGAGCACGACGCACGACCAGCCCCGAGGAATAGCACCTGGACCAGCGGGCCATGGTACCCTGTCGGTACCAGCCCACAGAGAGGTGCAAGAGGAGACTCGCCTAGGAGGTCTCTCCCCCAACGCTCGCCGATGTATCAGCCATCCACGGCGTCATACATTGCCACGCCGTCGTTTCCAGACTTCACCTATGAGAATCGAGCACAGTACACGGAGCTCCGGATGTGCTTAGAGACAATGATGGTGGATGTCGCTGATGAACGCCACAAGTATGCAATATTACTGAAGCACCTGAAAGTACCGCGAGCGCACAATATAGCGCTAGCCTATGCCACCTCTACGACCCCATACACCGCGGCCCTAGCAGCGCTGGACCAGAGATATGGACGTATATGGGATTACGTAATCCAAGAGATAAGGCATATTGATCGCCTACCCCCAGCAACAGACAATCGCTCATTAGACGACCTGTCAATCAAAGTGCAGTCCCTGGTAGGGATGCTGGGAGCGCAACGGGAAAAGGGCATGCACGAGCTATACGCCAACTCTAACGTCGAGAGGATTCTAGAGAAGCTGCCACCCGCAAGACAAGAGCGTTTTAGGCGGCAGAGAGACTACCGGGATCCTAACGGCCCCGAACCATCCCTCCTTGATCTAGCCGACTTCCTGGCGAGAGAAGTCAGCAGCTTACGACTGGATACGTTTGGGCGGAGCACGCCAAGCTCCAGAGAGGGACCCAGGAGAATAAATGATGGAAGAAGATCGGTGACTGTCATGCACCAATCAGAGTCAGTACCGAGCAGTAAGAGCCACAGTACCCCCTCGAGAAAAGATAAGTGGAAGATGGTGTGCCCCTACTGTGAGAAAGAACACTGGCTGTCACAATGTGACCTGTTCACAAAGATGAATGCAGAAGAAGTGAGTCAATGGATAAAGTCCAACAGGCGCTGTTACCGATGTGCGCGCAGTCACATGGCAGCCGAATGCCGCCTAAAGAAAAGGTGCAGTCGGTGCGACGGAGCCCATCTAGATATACTACACGACAGTAACAGAAGACGGCCTTCACCTGCACCATCGAGCGGCACCAAGGCAAGTGTCATGTACATTGACCCCGCCAGCAGCAGCGGCGCCCAAGTGCTCTTAAAGGTAGTCCGTGTGACATTGAGCTACCGAGATAAAGTCATGGACACTTACGCCGTCCTTGATGACGGGTCGGAGAAGACCCTTCTGCTCGCGTCCGCTGCGGCCCAGCTGGGACTGCGGGGGAGCGAGAACCAAATGACGATTCGGACAATAAGAAGAGATTTAAAGACGATAAAGGGCGAGAATGTCTCCTTCACTATCGCAGCAAACGGGCAGCCAGAGCGACGGTATAGGATTACAAATGCTTTCACCAGCCAAGAAATAGGACTATCGCAGTACACCTACCCCATCGCCAAGTTGATGGATAAATATGTGCACCTGCGTCAACTACCTATCCCGCTCATAGACGGCGCTACCCCGACCCTGCTGATAGGCTCCGACCATGCAGAACTCATAGTCCCGATTGACCGGGTCCATACAGGACCCCGAGGCTGTCCTGCAGCAGTCGAGACCCGCCTAGGGTGGACACTACAAGGCCCCCTTCGCTAAATCTCTCAACCGAACAGCAGCCACTAGCTGCCTCCACTCCAGAACGACAGAAGAAGACACCACTCTCCTGCAGCATGTCGAGAGGCTATGGACACTAGAGACAATGCCCTTTAAGAACGAAAAGAAAGATATTCGTTCTAAAGAAGACATTTACGCCATCAACCTACTCGAGCAAGGGACAAAGAGAGTCACAGTCGGCGGAGTGATGAGATACGCAACTCCACTCCTGAGGCGAGAGGGAATGCCCACCTTTCACGCAAAGAAAGACGCCACGGAGCGCTATCTATTGAACACAGAGCGGCGCCTAGCCAAAGACCCCGCTCAAGAGAGTGTGTACCGCGCTGAGATTGAGAAGCTAATCACAGCGGGACACGTGACAAAGATTGACATTAAAGAGGCCGATCAGACGACCGAATCATGGTACGTGCCGCATCACAAGGTCCACCACAACGGCAAGGATCGCATTGTGTTTAACTGCAGCTACCAGATCGGATCCCAAAATCTGAATAAAGAGCTCTTGCCCGGCCCCACACTCGGCCCCTCCCTACTGGGCGTGCTACTGCGCTTCCGCCAAGACAAGGTGGCTATCAGCGGGGATATCAAAGGGATGTTCCTGCAGGTGAGACTAGTGGAGGAGGACAAGCCCCTGCTGCGGTTCCTATGGAGAGAGAGGATCGGAGATGAGAACCCAACCATCTACCAGTGGGAAGTACTCCCCTTCGGAACCACATGCAGCCCGTGCTGTGCTACATTTGCACTACAGAAACACGTCGCAGAGGACCCAGCAGCAGATGAAGAGGTCCGACACAGTGTGAAGAACAGTTTCTACGTGGACAACTGTTTACAAAGCGTTTCGACTCAAGAAGAAGCCGAGGCTCTCCTAATCAAGCTACGCGCCTCCCTGATCAAAGGCGGCTTTGATCTCAGGCAGTGGGCCAGCAGTGACCCGCACGTATTGCGCAGCCTCTCCCCCGCGGACAAGGCTGCCAGCAGCGAGACCTGGATGGCGACCATCCCAGGAGAAGCCCAAGAAATGACACTAGGACTAGTCTGGCGCTTCAAAACAGACTCGCTCCACTATAGACACAAACCCCTGACTCCAGAGCAGGGAAGGTCGACGGCGACACCGACCACCAGACGGAGTGTGTACAGAACACTCGCCAGACAATAGGACCCGTTGGGATGTATTCTACCTTACACCACCAGGGCAAAGATGATTGTACGAGCACTATGGGACAAGGACCAGGGCTGGGACGACCCAATACCCGCACACCTTGCCTCCACATGGAGAGAGTGGGAGACGGAACTCCGCTCACTCCCAGGCGTCAATATACGCCGCAGCTACTTCCCATCCACAGTGAGGCCAGAGACATGCAAGATTGATCTACACGTCTTCAGCGACGCCTCCGAAGTAGCCTATGGATCGGTGGCCTACTTGCGTGCCCAAGAGAAGGGAGGAAAGATACACACTGCTTTCATCCTGGCTCGCTCAAGAATAGCCCCACGAAAGCAACAATCTATCCCGCGTCTAGAGCTCTGCGCAGCCCTAGCAGGAGCGCATCTAGCCACGTTAATCCAACGTGAACTCACCATTCCGGTGCACAGAACAATCTTGTGGTCAGATTCCACGACAGTACTCACATGGATCAAGTCTGATTCATGCAGATACAAAGTCTTCGTGGGAGTCAGAGTCACCGAGATTCAAGAGTTAACAGAAGCAGCGAGCTGGCGGTATGTGGACACCAAACACAACCCAGCTGACGTCATCACCCGGGGAATGTCCCTGGATGACCTCACCCGTCGCAACATCTACAGTGACGGACCAGAATTCCTCAAGCTCCCGGAAGAAGAGTGGCCTACGCCCACCCCACGGGAAGCAAGTAAAGAGGAGGCTGAGAACAAGAAACCTATGTTCTGTGGACTGAGCACAGTCGCCTCCACAGACCCCAACATAGATGACTGCATTACCCTAGAGAGTGCGCAGCAAAAGACATTCCTGTGGCACCACCCAGAGATTCAGTCCACCACTGACATTTCAGCAGCTGACTACGAAGAAGCAGAACTTCTTCTACTACAACGAGCCCAGAGAGATTCGTTCCCTGATGAGCTAGACTGTCTACAGGGAGGAAAGCCCGTCCCATCAGACAGCAGACTGCTCCACCTGGCACCCGAGAGTGACGCCCATAATCTCATCAGAGTGGGTGGTCGCCTGCGGAGAGCCCCCGATCTACCGGATGACATTAAGTACCCGATAGTCTTGAACAGCCGACACAAGGTCACAGAGCTGATCATAAAGAAATACGACGAGGATGTACACCACGCAGGAGCAGAGAGAGTCTTCGCGGAGATCAGACGTCGCTATTGGATACTTCAAGGAAGAGAAGCGGTGCGACGCTTCCAGCGAACCTGTCTAGACTGCCGAAAGTGGCGCGCGCAGCCCAGCATACCACGGATGGCTGACCTACCCCCCTGTCGCCTCCGACTCGGCGACAAGCCATTCCACTCCACAGGCATGGACTGTTTTGGCCCGTTGTATATAAAGAGAGGAAGAGGAACCGAGAAGCGGTGGGGTATTGTATTCAAATGCATGACCACCAGAGCGATACATATCGAACTCCTTCCGACCATGAGCACAGACTCATTCCTTATGGCCTTCCGAAGATTCACATCACGGAAAGGAAAACCGTCTACATTGTTGTCTGATCACGGGACAAACTTCAAAGGCGGAGAAAGAGAGCTGAGAGAGAGCTTCCAAGCTATGGGCCCAGAACTTAAGACCCACCTCGCTCCATCCCAGATTGACTTCCAGTTTAATCCCCCGAACGCACCCCACTTCGGTGGAACCTGGGAAAGAGAAGTACGTTCTATAAAGACAGCCCTGTACGCCGTGCTTGGGGCCCAGACTGTGGCGGAAGAAGTCCTAATGACAGTCCTCACGGAGATCGAGGGAGTATTGAACTCCAAGCCCCTCGGCTACGTCTCCAGTGATATAGCAGATGTCGACCCAGTCACCCCCAACACACTCTTGATGGAGCGGCTGGACCCCGCGCTACCCCAGACAATGTACAGGCCTGAAGAAGCGAACGGCCGAAGAATGTGGAGGTACAGTCAAGTACTAGCTGACAAGTTTTGGAGCAGCTTCCTACTCCACTACCTACCGTCTCTACAGACCCGCCAGAAGTGGGTAAAAGAGAGAGACAATTTGACAGAAGGAACAGTCGTCATGATTATCGACCAGTCACTACCCAGAGCTATGTGGCCGGCTGGCCGCGTAAGCAAAGTAATCACCGGTGCCGATGGCAAGGTCCGAGCAGCTGAAGTGCTCGTCCAAGGGCGAACTTACACACGACCCGTGGCGAGGCTAATAGAACTGCCCCGACTCCCAGACACTATCGATGATGACCATGACCCCATGACTTTGTGAGTTGACTGACCCTTACAGCGGACCTTGAGTGGTAGACAGTGCGGTTAATCTGTCTCTGCTTAGCTAATTAGGTGGGACTAATTAGGGGGCGGCTGTTGTGAAGGATCAGATTAAACCGAATATATATATTTATTTATGGATATATATTTAATAGTATTTGTATATCGTTTGATATCCCCTGTATATTCCTTGTACAATATGCACTGAATATCCCTTTAGTCTACTAAACAGCCCATAATAGTTTCATTCTACCATTGGACGAGAACCTGGCGCCAGCAGCCATACCCCTAGGTTCAAGTTCAATCGTGCCGACCAACATGTCGTGGCAAGCCCGGTTCCGCGTAGGAATACGTCTGGCGAAATACGAATGGTACTATTTGTTCACAGCGCATATATATATGGCGCAAGTAAAGTAGAACTTTCCTTTTAGTCCATTAGTTCTTTACCCTCCAACCTAGTAACAGACGCGAAGCCTCACCCACGACGCACGTGTGGTGTAGTAGGGCCTACTTGGCCTCAGAATAGGCATTGAGACATCGTGTGGATTAATAGTTGAATTGTCATAGTTTGGCACTATACCGTCGAGTGGGACGTATTTCTATTAAGCTAATAATAGTCTATTATGTATGGTGCATCGTTCGGTTAGAGTTATAAAGTGAGCAGTACCCCCATCGTTCCTGACGTTATCTGGAGTCTTAACCAGGCTGGGCAGACCACGTGTGGTGCTTGCATCCGAGGAGCTCCGGGCCAGGACGAGTGGACCTGTACATTGGATTACTTTACCCGGACGACGGCGAGCCTTCCACGGCTTGGATTATCTACATGCTTTGGGTGCTTTGATTATTCCATGGATAACGGCCAACACTGCTGAGTGTTGGAACTACCCCCCGGAGAGGAGTCCAGGTGAGACGGCGCTCTACCCCGAGTGAGGTCGCCTCACGTCTCTTCATCTGTGGACCGGCAGCTACCGTCCACCAGAGGGTCCAGCTGTATTCATCTGCGGACCGAGGTTCTGTGGGCATCGTGTTCAGGACTCTGAATTCTCCCAAGAAATCGTCGGCCAGATGGGATACCGCCAGCGGCTCTTCTAACCCCCCCCCCCTACTGTCTTACAACCAGCGGGACCCCCCCCCCCCCCCTTTAGTGTATCCAGCTATAATCATTTAAGTACCATCGCTATAGTTCCCTAAAGAACCAGGTTGTATATTTGCTCCCTGCGTAACCAGAGATTGGACATTCAATGTTGATTTACCTACGAATACTCATTTGCCATACAAGTGCATTCCAAATCATAAATGTCATTAAGTGAACGTTGTATATACCCTTTGCTATATAAAATATTCGATTTATACATTTGTGTGGACTTCGTTTCATCAGGTGGGAAAGTGTTCATCATATCTATATCATGTACTGGATGGCCAGAAGTTAAAGTACAAGAGGTAGTGGTTTAATAATACCATACTTATCAATACAGTCAGGGAATTGTACCCCTCAGTTACACTTACAGTCTGTCCACAATAACACAGCCTAAAGTGGTTACTGAAGGACATGGGCAGTTCTCCCCTACATTGTGCTCATTGAGTGTTTCAGCAGTGGTAGATACCTTGCTCTCCTTCTCCCAGGGCACCGTGGCCTCCTTGGTCAGCACATCAATCAATCAATTCAATTTCTTTAATGACCACCCAGCCAGGCTGGTGGAATTTGGTTTCAGTGCATTGCAGTTCCAACATAAAACATAGAACATATTTAAGATTTAAGATTTAAGATTTGTTTATTAAGGACAATGCAAATTAATGAACATCATTTACATGTGTATGCATAACATCACAGCATGATAAGGACGTAAATATGCCGGGAATTAGCACAGGGCTAATTTCCACCCGTAGTCCTAACAAGTGATATAACATCACTTACACCGTACATACTACATGCAGTTAGGAGAAAACACAATTACATAGATTACAGTTCAGAGTTTATGTCCATGTCAGCAGAGGTAAGGGGGGTTGCGGGGGGGGGGGGGGGGTACTACAGGGAGTTCAGTGTCTGTATGGCAGTGGGGAAGAAGCTGTTTTTGAAACGGGATGTCTTGGTGGTCAGGGATCTGTAGCGCCTCCCGGAGGGCAGCAGCTGGAAGATGTGGTGTGCTGGGTGAGTGGGGTCAGAGATGATTTTTCTGGCTCTCCTGATTGTGATTTGGCGGTGGAGTGATTCGAGAGAAGGGAGGGGGGTGCGGATTATTTTTGAGGATTTATTGATGATTCTTTGAAGTTTGTTTTTCGAGTGAGTGTCCAAATTGCTGTACCAAACAGTTATGGAGAAGGTGAGGATGCTTTGAATGATGGCCTGGTAGAAACGGAGCAGGAGATGTTTTTTGATTCTGTATTTTTTGAGCTGGCGGAGGAAGAAGAGTCTTTGATTGGCTTTTTTGTATATGTGGTCTGTGTTGGTTTTCCATTTGAGGTTATTGCTTATGTGAGTGCCGAGAAATTTGAAGGAGTCTGTGGTGATAATGGGTTTGCCGGAGATGGATATGGGGGTTTTGGGGTTTGGCTGGCGTCTGAAGTCGATGATGAGTTCTTGGGTTTTTGATGAGTTGAGGAGGAGGTTATTGTCTGTGCACCAGGTGATTGTGTGGTTGATTTGTGTACGGTATTCTGTTTCGTTATTGTCTGTGATGAGGCCTATAAGGGTTGTGTCGTCTGCATATTTATATATTCTTACGGAGTTGTGGAGGGATATGAGCAGGTTGGTGTATAGGGAGAAAAGCCAGGGTGAAAGGACGCAGCCTTGGGGGGCTCCTGTGCTGAGATATAGAGGGTGGGATGTGATGTTATTTATTTTGACCTTTTGTTGTCTGTTGGAGAGGAAGCTATGGATCCAGTGGCAGATGCAGGGGTCAATGTTCATGTCCAGTAGTTTATTGATGAGTTTGGCTGGGATAATTGTGTTGAATGCGGAACTGAAGTCCATAACCAGAATGCGGGCGTATGAGTTGCGGGTTTCCAGGTGTTGCAGCAGGTGATGAGTGGCTGTGTTGACTGTGTCATCCACAGACCTGTTGGTTCTGTAGGCAAATTGGTGTGGGTCCATGAGGGGGGTGGTGCTGGTTTTGAGGTGGGTGAGAATGATGCGTTCAAATGATTTCATTACTACGGATGTGAGGGCAATTGGTCTGTAATCGTTAAGGCAGGAGATATTATTGGATTTTGGAACAGGGATGATGGTGGACTGTTTGAGACATTGGGGGACTGAACAATTGCGGCGGGTGGTATTAAAAATGTTGGTGAAAATGGGGGCCAGTTCTGCAGCACAGTGATGTAGGACAGATGAACTGATGTTATCTGGGCCTGCTGCTTTATTTTTCTTTATCCTCTTGAAGGTGGTCCTCACCTCTTCCTCCTGGATGTGGAAGGGGGGAGGTGGCAGGGGGGAGGGGGGCGAGGGGGGTGGGGGGGGGTGACTGTTCAAATCTAGTGTAGAAGATGTTGAGTTTGTCCGGGAGCTGGTCATCACTGTCAGGTATGGGGGGGGGGGTTCTTTTTGTAATTACAAGTAATTACAAGAACCTTTTCTCTGTAATTACAAGAATAATTCTAGTCACCTCGGCTCATTCTCACTGGAAATTCCTTAGTACTTCACACTAAACATTTTCTTCTTCCTTTTGTTTGATTTCTGAAGCACACGAACACTAAACCGTGTTGCGAACACTATGCTTTATCCTTCAACATCTGCTGAGCCCCACCGATCACCGATATGATTCAATTCCGTGTCACACATCTCACAGATCTGCCTCACACCCGTGTACGGCACTATTTAGATCACTGCCAAAAGTGTGAGCAATGTCCATCCGCATCGGCCATTTCAATCCATCCAATTCCAGAGTCTGCGTTTAGTAACACGGCAACTGGCATCTCCGGGCTATACCCTGTAGATAAGAGCATGCCTCGCTGCAGCTTTGTCTCTTGGCCTCTTGATGTAAGCCTTGTGCCGCAGCACTGGTGGATTAATCAAATTTAAAGCACCTGTTCCCTCTCTGGCAATAGAGGGATCACATTACACAGTGCCATGGCCGCCTGCAGCATCCGACCATTATGTTTAAGAAAGGTTATGTCTCGCTACAATGATGAGGACAGCTGCACCTGCCCCCACGCTACATCCTCCCTGCAGGT
This sequence comes from Notolepis coatsorum, assembly GCF_963971535.1. NCBI lineage: Eukaryota > Metazoa > Chordata > Actinopteri > Aulopiformes > Paralepididae > Notolepis > Notolepis coatsorum. The sequence continues at coordinate 128,544,494 of NC_140169.1, forward strand.
GACAAATGAGATCCGACGTGTTCATTTTGTTTGCTTGTGATGTCTTATTATTTGTATGAGAACATAAGCATTTATTATACCATATATAGTCATAGATTAACGTTGATTCCTGCTATATTTAATACCCTTATCTTGACTGATGTGTGTAGGCCCTCGTGGTAATATTGTGAATATTAGGAAGGTTAATTCTCCCCCATGGTTCCCCTTGTTATGTGTTGCCAGCAAACAGTATATTAGGGAACCGGCATGCCTAATTATGGATAATAATTATAGAGTAATTACCAGGCATAGATTACAGTAAGATTATTAGTGAGCTGTGGTTGCTGTGGCAGCCTCTGTGCTCTCTCATTCCTCTATGTTGTAATGTAATGATATTCGCACATTGGTTCAAAACATGGGCAGCAATGTCACTCTTAAATGTTAAATAGGAGAGCTGGAGTGCATCATGTTTCACTCAGCACATTTGGCGGAATCATCGAAATATTTTCGGCATTAAAGCTGCTCAAATATTTTTTTAGATCAGATTTTTCAGCCTAAGTGCTTTGGGGAAATGGCTGTCTTCATGCTTTAGAACATTGTCATTCAAAGAAATTCAATTGGGGGGAAAATTGCACCCACCATTATGTATTGCTTTTAGCAATGTAAGTATTGTGTTGACATACTGTGTATTTGATAAATTAATAAAATTGCTTAAAAGTCAGCAAAGTCAGTCAACATTTTGAAAAGGAAACCTTGAAAGATTGTGCTTTGATCCGTTGGAGGAGGGCAAACAGGCCAATCTGACGATGGTTGTCCTCTTCTCTTACCAGGTTTGTTTTAACCTCATCAGCAGAAGGCTAACCAGTGACTGTGGTGATTGTGGTGGTGGCATCAGGCTCAGGTATAGGCCTACCTGTGGTGATTGTGGTGGTGGCATCAGGCTCAGGTATAGGCCTACCTGTGGTGATTGTGGTGGTGGCATCAGGCTCAGGTATAGGCCTACGCTACGGTACCTGTGGTGATTGTGGTGGTGGCATCAGGCTCAGGTATAGGCCTACCTGTGGTGATTGTGGTGGTGGCATCAGGCTCAGGTATAGGCCTACCTGTGGTGATTGTGGTGGTGGCATCAGGCTCGGGTATAGGCCTACCTGTGGTGATTGTGGTGGTGGCATCAGGCTCAGGTATAGGCCTACGGTACCTGTGGTGATTGTGGTGGTGGCATCAGGCTCAGGTATAGGCCTACCTGTGGTGATTGTGGTGGTGGCATCAGGCTCAGGTATAGGCCTACCTGTGGTGATTGTGGTGGTGGCATCAGGCTCAGGTATAGGCCTACCTGTGGTGATTGTGGTGGTGGCATCAGGCTCAGGTATAGGCCTACCTGTGGTGATTGTGGTGGTGGCATCAGGCTCAGGTATAGGCCTACATGTGGTGATTGTGGTGGTGGCATCAGGCTCAGGTATAGGCCTACCTGTGGTGATTGTGGTGGTGGCATCAGGCTCAGGTATAGGCCTACGGTACCTGTGGTGATTGTGGTGGTGGCATCAGGCTCAGGTATAGGCCTACATGTGGTGATTGTGGTGGTAGTATCGGGCTCAGGTATAGGCCTACCCTTCCTTGACATGCTTGCTTTCTTGTTGTGAGTCACTATAGTCTTCATCCTTAATGTAAGGATGTACTTGCACTTTACTTGAGTATTTATTTTATTTTAGGGAATATTGTACTTTTTACTCCACTACATTTATCTGAACCCCTTAGTTACTAGTTACTTTGCATAATGTGACATGGCATAAGTTTATGAAGACAATGTACTTTTAAATTTGAATTCGAGGACGCAATCAGAGCCAGTATGTGGACCACATAGCACTTTAACATAGCATTTAGAGGTCAATGGATCGAGGTTTGAACTCTCACAAGCACGGAAATACAAGAAAATCATATGTAATATGTACTTTCACTTAAGTACAACTCAATGGGGGCCATTCACGTAATATTACGTGATTGCCCGACAACCGTTGGGTGCCAGACCACGTAATATTACGTGTTTGGTTAATTTTTTTCTTTCTCGATTTTAATATCCTATTTAATGCCAGGGACCCGTATGTTGCCGTTAGAAGCCCTACTGCGACGCCGAGGGTGCAGTACCGGCAATCTAATAAATCTTTTTTGGGCGGGGGGAAGGGGGGGGGGGGGCAATACTTTTATTCTGCACCTTTCTAAAAGCTCTGTGGATGTATAATAAAAAATAACTGTGTACTTCTTCCACCACTGCCTATACAGCACAGTAAAGTAAATATTAACTGGCAACGGCCCTCTTGAGGACGATTTGCCCACCGGCGCGATGTGCCACTTTGCCGAAAATTATTGAACAGGGTTGTAACCAATGAAGCTGGCTTTCCAATGATACCCCACGTGGGAATGAGCGAATCAGGGATCTAGGTGAAAAGTCACGAGCGCAAACAGGAAGAGACATTTTTGCGAATGCATTGGAGTCAGCCTTTTCTGCAGCCTTTTTCCCCCTCACTTTTTACCTAAATCGCTCCTAATCACTTATTTCTTAACGGATTTCTATGAAATTTGGACATGTACTACACAGGACTTCAGGCTATGGACCCATGGTGATTCCAGCCTATCCAATTTTTTTGGAAATACTACTTCTGGACTACTAACTACTACAGAAAAACGTGAGTAAGTTTTTCTACAACTCAAGTTCAGTCCTATGTTACTCTATTTCATTAGCACTAAATTTAATAGAATTGTCTTTATTGTATCAGAAACTTCAGAATGTCATCTTTCAAAAGAGACCAGGCTCATGCATGTGCTATAAGTATAAAGTATAGTATTTTGGTTTGCAAAAGAAGTATGCAGTCCTCAAGTTCAAGTAAAAAAAAATTGCCACTTTTGGGGGCGCCAGTTAAGAGGTTAATGACAATGATCAGGTTGCATTGCTTGCAGTACAGATGACCAGCTAATCAGAGTAGCAGTGCATGCTCAACGCATGTGTGAGAGTAATGCAGTAAGTTCCCCCTCAGCCAAATCATAGTATCTGGTATAATATAGTATAATATGACTATTGTATTAAAAATGTCTAAATCACTGACCGTCCCAATCACAGATTGTGGCATTTAGATGTTTATTTTTGAATGACCAAACTTTAAACCAGAAATTCACTGCAGCCCTTTCCTTAAAAACAGAGCAAATATTCACCTATTCTAGATGTATTGAATTTATTTTGTTTGTATCCTCTTTCATTCCAGGAATGAATGAATGAATGAATGAATGAATGAATGAATGAATGAATGAATGAATTAATTAATTAATTAATTAATCAATTAATCAATTAATTAATTAATTAATTAATTAATTAATTAATTAATTAATTAATTAATGAAAACTTTATTTAACAGATTGCAGAATGGGTACAATACAGTACGGCTCAATACACACAATTGTTAAGGGGATGCAGACCAGAGAAAGATGTTTGTCTTGTTTACATCAGGGTCCCCCATTTTCAATTCATAGTGACATTTATGACATACACAACATACATGACATCATGACATTTATGGCATAGGGACATACATGACATACAGGTATATGGTACTGTTACATTTGTGACATATACGATATGCAAATATACAGTACTGTTACCCATAGATCCTAACAGAGAATATATACATATGATGGGGAGAAGACTGTACATTAGGAGGGGGTGAGTGGGTGGGAGAGAAATATACATACGGTGGGGAGGGAATATATACATACGTGGGGAGGAGACTGTCTATTAGGTGGGGGTGGGGGGGGGGGGGGTTGGACATTTACGGTGGCCAGTTTCGAATTGCAGCCTCCCGTAGGTGCTCTTTAAGAGTGGTTTTGAATGTGGGTAGGGATTCACATCTTTTTACGGTTGTGGGTAGGGCGTTCCACATTGTTGTGGCATAATTGCGAAACGTGTTTACAACGTCCCCTTGTTTGTGCCGAATCTGGGTTGATGATTTGTGAATCCAATCTCAGTACAAAAAAAATCACTTGAATCCAATCTCTGTAAATGTCACTTGAACCCTTGGCGTAAGGTGGAGGTGCTACAGTACATATTTGCATTCACTCTCGTTTGAAATCTATCGCTCCGCCGTATATGACAAGAAAGGGTCATTGGCTGCGAGAGACGATAACTGCCAAGGCAACCGGGTCATTGTCTGCGGTAGTGAAAGTGCAAAGCATGCATAAGTCAGAGGGGGGGGTTGGCATGCAGGCGTGGGGTGTGTGCACGGCGGGCACACAGCTGCCTGCGGCTGGCATTCAGTAGGGCCGGCGCTATAGCCCCCTTAATTAGCCTCTCCCACTGTTGTCCTGTCAGGGCTCTGCCGCAGCTATCTGTGTTTGCTGTCACTAATGAGTTGACTAATGAGGCAGTTAGTGTCCACTAAACTAATGGTGAGGCGGCGCAGCGTCGGGAGGGTGAATGATGGGTCAGCTTTAGGCCTGCTGGGTCCCCTTATCAGCCCTGTACCAAACGGCTTGCCCCCAGCTTTCCATGTGCTCACAGCCCACCCCCACTCTATTACTCACAGGGTCAGAGCAGGGAGCAGCGCAGACAGATAAAAAGCCGTGGGACGGCTCGGACACTCCTCGTATTGGACGGGGGAACAACGGGGTCACTGTGGTGGCCGTCTGTCACTGCCTGATAACAGCCCAAATCCAGGGGCTGGTAATTTAGTCACGACCAGACACCAATAATAGGCCTTAATGCCTCAGTGCCGGGACTTAAATCCACCCTCTGGCACAGATGAACCAAACAAGTTTTGAATGAAATGATGCCTGATTTCTTTTTATTGGATGCATGTATACATATTGCTTAGATGACGTTTTCAATGGGTCACTTTTGAAAGTTATTATTTTCATTTACAGTAATGTGTTTATTTTGATTGTATTTATTTTTATTTGCCACTGATCCAGCAGGAAGTTCAATCAAGCACAGAGCTGCAGGTGATCTGAAGCTTGACATGGTAATGTCGTGCGGTGGACACCCCCTCCTATTCTATACAGGCATTCTCTGTTGTTATCACCCATGGCTATAGTGTCCTTCAAGCATGAACAAAGGAGGTCATTTACATGACAAGAGGCCTTTTACACCCCTTGGAGTAAACACACAGGAGTGACCCTACAGCAGGCGCTCTCAAAGAGATAAATAATGCTAAACATCTAGATCAGAGAAGATTTTGGAACACACCATCTCCGAAAATTTTAGCTTTTAGATTTCTTTAGTAAGGAATAGTATGTATCTACTGTAGGTAGATAATAGTGGATCATGAAATCTATGATCAATCTATGACACATTATTATATATTTTTCCCTCCACAACATCTTATTGTGTCTACTATTATATGAAATACTGAAATTGAATACATTTTCATTTTGCTGGGGACAGACTGAGAGCCCAGCCTTCACCTGAGGTTCAACAACATCACTGATCTCATGGCTTCCTGTTTGGCGTTGTTGTGTTTCCCCAGCCTTCACCTGAGGTTCAACAACATGACTGATCTCATGGCTTCCCGTGCTACTATAGCCACAATTGTTTTGCTTTTGTCATAAGGTGAAATCATCAAAATAAAATCTATTTTATACAACGGCATGCAAATTTCTCGATTCTGATTGGCTGAAACAGTCCATTTACACGTATGTATAGGGACCATTCCACGCTCCTGGTCCCAGGACCCGCCCACAACCGAATCACATCACTCCGCGTCTCCGCCGTGCGGATTCTTCGGAGAAAACAAGATGGCGGACAATAATCTTTAACAAATGGATATGTTGATAGCGTCATAACGACTAAATATAAAGCGATTCTGTCACGGCGAATGTCTTAGTCCTTTAAACAATGTTGGATGATGTAATTGATGGGTCATGAGTCATTTTAGAACAAAAGAAAAATCGCGGATTGATTGATTGATTATTTGCAATTTTATTTTTAATTTCTTCTTCCTTCCCCCTGACTGCAGCGCTCACTCTCACACTGTCCGACGCTGGCGTACCCACACACACACACACACACACACACACACACGCACACACACACACACACACACACACACACACACACACACACACACACACACACACACACACACACACACACACACACACACACACACACACACACACACACACACACACACACACACACACACACACACACACACACACACACACACACACACACACACACACACACTCCTGTCTGCAATGGCGGGGGGGAAAGTCAGACTGTAGAAGCAGCTGAGTGCTGCGCTGTTTTAAGTGAGCATGGTCTATTGAATTGATTGATTGGTTGATTGCTAATTTTATTACTGTACGCCTGGTTTCCAACTGGTTAAGTTTAGGCCCTCTAAAGTAGGTTTAAAAAAATAAATAAAAAAATAGGGCGAAGAAAACTTTTTTTTCCCCTATAGGGCAAAGAAAACGTTTTAATTTGTTTGACCTACTTTCTATAGAAGCATCTAAGAATGAAGTTCTATAGAAAGTAGGTCTGCATACCCTTAACAATTGTGTGTATTGAGCCGTACTGTATTGTACCCATTCTGCATCTGGTAATAAAATGTTCAATCAATCATTCCAATAAGTAACACACAGTTGGATGTGTTAGTTTGTTGGATCCGTTGGATGCACTTCCGAGCTGCTTCCACATGAGGCAACTTCTCTCAATCATTCCAATAACACACAGTTGGATGTGTTAGTTGGTTGGATGCACTTCCGAGCTGCTTCCACATGAGGCAACTTCTCTCAATCATTCCAATAACACACAGTTGGATGTGTTAGTTGGTTGGATGCACTTCCGAGCTGCTTCCACATGGAGGCAAATTGTCTTTTTTGTTGTTGTGGGAACTACTTTTTCTGGCGGATGGTTTTTTCAATAAATCTTCGATTAATGTGTGTTTATTGTATAGCAATAAGGTTGGATGAATGTGGCAGTTGTATAAAAGCATTACACCACTTGCAGTCGTGATTTGTGAACAATAAACCATGCCTAGGGGGGTCTAACGACCACCCCTAGGCATGGTTTATTGTTCACAAACCACTCCTGCGCGTGATGTAATGCTTAAATAAATTATTATTATGTTGATGATTAGCTCCTATCCGAGCTCCGGAGGGGTCATCAAAGAGAAGCCGCAGGAACGAACTTCCCACCACAGTTAGATGACAAAATGTTAAATGTAAATGTAAATAACAAGTACAATAAGCTAATTTGACCCTTGACCACACATAATCAAATATACATGGGAAAAAATAGACACCAAGAGGAAGAAGATGATGATGATGAAAAAGGAGAGGAGGTCAATTTATTCAAGATTTTACAAGCCTCCTTTGTGTCATAGGACAAACACATTTTGCAACTTTGGTCCAAATCGTTCATGAATAAAACATCACTTCCTGTTAATGTTGTGTTTTTTCTTCTGGTGGTCATACAGCTTCATGATGTAATTCAAAGATGTTGATCACTAGATGCAACACACCAGGAATCGGATGAACGGTTGATGTTGAGTTGAAACAAAACAAGCACCTTCATGAGGAGCCACATCTCTGGGTGCAAGTTCCATGGCTATAGTATAAACCAGACCGGTCAGGAAATACAGCCATTTGAATATTGAGTTTAGTTTTCTTTTAGTTCCTAGTTTCCTTTACCAAATTTACTTTGGGTTAATGTGTGAATGGTTAAGGGCAGAAATCAAAAAGCTATATAAAAAAAGTTAATTTGTTTGATTTTGCCTGGCATTCGAGAGCGCTATAATGTTGTGTTGCTTTGATGCAATGATGCTTCTATTCTATTATATGCTGTGGTTATTTATCCTAATCCTGTAGATAGCCTTACTGTGACAAACAGCCACCTCAGAGTTCTCCCGCTGCAGCCACATGTAGCATCCAACCTGATCACTCTTAGAATTGTGCAAATCTTGCCCTATTTCCCACTTACCAATAATGATGTCTTGAACTTTGAAAGGTCATAACTTCTACCATGTAAGTCTGATTGATATGAAACTGGGCACCGACATCCATCTATCCCCCCTTTACAAATGTACCTGAAGGACTCATAAAGTCTGCCATATTGGATATTCCGCTATTTGAAACTTTTTGAAAAACAAATTTTTTACATCTCCTCCTAAACTGTTTAGCATATTAAGCTAGGCAAGCCAGCCGAGATCAAATGTTTTGGGGGAGCCAGAGCTACCGACATTGAAACCAACCTGAGATTTCTGGCGAATAGCATAGTCAAGGGAAAAGGTAACCCACATATCACACCCACTGAAGATAAATTCGACCATATTGTTATACACGTCGGAATTAATGACTGTAGGATGAAAGTCTCTGAGGTCACAAAGATCAACATAGTTAGGCTTTCTGACCTCGCCAGAAAGATGAGTCGGCATCGAGTAATCTTCTCTGGCCCCCTGCCTGTAAACCGGCATGATGATGAGTTCATGAGTAGGACAGCTTCTCTACACCGATGGCTGGAAAAATACTGTAAAGAACAGGGCTTAGGGTTCGTGGATAACTGGTCCTCCTTCTGGGGGCGCCCTGGCTTGCTGAGAAAGGACGGCGTGCATCCTAACATGCAAGGCGCCTCTCTCTTATCTCGCAATATAGACAAGATTATAGCTTCGGGCTGACAGCCACCCCACAAGCATGCCAGGGTGCAGGCTCTTAGCGAGCCTGCTAGTCATGCTAAACCAATGGAGCCTGCCAATCCTTATACCTTTCTTGCTGGGTCCCTCCTCCACCAGGCTCCCCACTCCTCTCTTTCTATCTCTACCCTTAAACCGGTATACCCAATCAAAACTAGAATATCTCGTTACGCTCCGCTTTACCCAGCTCGTCCTTGTGCGATAAACCATGCCAACTTAATTGCGATTAAACCTACCCGCATGGCTGAAAATCGCGCTGCTAAGTATACAGAGTGTGTGAAGGTTGGTCTTATCAACATCCGCTCTCTGCCAACCAAAGCTCTTTTGGTAAATGAACTGATAACAGACCATAGTCTGGACCTATTGGGCCTCACTGAGACATGGCTTAAACCTAATGACTTTCTGCCCTTAAACGAGGCCTCACCCCCTAATTTTAGTAGCTCCCACATCGCACGGACCTCCAAGAAAGGAGGCGGAGTTGCTCTAATTTACGACTCTAAGCACAACTTTACATCCGACGCAAACTGTACGTTTTCCTCGTTTGAGGTGCTCCTGTTGCGTCCCTCTCCACCCAACAGAAAGTGTGGCGGTCTGATTCCTACCTCCACTGCATCCTTTGTAATGGCTGTCCTATACCGCCCCCCAGGCCCTTACACCCTCTTCCTAGATGAATTTTCAACTTTCATCTCTGAGCTTGTTATGCGCTCAGATAACATTTTAATTGTTGGTAATTTTAACATTCATTTCAACAAAACTCTAGATCCCCTAAATAAGGCTTTTACCGACATCATTGACTCTGTCGGTCTCATTCAAATCGTTGACCAACCCACTCACAGTGGTGGGAACACCCTTGACCTAGTCCTAGCCCGTGGTCTCACTGTGTCAAATTTGACCGTCTCCCCCTATGTTCCTGCTCTCTCAGACTACTACCTCATCAAATTTCAAATTGATCTGACGGTTTCTCGCCCAGACAGTGTAGAATCCTACATGAGCCGTCGTATTAACGCCTCAACTGTCCCAACTCTAGTTAACTGCCTACCAGACACCCTCTCTCCCTTCCTAAGTCAACAACCGTCACAAAAAAAAGACAATCATCACAAAACTTGCAGGATACATACCCTGAAGGTTTCATTCAAATTTACCACTAGGGGCGCTACAAATACAAAATAATGGGCGCTATATAACACAAATTAGACTATGAATCAAACATTGATTGTCCAAACATTACTCACAGGAACTGTTTCATAACACTGTTTAACAATGTGTGTGAGATTATTCTGAAATCTTAGTAGCTTAGTACCCCGGGGATTGCCGCTTGCGGCTATATCTTTACATTGGTTTGGTGGCTAACTGAGGAGGAGCTTGGTATCCAGTATGAAGCACATCATGGATTGTGTTGAGAAAGGACTCTATTTCTCGACAACATCGTTGAGGATTTGGAAACAGGGTTAGGGATTCAAAACTCTGAATTTAGCCTTAAATTATCACCATGGCTGTGTGACTGCTCGCCGCTGGCTACATGTGCTCTTTATTGAGCTGGAGGGTGTGTAAGCAGTCCCAAAGGCCCAATGCCCCCTTACATTAATCTGCAGCAGTATGCTATTATTCAACTAATCAGTGCTCAACTGCCTCTGAATAATTAGAGCTTAATTAGTGGCAGGAAAATCTTTCATCTCTGTGAAGCAGGTCTGCCTCCTCCTCCTTCGTCCATCTCCAGGATCATATCAGTCTCTTAGAGGATGAAAAGAGTGATGTCATTAAGCGGAATTAATCTATTTCTGAAAGAATTTAAGATGCGCAGTGATCCAGAGTAAGCCCATTGTATATACAAATTTGGTGAATTGAAAAATAAACCATTAGTAAATGCAAATTAAGAAAGTGCATTTATGCCCCCCCCCCCCATACACACACACTGTTCCCCTTTAACAATAAAAATGGGTACAATGGCCGATGGTTTGGAACAATTTCACCAGAAGAGTATCATTCACTGAGAGCTCTGTTCAGCATGTTCAGCAGACTAGCTATCCACTGTTTCAGCACCATGGACAGAGACATTACACAGCTCCTTTCTCAAAGAGGCCCCATTATGAAGGTATTCATGTGCTCTTTACCATGTATAGACCACTGCATGCTCCTCGATGTGTGTGTGTGTGTGTGTGTATGTATGTGTATGGCATTACCTCACACCCCCTTTGAATGCCAGCTTAGATGTTTTGATAAATAGATTTGAAGAGGGGTATAGAGAAGTGAAACAAAATAGAAGTTTTGTTTTGTTTTGTTTTGTACCCTAACGTGTAACCGTCCAAATTATTTCAACACATTTGAGATTTATTTAATCATTTATTTAATCATTTAATTTATTTGAAATGTGATTTTGAGAAAAGAACATTTCCATTCATGATTATGTTTTTAATAGGACCTGCCTAACCTGTGGATTGATTGAACATTTTATTAACAGATTGCAGAATGGGTACAGTACAGTACAGCTCAATACACACAATTGTTAAGGGGATGCACACCAGAGAAAGACTTTCGTCTTGTTTACATCAGGGTCCCCCATTTTCAATTCATCATAACATATATGACATACATGACATACAGATAGACAGTACTGCTACATCTATACATTTATGACATACCAGATTTGCAAATACAGTACTGTTTGTGATACAAAAAGAGTCTAAAAGAGAGAGTATATACATTTGACGTAGAAACTGTACATTGGAGGAGGTTGGGTAGGTGGGGGGGGGGGGAACTGTACATTGGAGATGGTTGGGTGGGGTGGGGGGGGTTGGGTAGGCGGGGTGGGGTGGGGGAAACTGTACAAGCAAAACTGTACATTGGAATATCGACGAAACCATACTTGGTTCTAAGAAGAGGGTCTCGTGTATTCTTGGGTTAGGTAATTTACTGTACATTGGAGGGGGTTGGGTTAGGACATTTACAGGGGCCAGTTTCGAATTGCAGTCTCCCGTAGGTGTTCTTTGAGAGTGGTTTTGAAAGTGGGTAGTGATTCACATTCCTTTACAGCTTTGGGTAGGGCGTTCCACATTGATGTGGCATAATTGCCAAACGTGTTTAGTCCCTTGTTTGAGCCAAATCTGGGTTTAACATGATTTGTGGAGCTCCCTCTGGTGTTGTGGTCGTGGTATTCACTGACCTTTGGGAAGTATTTTGACATGTACATGGGTATCTTAGTCGTGTAGTGTATCTTGTAGACCAGGCCCATTGCAAGTTGCTGTACTCTGTCGTCTACTCTAAGCCATCCTAGGTTGTCAAAGTGGGCAGGGGTGAGGTGGGTTCTAGGAGTAAGGTCAAGCAGTAGTCTGACCAGTTTGTTTTGAGATGTTTGTAATTTTGTTTTTAGCGCCTTGAGGTGCTTTGGTACCTTGAGGTGCAAGCATAGTCGTAGTGTTGTAATCACAGCAAGAGCCTTCCTCATTCCTCCTCATCCTCCCTCCACATCCTCCACACACCTTCTTCAATCCTCCTCATCCTCTCCCACACTCTTGCACGCTGCCAGCTCTCCACTCAACACAGCTGTCACTCATCCCCTCATCAACACAGCTGTCACTCATCCCCTCATCAGCCAGAAGATACTTCAGCTGGCGGATCCTGTTCCCTCGTTGTGGGAGTGTTAAACTACCTTCCAAGTAAGAAGACTGAACCTAAGCCTTGCTACCTGTACTCATTGATATTCCCTGGCCTAACCTTTGTTCTCTGTATGCCCAGGACCTCCGCTCCAGTGTCCCTCCTACCCGGACATCTCGTGCTGATACTGCACAAGGAGTGCTCCTGCTCTCACCCCCGACACAGCCCTGTGTCTACATTCTCCCGTACTGCACAATGAGTGCACCTGTCCTAACCCCAAGAACATTCTCCCATACTGCACAAGGAGTGCTCCTGCTCTCACCCCCGACACAGCCCCGTGTCTACATTCTCCCGTACTGCACAATGAGTGCACCTGTCCTAACCCCAAGAACATTCTCCCATACTGCACAAGGAGTGCTCCTGCTCTCACTCCCGACACAGCCCTGTGTCTACATTCTCTTGTACTGCACAAGGAGTGCACCTGTCCTAACCCCAAGAACATTCTCCCGTACTGCACAAGGAGTGCACCTGTACTAACCCCAAGAACATTTCTATACCTGTCTGTCGCAGATTCCATCTGTCAAACTGTCTGCTTGGGAAAGACTACATTAAAATACCCTAAAACGCTCCATTCTCTCTCCTCCTGTGTTTGCTATTGGGCTCCGCCAAATCCCCTTCTCACACGTAGTACCCTTGAATGAGTGCTCCTGCCAGAGTCTTCAGGGTATTCTTGTTTACCAGAGAGGAGATCCGGTACAAGATTCGAGTTTGTTGGTTGACTTTTTTTATTACATTGGATGCCATTTTGTCACAGGAAAGATTTGCCTCTAGGATGGAACCTAGGTATGTAATTTCATTTGTGACAATATTGTCACCCACTGTAACTGAGAAGCCGTTGGTCTTGCTGAGTTTGTTATTTGAACCGAAGAGAATGGACTCTGTTTTGCCCAGGTGTAATGATAGTTTGTTATCAGCGAGCCATATGCAGATTTTGCCTAGTTCCGAGCTGAGGGTTTTTTCAACCTGTAACTTGTTCTTGTCAGAGACCAGCAGGGCTGAGTCGTCTGCGAACAGGAACAAGTTGCAGTCACAAGCTGACGACATGTCATTTGCATAAATTAGGAACAGTAGCGGTCCTAGTATGCTTCCTTGTGGAACACCACAGCTCACTGGGAGGGGGGGGGGATAGGGTACTGTTTACCTCCACCATCTGTTCTCTCCCCTCCAGGTAGGATTGCATCCAGCTCACTGATAGACTATCAAAACCAATTGCTTTTAGCTTGTCAATCAGAATGGTGTGATTGACAGTGTCGAAGGCCTTTTGTAGGTCCAGCATGACCATGCCGCAGTATTTGCCCGCGTCCACCTCTTGTTTGATGTGGTCTTTTAAATAGAGAAGGCATGTGTCAGTGGAGTTGGATGTTCTGAAGCCAGATTGGAATTCGTAGATTAGAGTTTTTTCTGCAAGGTACTTTTCGACCTGTTCGTATACTATTTCTTCCATGACTTTCGAGATGGAGGTAAGGATAGAAACAGGGCGGTAGTTGCCTGGGTCTAATTTGCTGCCCTTTTTGTGCAGGGGTGTTACTCTCGCAATTTTGAAGTCTTTGGGTACGTGTCCCTGTTTTATGGAGAGGTTTATTATGTGTGTGATGACTGGGGTGATGGCGGCTGCTGAGTCTCTGAGGAATTTGGAGGGGATATTGTCATGGCCAGTGGCCTTGTTAGGTTGGAGGGCGCTCAGTTTTTTGAGTACCTCAGCTGTTGTTGCCCTTCTAGTTTGAAATTGTCTTTGCGGACCCCTAGGTTTTTGTAGTAGGCTATGATGTGTTCTACACCAAAATGCCCTGAGTGGGAGGGTAGTTTGTTTACCAGTGATAACAAAGATACACTGATGAAGACAGTTCAACTGTCAACATTGGTGATTAAAGAACTATATGGAGCGGTGTGTGGTATTCCTCCTCATGTTGATAATTATATAATCAAAAACCTTTCAACATGAGAAGGCAACACAAACATGTTAACATACTGTAGCAAATATCACCCCCCCTCTCATGGATATTGTGATGTATGTGGCTGTTGGTGTGTTACGACCTCACCATTCCTATTCCTGCCCTCTAGGGGGAGGGCGAGCACATCTTAAGGTGACAGCTCAGGCCGCTTTCCGGGTTCGTTGTTATGGCAATAAAGACAGCTACAGCCATAGTCTGTAGTCCCTGTAAACAGCGTATCCAGTGTGATTAATATGCTACCATTGTACCGGGTCACATATATAATAAATGGCGACGAGTACGGTTCATCCAGTGACGGCACTGGTTGAAAAGAATCCACGCTAACGTTTGTTTGATGACGGAACGAATGGAAGAGGAATCTACACTGACGCCGGTTAGCGAAGGGGCTAACGTCGGCGGATCTGCCGCGGGACAATCACACAGAGGGATGGCTGGTATCATCGGGCATATCGTGGCTTTTGATGAATCGACGGAGCAGTGGCCGACTTATGTGGAACGGTTTGAACATTTTGTGGCTGCAAATGACATTTCCGATGAGAAGAGGCTTCCGGTGTTTTTGAGTCTAATAGGGGCAACAACATACGGGTTACTGCGCAGTTTGATTGCTCCGGATAAACCGGGGGATATAACTTATACTCAGACTGTGCAAGCACTGCAAAGCCATTTTTCTCCCAAGCCCATTGTGATTGCGGAAAGATTCCGTTTCCATAAACGACATCAATCGGAGGGGGAGACAATAGCCCAGTATATTGCGGATTTGAAGAAGCTGTCGGAGCACTGCGAGTTTGGCACGTACCTGTCAGACGCGTTACGGGACCGGTTCGTGTGTGGTCTCCTCAGCGAGTCCATACAGAAGAGACTATTGACCGAGAATGCTCTCACCTATCACAGAGCGGTGGAAATAGCCGTTGCTATGGAAACGGTGGCGAGGGAGGCACAACAGCTCAGCAGCTCTGTAAAAGTGAATGCGATGTCTCTCTCATCTACACCTGGGAGAAAATGCACCCGGTGTGGGAGGACGAATCATGTGGAGAGTGGCTGTTTCTTCAAGGACCAGGCCTGTCACCGTTGCGGTAAGAAAGGCCATATTGCACGTACATGCAGAGAGAGCAAGCAGGAAAATAAAGCAGCAAGTGACACAAGATGGGAGCAAAGAGACAGAGGGGGGATTAACACAAGATGGGAGCAAAGAGACAGAGGGGGAGAAAGGTCAAAAAGGCGGATAAATAAGATGAACACCAGGGGGATGCAGAGTGATACAGGGTCTGATTCAGATGGGGAATTAGCCCTGCACAGGGTGGATGCAGCAGGTGATGTGTCTCAGCAGGGCGGTTCAGCCTCATCAGTGATTTGGGTTAGGCCAAAAGTGGAGGGGCAAATGATTGACATGGAGCTTGACACGGGGGCAGCCGTTTCACTTATATCAGAGAAAATGTATAGTGAAAAGTTCAGTCATATTCACCTGCGCCACACCCACATCCTGCTGAAAACATATACAGGTGAAGTGATCGCACCAGTGGGGGTGGTAAAGGTGAAGGTTCAAATGAACAGAGACCAAGCACGGCTCCCACTATATGTGGTGAAAGGCGATGCACCCCCCTTGTTCGGCCGTGAGTGGCTGAGAAGAGTGAGACTGGACTGGAGAGCCATAAAAACAGTTAGATCTGGACAACGCATGCAGGGGAACACGCTGGAAGCAGTGTTAAAGGGGCATGCCAATGTATTTAAGGATGAACTGGGGACATTGAAGGGCTTTGAGGTAGCTCTGACACTCAAGCCCGAACATCAGCCGAAGTTCTGTCAGGCCCGGGTGGTTCCCTATGCACTTAGGCCAAAGGTGGACGCTGAGCTAGAGCGCCTGCAACTGCTAAATGTAATTTCGCCTGTGCAGTTCAGTGAATGGGCAACCCCCATTGTGCCTATCATTAAGAAGAATGACAGTGTGCGCATCTGCAGGGATTTTAAAGTGACGGTGAACCCGGCCCTCTGTGCTGAACATTATCCAATACCCCGGATAGAGGATATGTTTGCTTCGCTAGCGGGGGGGCAGCGGTTCAGCAAGCTGGATCTGGCTCACGCATACTTGCAGGTGCCGGTGCAGGAGAGTTCACGCAAATATCTCACCATCACAACGCACAAGGGGATGTTCTGCTATAACCGACTGCCTTTCGGCATAACGTCAGCGCCCTCTATCTTTCAGCGTATTATGGATCAAGACCTCCAGGGGCTTCCCAATGTGCACTGCTTTTTGGATGACATATTGGTAACTGGGTGTAATGATGCAGAGCACCTGAAGAATCTGGAGGGGGTGCTGGGTCGATTGGAGAAGTTTGGTCTCAGGGCGCAGCGAGGGAAATGTGAGTTTTTCAAGGACTCACTGGAATACCTGGGACATTATATTGACGCCACGGGCCTTCATAAATCCCCAGAAAAGCTCAGGGCGATTGCTGAGGCCCCAGCCCCGACAAATGTGGGCCAGCTGCGCTCCTTCCTGGGATTAATTAATTATTATGGTCGGTTTGTTCAGGACATGGCAACGACACTCAGCCCCCTTCACGCGTTACTACATAAGGGGACACCATGGAAATGGTCACAGGAGTGTGGGAAGGCTTTCTGCTCAGCTAAGGATCAACTGCTCTCGGAGAGGGTGTTGACACATTACAATCCCCAACTGCCAATCATACTGGCGTGTGACGCCTCGCCCTATGGCGTGGGCGCGGTGATTTCGCATGTGATGCCGGGAGGTCAAGAGAGGCCCATAGCGTTTGCCTCCAGGACATTGAGTAAAGCGGAGCAAAATTATGCTCAGATTGAGAGGGAGGCCCTGGGGATCATATTTGGCGTGCGCAAGTTCCACGCCTATCTGTATGGGTGCCATTTTACCCTACTCACAGACCATAGGCCCCTGACTACAATATTGAGCCCCAGTAAAGCTATCCCATCGATGGCGGCTGCTAGACTGCAGCGATGGGCCCTAATATTAGCTGCTCACAACTACACGATTCAGTACAGGGGGGCGGCGGACCATGGCAATGCGGGCGGCCTCTCACGCCTGCCACTGCCGGTTGAGCATAAGGACAAACCAGGTTCAGTGGATACGGTACTGATACATCACCTTGAATCGCTGCCAGTATGCAGCACTGACATTCGTAAGGAAACGAGGTATGATCCAGTGCTCGCTCAGGTGATGGACATGTGTTTGTCAGGACACTTCCCTGTGGCGCAAGGGCAGGACAGTGCACTGACTCCCTATTACACAAGAAAAGATGAACTCTCAGTGGTACAGGGGTGTTTGTTGTGGGGAAATCGGGTGATTGTGCCTCCAAAATTGAGACCCCAATTACTACAGGAGCTGCATGCAGGCCACCCGGGAGTAGTTAAAATGAAAGGTGTGGCTCGTAGTTACATCTGGTGGCCGGGGATTGACGCTCAAATAGAACAACAGGCCAGAGTGTGTCAGTCGTGTCAGCGCAACCAGAAATCTCCCGGTCTCTCCCCACTTCACTCCTGGCCGTGGCCAGGCACTCCGTGGCAGAGGATACATGTGGACTTTGCAGGGCCCTTTGAGGGTCATATGTTTATGGTGGTGGTGGATGCTCACTCCAAGTGGCCAGAGGTGAAGCTGATGGGTTCCACCACAACCGCTAAGACTATTCAAGTACTGCAGGGGTTGTTTAGTCGCCATGGATTGCCAGAAGTTCTGGTGAGCGACAATGGGCCGCAGTTTACTTCATATGAGTTTGCGTCTTTCCTCAAGGGAAATGGAGTGAAGCACATGCGCTCTGCTCCTTTTCACCCGGCCACGAACGGTCAAGCGGAGCGCTTTGTACAGACACTAAAACGCTCATTGAAAGCGTCCCGAGGAGCGACGACAGTGCAGCACAGACTCGATTCGTTTCTGCTCAGCTACAGAAATGCTCCCCACGCCACGACTAATGAGTCTCCGACGGTGCTTTTCCTTCGCCACCGACTCCGCTCCCGCCTTGACCTTCTCAAACCCAGTGTGGCAGCGGTGGTGGATCAAGCTCAGACAGTCCAGCAGGATCGCAGAGCCCAGTTCGCCAGAGACAAGGACTTTGCATCGGGAGACCCGGTGCAGGTCCGTGATTATAGACGGGGGGAGGATAAGTGGATGCCAGGGGTGGTGGTCTCCCAGGAGGGGCCAGTGTCCTACACAGTTGGGGTAGGCTCGGGGCATTGGAAACGCCACACAGAACAGATGCGGGCCTGTGACCCGATGCTACTCACTTCAGGGGAGCCTATACCACCAGCCCCATTGGCACAAACTACGACAGCCCTTATGCCAGATCCAGTGACCGTTTCCCCAGCGGGCGGACAGGAGTCCTCCCTAACCGGTCCCTCAGTCACGCACACTGAGGCAGCTGACTTAGAGCCAACCAGAACATCTACAGAGACTAGTAGGAGGTACCCGGTGAGGGTAACTAAGCCTCCTGATCGTCTCACATATTGAGCGGGACGTTCTGACAGTCTCAGTTGGACTATGGGGGTTATTGCACTATTGTTTTGTGGTGTTATATTAGAAGGGGTCATTCAGGGGCACTTTATCACTATAGTAGGTACTGGGTTTGGAAGTGGGGACAGCGATACGATTAAGTGGGGAGGAGTGTGATGTATGTGGCTGTTGGTGTGTTACGACCTCACCATTCCTATTCCTGCCCTCTAGGGGGAGGGCGAGCACTTCTTAAGGTGACAGCTCAGCCCGCTTCCGGGTTCGTTGTTATGGCAATAAAGACAGCTACAGCCATAGTCTGTAGTCCCTGTAAACAGCGTATCCAGTGTGATTAATATGCTACCATTGTACCGGGTCACATATATAATAGATATGTGAAGGATGGGAGATATTGTTGCCACGGAAGGAGTAGAGACAATTAGGTAGCTGATTAGTACTGATAGAACACACCTGCGCATCATTAGTTCACCCACATCTCACGTGCACACAGCCCAGACACACATACCCTCCACCCTCTCCTCTGACATACTATCCGCTCTACCTGGCTCTGAGTGACACCTTCTCTGCTCTCCCCACAGAGATAGCAACCTCCACCCTCCTCTCAGTCCTTGCAACCTCCTTCGACAAGCTCTGTCCCCTCGTTGAGAAACCTGCCCGCCGTTCCCCACCCAGTCCATGGCTGACGGATGCAGTGAGAGAACAAAGACAAGTCCTGAGAGCGGCTGAGAGGAAGTATAGAAAGTCACGCCTCACTGCTGACATCGACACATATCACAACCTCTTGTTAACATTCTCCAAAACCATTACTAATGCCAAAGCTTCTTTCTTTCACCATAGGATCGAGGCCTCTGCCAAGAATCTTCGCAAACTGCATGCTACCATGTCCTCCCTCCTCACCCCCCCCCCCCCCCCACCCCCTCCTCCCTCATCTTTCTCTGCCGAAGACTTCGTGATCTTCTTTGAGGAAAAAGTGGAGAACATCTGCAGCGCCTTCTCCCAACCCCCACCCATTCCAAATACTGAATCGAGAACCTCATCCTTCACTCTGTCATCTTTCTCTCCCATTACAGAAGCCGAGACCCTGACACTGGTAACGTCGAACCGTCCGACTACATGCCAGCTGGACCGGCTACCCTCCCCACTCCTCCAGACCATAGCACCCCATTCCTAACTGCAACCATCAACTCCTCACTCAACTCGGGGGTGGTCCCCACTTCCCTAAAACAAGCCAGAGTCACGCCCCTCATAAAAGAACCAACCCTGAACCCCACCGTCATAGGCAACTATCGTCCTGTCTCTCTTCTCTCCTGCCTTTCTAAAACACTTGAACGTGCTGTATCCAACCAACTTACTGCTTATCTCTTACAGAATGACCTCCTAGACATGGCTGACATCATACCTCAATGACCGCTCCAACCAAGTGTCATGAAGAGGGACCCTGTCGGCCACCCGCCCCCTGCGGACGGGTGTCCCCCAGGGCTCGGTCCTAGGACCCCTTCTCTTCTCCCTCTACACTAAATCACTGGGTAACATTATCACGTCTCATGGCTTCTCGTATCATTGTTATGCCGATGATACTCAACTCTTCCTCTCCTTCCCTCCCTCAGATATCCACGTCTCTGAGCGGATCTCGGCCTGTCTGTCTGACATCTCCGCCTGGATGACGACCAACCACCTCAAACTGAACCTAAGCCAAACAGAATTGCTCCACCTGCCGGCCAAATCCTCCCCCCTGACCGACCTTTCCATCACAGTCGAGAATGCAGCTGTGACCGCGTCCCCGACCGCCAAGAACCTTGTGTTGTCCTCGACGACCAGTTGAACTTCTCTGCTCACATCGCAGCGACAACCAGAACCTGCAGATTCCTCCTGAGCAACGTCAGAAGGATCCGCCCCTTCCTGACAAAAGAAGCCACCCAACTCCTCGTCCAATCAACAGTCATCTCCCGCCTCGACTACTGCAACGCACTGCTCGCTGGCCTCCCGGCCACTGCCACCAAGCCTCTTCAACTCATTCAGAACGCAGCGGCCCGCCTGATCTCAAACCTACCGAAGTCGGCCCATGTCACCCCACTTCTTAGGGACCTGCACTGGCTCCCCATTGCTGCACGTATCCGCTTCAAGGCCCTCGACCTAGCATACCGTGCGGCAAAGGGAACCGCTCCCGCCTACCTCCGGTCAATGGTCTCTAACTACACACCCTCAAGACCCCTACGCTCTGCATCTTCTGGCCGCCTCAGACCAACTCCTATCCAAGCCCCGCCTATTCTCAGTCCTTGCCCCACAATGGTGGAATGAACTACCCACCCCAGTTAGGACAGCCGAAACCCGTCCAATCTTCTGCCGTCGACTTAAGACCCACTTCTTCAACCATTATCTGAAATAATAATATAAAAATTAAAAATTAAATAAAAACTCTAACCCTAACTAACCTTACTGTCGTGCAATTGTCCTAATAAACTAACCTACACTGTAACACGCAACACTTTGATGAACATTGTTACTCAAGCTGATAGAGTTGTACCCTTCCTGATGACTTGTCATACAGAACTTGTAAGTCTCTTTGGATAAAAGCGTCAGCTAAATGACTAAATGTAAATGTAAAGCCACTAGGTTAGTCAGAAGTAAGTTGAGCGGAGGTGAGGTTGGAGTTGTGACATAGAGAGAGATTGAGATATTCTGAGTTGTGTAAGGTGAGAGGTACAGTAGTGAGAGGAGAGGTGAAGGCGAGAAGGTGTTCATTGTGTACTGGACCCTGGACTGGCTGAAAAACCCCCTTGTGGTCTGACCCTGGACCGGACGACTACCCTGAGTATTGAACAATCCCTTTTTCTGTACGAGAGCCTATTTTGTGTTTTTGACCATCGGACTGTATTACGACCATTCTCTTGCCTATCAAACTGGATTCTGCCCTTATTCAATAAATATTCGTATTGATTGATATTGCTCTTGTGTGGACATTCGAATTAGTTTGTATTTTAACCGTGGCGAGTCTGAACCCCACCAGGCTCGTCACAATACTATGACCCTGTTTGTATCTTAAATACCTATATTAGATTAGATTAGATTAAAACGTATTGTCATTATACAGCACAAGTACAGTACAACGAAAATAACATTGGCATCCAACCTGAGTTAAAATGCAATAGTAAAGTGCAATACAATACAGTACAATGTACATTTGTTTGAACTGGGTATAAAATATACATTATAAATTAGTACTATTGGGTGTAGTGCTAATCAGATGTATGTACAGAGTTGTAATACCAATATGTACAGTGATACAGGTATAAAGACAGTATGGTCGTAGTCATACTGGCCAGCAGCGTAACTAGTAAGAGTAGGTAAGGGATTTGTACAGATATAGATATAGTATCTACAGATATGTAAAAGGATTATGTACAGGTATGTACAGACAGATGTGGATATATGTTACGAGTTGGTAGGTGTGTTGGACCCAGGTGCAATACAGAACAGATATGACGTGAGACATGTTGGTTTTCAAACAAGGCACTGTTACTTTAATGTTGTAACGAACAACACATGCAAATGACGGCGTGTAAACAAAAAGGGAGAACACGATAAACAGGGAAAGCAAAGTGGAGAGAGCACTGTCTCCAAAACACGTTATTTGGCACACACGTGTACGTCAAACGACGGAGTTGTATACTATATCTCATACTGTATATCAAAGTGACATGATAATAAGGAACAGTAGCGAGCGTACTTATCCTCCTATGGCAAGGAGCGATAAGACTTACTCACGGATAGTCTGGCGATTGACTCACAGTGTCAATAGTAACACGGAAGAGCATATAAAGCCACCTTAACTAGACACACCAGGTGCCAATGACTGCAATTAGGGCAGATAGACAGGTCAATTACCATCAGGTAACGCTAGGGCTTTGCTCCCTGAGGAGAGCAAAACCATAAACGTTACAGATATATATATATTAGTGCTGTCAATTGATTAAAATATTTAATCTGATTAATCACATGATTGTCCATAGTTAGCTCGCGATTAATCACAAATTAATCGCATTTCTTTTTCCTTTTCTAAATCTACCTTGACGGATCTTTTTCAAGTTTTACGGCTCATCGTTTAGTCCTTTAATATTTCCCATTACATACTCTTATCAACATGAGAGTCAACAAATGCTTGCTTTATGCAGCCATTTAACACAAAAGGATGACCCTCATGCATAGCAAATTTGCATCAAATTCAAAACAGAGTGATGCACAAAATAACTTAAAAGAAAATAATAATTTAAAACAATGAATAAAGTGTGCATGAAATAATAGATGGGAAGAAAACGTTAGGAACTTACATTTAAGAAGTTACATTCACCCACACAAGGGCTGAGGACTCACCCCCCCCCCCCTCTCTCACACACGCACACTCCCAGCTCTCTTTCTCTCTTGACCCTTCCTCATCTCTCTCACCCCCCCTCTCTCTCTATATTTCACACACACACACACACACACACACACACACACACACACACACACACACACACACACACACACACACACACACACACACACACGCACACACACACACACACACACACACACACACACACACACACACACACACACACACACACACACACACACACACACACACTTTGAGTCAGAAACAAACATAGTATCAATGAGAGTATCAATAATACACATGAGTGAAGTCTAGGGGAAAAAATATAAAAACGTTAATAAAGCGCTAATCGTGCGTTAAAAAAATGGTGGCGTTAACAGAATTGTGCGTTAACGCGTTAATGACGCGTTAACTTTGACAGCCTTAATATATATATATTAATATATATATATATACAGTATACAGCATTATTGTACATGCTATCATACAGTTATATTATCATACTGGTCATCGCGTCTCGCTCTTTGCCATTATGAGATAACTCTTATCTCCCAGCACCTACTGTGCTCATGAACAAACAATTTGCACTCATGCACGTGACCAGGCCACGCCCCCGCGTCCTGCTATAAGACGCCGGACATGGTCACACTCTACCTTCCTCTTTTTTTGTTTCCAACATGGACGTTGCAGTGTACTAGTTGTTATGAAATGCAGGGAGAAATTACACAATGTTGGGTTTTCGCCGGAGGTTCACCAGCCCCTGGAATCTTCTCGGCACATCCTAACAGCGCATCGGGCCTGTCCTGGGGTTTCCTCATCTCGTGACAGCGGATCGAGGGACGTCGCGCGACGGTAGCAGTCGAGCTACGTCGCGCACAGGTAGGGCCTGCGCTATCAGGCATTGATACTAGCATGAGTAATACTGCTTGTTGTCCCGTGAGACAGCCGTGTGAAGTATTGGCGCGAGGGGCAGGATATTTGGGGAAACATGGTCGTCATGACTCTGTTTTGGGTGTTTTCCCAACTATCCTAGTGCGCGCGGCTAATGCTAATGCTACAATGCTGGGTCTCCGTTCTTTGTTCCCCGCCGAGGGCTGTCTTTACTAAAAGGTCTTCCCTCCTCTTAACCATTCATGCTGACGGTCAATCGGTGTCTAATGTTGGGGGTTTTGACGGGGGCTTGTTTACCATTTCATGGGTGGATGGGCTGAGGCTCAGGGCTGGTGTGCTTTTTGTGAATCTATGAATTGTGTGCGGGACTGGTGTTTTTCTCTGGTCTGCATCCCCTTAACAATTGTGTGTATGGGCTAGCCCATTCTGCAGTGTGTTAGTGGAGTTTTCATTCATTTATTCATTTACCCCTTCATGGGTGCACACCACAGTGGAGGTTGCTGCATACCTACTAGTGAAGCAGTGCTTTTCCCAGTATGGAAATGGACCCGGTGTGAGACATGTGTAAGCGGCTGAAGGTTCCCATGTCAGTACTGGGGGACCTCGTCTTCTGGGGAGGGTCTGGTGCCCTCACCTGCGGGGTCCCTGTGGGCAGCAGGCTGTCACACGTCACAGTCTTCACCGACGCTTCCCTCATGGGATGGGG
>NC_140169.1:128574193-128889193 GCF_963971535.1 Notolepis coatsorum
TAGCCGTGGGGTCTTATAGCGTAATAGCTTGTATTTGCTATGGGCCTGTAGACATTTCTTTATTGAGAGAGAGATTTCTTTATTGAATCTCTATACCATATATTTCACCGCTCCTCTGGTAAAGGCTATCGGGGTGATGGGATATGATTTGACCCGTATAGGAATTGGGTGTTAACTAAGAGATAATCATGGTTTGCCCCATTTGGAGAGGCACTGCTTTGTCCAAATCACACTGATTACGCACAGCACGCGCCGACAGTATCTCGAGGCAGATTGCTTTTGGGGCCTCAGTTTACCATGCAATTTCCTTTTCAATCACAAGCGGCATACAGCTTGCGCAAGCGAGGCCATTGTGATGCAAAACAGGAAACCCTCTTTTATTAATTATGTATGCGTAAAATGAGTGATTCATATGTCCAGAGTTAACTGTCATATCGAACACATGTCTCACTGGATAGTTTTAAATTCTTTCTTTCACTTTATCGTTTTGTTTATTTGTTTTTGTATTTAACCCGTTTAGGTCTTTGGAACTGTTGAGTCTTAACAGCCATCTGGTTGTATTTGTATTGCGCATATATCTCTCTTTGCCTATAATTGCTTTTAGGAAAATACATCCTATATAAATAACAAGTTTGCCCCAATCATTTATCATGTCAGTGGAAGTATACGTTTCAAGCTAATAAGCAACGTTTAGCTACATGGTATATTTATTTTCTTCATTTGTTTGCCTACTCCTTTTTCGTTGTGTTTATTTG
Source organism: Notolepis coatsorum (assembly GCF_963971535.1). Classification (NCBI taxonomy): domain Eukaryota; kingdom Metazoa; phylum Chordata; class Actinopteri; order Aulopiformes; family Paralepididae; genus Notolepis; species Notolepis coatsorum. Next base: position 128,574,949 of record NC_140169.1, read on the forward strand.
TGTATTAAATTGACGTTAAGACCAAGCTTGTTATGGACGGGTGTCTACTTTTTTTGACAAATCAGAGCCCCCCCCCCCCCCCCCCAAAGAAGACACAAGAAGCCGGGCACGTGTGGATTTCTATACAAACTCATCAGACCGTAAAACTAGACGGGAGCTGGCGTGTGCCCGCGGTTGAGCCGTGGGGGGGGGGGGGGGGGGCGTAGTAATGTGATAAAACCTCAGGTACATCTGCTTTGCAATCTGCAAATCCTCCCTGCGTTTTCACCAGAAACCAAGCCCCTCTCTCCATCCATCCTCCCACACCCACTCTCCAAATCCATAGGGATCTCGGTTCCATCTGATTGGTTGGGGATGAGGCAACGAGGGGCGAGAACAATGTCATCATTTCGCTTTAAAAAGAGTGCAGCTATGTTGTGGTGAGAACGCATCTCGGAGGATCAATAGCAGCAGCGGAGAGCACCGAAAATAAAAGCACATCTGATGTGTGAGTGTGACTGTGAGCATCGCGGAACCTGGATATTTTTTTCTTCCCCTCCTGCGTAATCTGTTCGTCCAAAGTGCCTTTTCTGTTTATTGCGTAAACATGCCTAGAGGATTCTTGGTGAAAAGGAACAAGAAAACAAATCCTGTGTCCTACAGGATCCGTTCCGACGAAGAAGAGCCTGGCCAAACACCAGCTGCTGTACACAATAAGGATGCGCTCCTCTCCTCCTGCCCGCAGCGCACACTGCTAACTCTACCCTCCACCTTCCTCTCCTCCTGCCCGGAGCGCACACTGCTAACCCTACCCTCCACCTTCCTCTCCTCCTGCCCGGAGCGCACACTGCTAACTCTACCCTCCACCTTCCTCTCCTCCTGCCCGGAGCGCACACTGCTAACTCTACCCTCCACTTTCCTCTCCTTCTGCCCGGAGCGCACACTGACGGCGTCCCATTTCTGCGAGACAGCTGCAGTAGTGCCCGAGCAGGATGCTAAACCGAGACAATTTGGGAACCCAGAGGCAGTGTACCAGGCTCTCTACAGCCCCACCCGGCCCACCAGTAAGGAGTATGAACGCTCATATTATGAGAGACGTTTCAATCTCGGCTCGCCGGTGTCTGCGGAGTCCTTCCCCACGCCAGCAGCGCTTACTGCTCTGGACCATCTGTTCGCCCCCGTGGACCTGAAAATCGGCACCAGCAACAGCAGCCGCATGGGGACCACCAGCACCACCACCATCCCATCTGCTACCAACCGCACCAAACGGCCATCGAGTGACACCGAGCGCAAAGGCAAGCCCCCGTGTAAAAAAATCAAAGCTATCAGGAAATTGCACTTTGAAGACGACGTCACCACATCTCCAGTCCTCGGGCTCAAAATAAAAGAAGCGCTAGTTGACCAAAAACCCAGACCGCCATCTGGAGGTGATGATGACAACCCTCTCGGTGAGTTTGTCTGTCAACTGTGCAGAGAGGCATATGCCGACCCATTCGCACTGGCTCAGCATAAGTGTTCCAGGATCGTGAGAGTCGAATATAGGTGCCCTGAATGTGATAAAGTGTTTAGCTGCCCCGCAAACCTGGCCTCACACAGGCGCTGGCACAAACCAAAGCCCCAGAGCGGCGCCTCTGCTGCGCAAAATGTCAAATTAGAGAAGGATAAAGCCACCGTGTCTGACAACAAGGCGGCCTTGGAGGAGGTGAAAGACACCAGCGACAGGGACACGCCGAGCCCTGGCCCCTCCGAGTCGGGATCAGAGGAAGGGCTTTATGATTGTAACCACTGTGGTAAGAAGTTTAAACGTCAAGCATACTTGCGAAAACACGTCTCCTCACAACACGCCTCTCCAGCGACAACCAGCGAGGACCCGGTCCCGGACGCGGTGCACCAGGAGGAGGACGCCGGCCACCCGTCGCCCCAAAACGACGCTCAAAACCAAGCGCCGTTGAATCTGAGTTCATCGTCGTGCCACCTGTGCCCCGTCTGTGGAGAGAACTTTCCCAACAAAATAAGCCAAGAGAGGCACATTCGCCTCCTCCATTCCTCACAGGTGTACCCGTGCAAATATTGCCCCGCTATCGTTTACAGTTCGCCGGGACTTACGCGGCACATAAACAAATGCCACCCGTCGGAGAACAGGCAGGTGATCCTTCTTCAGATGCCCGTGCGCCCTGCCTGCTGAGCTGGAGATGGAAGCCGTGCCTTTACATGAGAAACACCCGGTGGCCATACATCACGACATGGGTCTCTCACCCTAAGATGAGCGGTCATCCCTCAACAGCAGCCGAGGGATGTAAAGCCCTGTTTGGAACTTGAATTCTGTATTCAAACATTTCTGTTAGTTTTCATAAATAAAGTAAACCGTTAGACTGTTCATTTATTTTTCTAGCATCTCTGCACAAGTGCTATTAGCTTCTAGACCTAAGAAACGGACATCCTATAGCTGTACTGTTGTCAGAAATCGCCTTGAATTCACAGGCTGGAAATGTATAACTTTTTATTAGCTTTAATATAGCTTGTGAATCTGTGTGGACATTACATTTAGCGTTGTCTTACAATTTCAAAACGTGTCCCTAGTGTTAGCCAATAATGCCTTTGGATTAGAGCTCTTGTACCTGCTGTAAAACTGCCTTAACTGAAATGTTAAATACTGATTGTTTTTTATTACCTATTTATCACGGTATGGGTATCATATTATTTTCTACAAAGCCTACTGTATAACCGTTATATATCTAAACCCTTGTGATCATTTTCTATTTATTTATCTATTTATTTATTAATTTATTTATCTATGTATTTATTTATTTATTTATTTATTAATTAAATTATTTGTGTAAATTATTAGTTTTGTGTTATTGACTTGTGATTCATTACTATATGGTGTTTCCTTCTGTCCCATTTATATCAAATTGGCAAAGATCTGGAGGACGGTGTGTAAAGTGACGTAGCAATCAAAGAACTGCAGTTCATGAAACACTCAAATGATCTCAAAATGCAATCAAATATGTATTTTTTTTTCTTGTTTTTTTTTCTTTCTTATTAACTGTTAGCTCTTACTGCTTTGGCTGTTTCCGCATCATTTGCTTAAATGTCCAAATAATAAAAAATCTAACTGGGGAAAAAGTGTTTCTGTGTTTGACTTTAAAGAGGATTAGCCTACATGATCTTAATAACAGAATACAATAGAAATATTGCTCTGTGTGGTCAGACATATACACCAGGCTGAGTGGGCGGGCAGCAGCTGAGTTATTTTGTTTTCTTTCTTGTTTTTTTCTCCCTCCATTCTCCAACTTGGTGATACAGGGAATGGGGGGATTTATCAGAGTCCCATTGTGGTTCAAAAAAGAAAATACATGGATAGAGGACATTATTCTCAGTGGTTTTAACTGAATTCCATCAAATGATGAAATGGAGCTATAGCTATGTTGAACTATAACACCCGATAATATCTCATGTCAAGAAAACACATGGAGAGAGGACATTATTCTCAGTGGTTTTAACTGAATTCCATCAAATGATGAAATGGAGCTATATGCTATGTTGAACTATAACACCCGATAATATCTCATGTCAAGAAAACACATGGAGAGACGGGATGTTCTGTGCTTAATTGAATTTGATCGAAAGAGGAAATGGTGTTCGCTGTGTTGAAGTAACGTCTATAGGTCACCGGCAGGTTAACACCCAGAGGTCAGCTGGAGGTCACACAATGCAAGGTAGTTCTCTACACTGGAAATGCATTCCATCAGTATAAACCTCTAACTTTACTACCGCTGACCCCACTCTCTCTTTCTTTCTCTCTTTATTTCTCTCTTTCTCCCTCCATCTCTTTCATACTACTCTCTCTCTCTCTCTCTTTCTCTCTCTCGCTCACACACACACAGCCTAGCCATCAGTCACTGTCTCCACCCCGCCCCCTGTCTCTCACACACACACACACACGCACACACACACGCACGCACACGCACGCACGCACGCACACACACACACGCACACACACACACACACACATGAATACTGGGTCTGACAGGTGTACACCAGCTGGGAAGTAGGCCACAGATAAAAGGTGTAGATAAAAACCTTTCACAAAAACATTACTGTTGCACTATAATGGAGCTAACACACTGTACACCAATGAAAGAATAAGAGTGTGTGTGTGTGTGTGGGGGGGGGGGGGGGGGGGGGGGGGCGCTAGTGTTGGCAAACACTTCTTGAATAGGGTAGGCTACCATTGTAACAGGCAGCCCAAGTCCTTATTAAAGAGAGCAGGGGGGGTAATGCTTTGGTTTGCTATAGATTTAACCATCTTTCACTGTGACCACTGGTGTGCACAGACTTTTCCAAGGGGCAGCTGGGGCCAACCTAACAAGTGCTCTTCATCAAAAAGAGTTGCATATTGCATAGGGGTACAGTCTATGGGAGACGGGAGTTGCATATTGCATAGGGGTACAGTCTATGGGAGACGGGAGTTGCATACCGCATAGGGGTACAGTCTATGGGAGACGGGAGTTGCATACCGCATAGGGGTACAGTCTATGGGAGATGCACTTTTTCCCCCTTCCTTTTTCAAATAAAAGATATGTCATCCTTCCAGTTCTTTGAAGAACACAGAAAAACCAAGCAGAAAAGCGCTAGTGCTCCAATACTCGTGCAAGTCCTATGGAAGTGTTCCAGCTTTTGGATTTACAAGTCCCAGTTGAACACCAGGCCCTGTATTTGAACTGAGTTAGAGTGTGTTTGAGTACAAATGCGTATACTGGCTAATGTGTTAGTGTGTGTGTGTGTGTGTGTGTGTGTGTGTGTGTGTGTGTGTGTGTGTGTGTGTGTGTGTGTGTGTGTGTGTGTGTGTGTGTGTGTGTGTGTGTGTGTGTGTGTGTGTGTGTGTGTGTGGTGGTACCGTATCCACCTGATATCATGCAATGGTTTTGCCACTCTGCTCCTGTTCTGTTCCATCCATATTTTAATTGTGTTAAGCTGACTTGTTATCTGACATGAAAGCAACACGGAATGATTCAATTTGCTTGATTTAATCAGACATCCATCTCTGTCTAATGTTGTTACATTGTGTGTGTGTGTGTGTGTGTGTGTGTGTGCTCATGTGAGTGTGTGTATATATGTATATGTATATGTGTGCGTTTCTAAACACTACATCATGCATTTGAGTGATAACATACTTGCTGCTACAAATCTGAGTGTGCCTTTGTTATAATCAAAATGAAATCACAGCTTAAATAAAGTATATCTGTAATAAATTAGCAATGAATTATTTTATGTGAGAAGATATTGATGCAATGTAATAGTAGACATAGAAAGCCAAGAACGGTTTCAAATGATGTTTGTCAAATGATGAAAGTGACACGTGGCCAGCTGGCTGCCCTGCTACCCACACACTTCTCTCACTACGTCCACTGACTCTACTCTGACCTTCAGTCGTTACTGCTCTTCTGTCGGGCCATGCCAGAGTGCCGCACGCGCCTGGCATTTATCTTCACCGCACTCAGACAAAAGAGAGAAAAGAAGAAATGTAAACAACGTGGTCTCACTCGGTTGTTCCCTCTGTTAGGCTGTAAGCAAGTCAAACAAACCCTCGGGGCGTTTTCCGGTGCTACGGCAGGTGTTGGGTGTTGGGAGGGGGGGGGGGTGAACCTATAGAGAACAATCCCTTACAAAATAGTAGCCTATCATGGTATTTTTCCAAGAAATGTATCATGGTATTACCAGAAAAGTGTCATGGTATTACCAAATAAGTATCATAGTATTACCAAAAAGGTATCATAGTATTACCAAATAAGTATCATAGTATTACCAGAAAAGTATCATGGTATTACAAAAGAAGTATACCAGAAAAGTATCATGGTGTTACCAAAGAAGTGTCATAGTATTACCAAAAATGTATCATAGTACATGCATTACCAAAAAGTGTCATGGTATTACCAAAAAAGTATTACGGTATTACCAAAGAAGTATCATTGTATTACCAAAAATGTATCATAGTACAACAGTATCACCAAAAAAGTGTCATAGTATTACCAAAAAAGTATTATGGTATTACCAAAAAAGTATCGCAGTATTACCAAAAAAGTATCATAGTATTACCAAAAAGGTATCATAGTATTACCAAAAATTTATTATGGTATTTCCACCTTTTCTTGGTCACTACCATGACGGTAGTGATATATATAAAAAAAAAAAAAAAGATATGTAAATACCATGACACTATAGCATCTGTATCATGGTTTAGCCTGGATTATAGCAAGGTATTATCTAAGTGCAAACGTGGTACCATGATAAATTATTTACACGATGGCCAGTAGCTACTATGGTAAAACTGAAATGACCATCAAACTACCATGACAGTGTTTTGACAGGATGTTTTCAGTAACACTTAGTTAAAACCTTCCCTGTTGCCATTTGTAGATGTTAGCTGTCTAACAGAATCTGGTTATATTAGACCCAAATCCTGTGTACAGAGCCAATTGTCAAAACAGTGTTACTGTTTTCTGTGTCTGTTATATAGCATACATGTTAACTGTAGTTTTGTGGTTCCTGGTCTAGTTGGGGGGGGGGGCAACAACCCTCTCACTGCACCGGTCTATACTCCGTCCGTGGTCCCTAGACAGACATGATTCTTAAGGTCTCAGAATACAGTCATCATGATGTATTTCTGACTGGCCTCCATCTGCCGACCTCTGACATGTTTTGAGGCCCTTGTAGGTCTAAGCAAATGACGGCTGATCCTCTTAGAAGCCCAGGATACAGGTGTCTCTGGTACCTTTCACTCCCTGATTAACTCAAGTAAAGCTCTAATCACTTTGTGGACCTGGACCACTTTTGAAAGTGCAAAGCTAATTAATTCTAGCCAGTGACTTAGAGGAACATAGGGATCTCAATCCTGTGCCGCCAGCCATTTGCTTTTCTTTATTCTCTTCTCTTTAGAGAGAAATGCTTCATTTGGCACGTATTGCTGCACATGGTTAATTCATATTTGTCCACAGATACGTGTGTACTCTTCACTGTATTTCTTAAAAGGTGTATTTAAAAATGTATTGTATCTCCATATTTGAGAAATAAAAGCCGTAATAAAAAAAATCTTTAAATAGTTTATTTCTGTTTTTTCTTTAGGTGGATAAACACAGTCTCGAGCACAGTAGAATAGTAGCCATACATCTAGTTTCATACCCTTTTATGCTGTGATTTGCAGAAACCCTGTCCTCCTAAACAGCATTCAATGGAATACAGTATGTCTATGTCTACAGCATGTGTGTGTTGGGGTAGAAAACGACCACATGTCCATTTCGTAATTCCTACAAATCTCTGCAAAACATGACTGCATTCTGTAACCAGACAGGCTTTTGTTAGGGGACAGCTGATTCCAAGCCCCAGCACAGACAAAGGCCCCGGACCTCCTCCACACATGCCCCACACAATGCCCCGGCCCTAATGCTTGTAAATCTATTCACAGATCCAGAGGCCAAGATAATAAGAAGCTGTTCAGAATGAATTTCCAATGAGGCGAGTGAGTCCTCTCGTATTAGAGCCTGATTATGTTGCAGATATCCTGCTTTATGGTAAGATGTGAAACAAATCCCCCATTTAGTATCAATGCAGAGCTATGTTTACTCTAGGACTAACCACCAGTGCCATTGGATAAACAAATTAACAATGCGTAACTAGGATGTAGTCATGTTGAAGCAAACTGGCAACCTGCCTATAAAGGAATCTTTCCCAGAGGCAGGGTTCAGAAATAAAATCCACAAATATCCTGATAATATGCAGGCACACACACAAATTACTAATGAGTACTATGAGTTTTCTCTCTAACCCCCCCTCCCCCCTTCTCTCAGTCCTCGAGTCGTCTCTCCGTGGACTGCTCAGTATTCTAGTTCATGAAAGGTCGATGGAGGTTAGAATCTTGTACCTCCATGCCTCCCCAGGAAGCAGAGGCATAATTATGCAAATGGCCGGGCTCCCCTCTGCTCCTGCCAGTCTGTTGGTCTGGCGTATCCTGTATGAGTCTGTGCAGAAAGCCTGTATATGCACATGCACATGCATGTGCACACGTGCACACACACACACACACACACACACACACACACACACACACACACACACACACACACACACACACACAACCTCATTCTCTAACACAGGGGTTCTCTAACTTTTTTATACCACAACCCCATTTTATTTAGGATTATTTTTGGTGACCCCACACTTAATGTATCACGTAATTACAACATGGAATTAAGGAATATCAAAATAAAAGCACACGTTGTTGAACTTGATCATGCATATTTATTAGAACATTTAATTACAGCACTATGTTATCTATACACATTTATAAAACGAGGCATATTTAGCCAAAATATGTTGCCAGAACAATAAAATTAAATAGAATATTTTTTTACATGCCACTGTCACCTACCCACGACCCCACTTTGGGTCGCGACCCGTAGTTTGAGAACCGCTGCATAGCACATTCTCAAAGTGGGGACACTCTGGGAGCTCTTGAAGGGGTACCTGGTAAAATGATATTGACTATAGTTTAATTTAACGATAATTTTATTTACCAGAAGTTAACACAACGACAGAATGCACAAGTACAGTAGAAGGTATGTGATTCTATACTAAATCAAACCTGAAAACCAGTATCTTCTCAGATGAGATTTCTCAGTGGAAAATCCTGTTTGATGGAAGTCTGCAAAACAAATGTGCTTTTATTTGGGGGGGGGGGGGGGGGGGGGGGGGGGTTCATTGGTTTAAGAACCACCCGTCCATGCATGCAGTCAACAAACATGACAAAAATAAAAACACGTCATATCATATGGCAAGGAAGCCTTCCTGAAGCAACAAACACTGCTTTTATCGCTTCCTAATTGAATCTGCTAAATTCAATAACCCCACAACAAATCCAATAGTTTTCCAGACTTTGATGTCAGTTCTTCGGTGTGTGGAATGAGTGTGTGCACATGGGGAATGTAATCGATCGAGTGGCAATGACAGCGAGAGATGACATCAGTGAGGAGATCAGGTCGGAACAAAAGGCATTGGAGGGTGTGCTGGTTTCACCCACGGAGCCAGACGGACAGGAGCGCGGGGAAGGACAGCTGGGCTAAAATGACCCCAGTCCTAGTTCAGACAGTAGTAGGCCTAGGGCATTTCAACTATCTTGCATATGGTTTATATCTCAGGAAGGTAATTGTAATAACATAATATTTCAGTCAATTATGTAGAATTATACTTAAAAAGCTATAAATAGCTAATTGTTATTTTATTCCTTTAATTGTTTCAGTTTTTTATATAGTCTTTATAGACCTCACCATGATTGAAGTGTTCAGATGGCACTTTGGTTAATCACTTCAGTATCCTGTGAATGCTGCAGTGACCTTTCCAACAGTACTGTTAATTACTGGTCAGTACAGTTAGTGATTCTTACCAATATAACAGTGTGTGTGTGTGTGTGTGTGTGTGTGTGTGTGTGTGTGTGTGTGTGTGTGTGTGTGTGTGTGTGTGTGTGTGTGTGTGTGTGTGTGTGTGTGTGTGTGTGTGTGTGTGTGTGTGTGTGTGTGTGTGTGTGTGTGTGTGTGTGTGTGCGGTGTGTGTGTGTGTGTGTGTGTGTGTGTGTGACTGTGCACACGAGCATACTCACGGCTGCACGTGCATAATTGTGTGTTTAAAACCTTCCACTTGTCCTTGTCTCATTCAGGCCTGAACTCCTGATGGCTCGGGCTAATGAATAGCCTGCAGAGCTGCTAGGGAGAATGGTGAGGAGCCCCTCCAGAGGGGACCTCTGTGCCCTTCGGGACTTTGCCTATTCTTGTCCTGGGTGGGGCGGTGCTGCCGCGCGGTTGCCAGGGCCCGGTGACTTCTCAGCCCCTGGGTGACAGCAGCAGGCTGTCAGGCCTTAGTGGCCGTCTGGCAGACAGGAGCAGCCTCACTAAGCTGGCACGTGCCGGCGCAGCAGGCTTGGCCAAAGGCATGACGAATCGCTGAAAGAAGCCACTACAACTCCAGGCAGAGCAGCACCTGAGCCGTGGGGTCCGGGCCAACACAGAGGGGCCTTGCGGTCTGTCAGATGAAGCCGGTGTGCCAGAGAGAGGCCTTTCACAGTCCACCTCGAGTACTGTAATACCCTCCTGCTGTTTGAGAGCGGCCCGGAGTGTGTTGAGCTGCACGCCACAAAAAGAAAAGAAAAAGAGTGTTTATAGGGTGTGTAGGCTATAACAGTGCCTGGTGGAAACCTTTGAGGTTTAAGACACTTTCGTTTGAGTGTTGGGTTCTTTAGGGGTTGAGATGACCTCTTCACATTCAAGCATGGCAAAGGGACAGACATTGAGATTTGGTGTTAAATAAGTAGTAAATTAAGAGCGTACATTTGTACATAATAATAACAATCTAGTATCAACCTGTAATTACACCCGTGCACACAGAGGACTGCAATGGGAGTATTGTAATCACTCCTGTCCGTGTGCGTGTGCGTGTGCGTGCGTGTGTGTGAGTGTGTGTGTGTGTGTGTGTGTGTGTGTGTGTGTGTGTGTGTGTGGGTGTGTGTGCGTGTGTGTGTGTGCATGCGTATATGTGTGTCCAGGCATGCGTTGTTCATGGGACGGGGTAGCACGGTGTGCAAGCTCACTAGCTTTTTGCATATCAACAATAGCGACGGTCGTCAGGTGTGTTAAATACGTTCTCAGACACATTCACACCTAACTTGTTGTGAAGACGTGTTACATTCCATTCGTAGAGGCAATTAGGCACTGTCTTTAGTCTGTGCCCAAGCGAGGGGACATTAAATGCGCATTCACGGGAGCGCGCGCACGCGCCGGGAGCGCGCATGCACGTGGTGCGTGTCACCCCAGATGATTTCAATAACGCACCACTGTGTGTGTCCACACCCAGGGCCGCCGCTAGGGGCGTGCGAGCAGTGCGGTCGCACAGGGCCTCGCGAGAAGGGGGGCCTCGCGAAAAAAAGAAACGATTTTATTTTTATTTTTAATTAACATTTTTATAAAAATACAAATAAATAGAATGTTAACAACCACTTTCCATCACAGACCTAAAATCTAGTTTTGCTTACATGCTTATATATTTCACATTAGACACGTTTGTAGAATAGTGTTCCGGGCTCTGCGGCTCTGCAGATATACTATTGGTTTCATTCAATGACCCGTTTACTTTTGTGCAAAGCATTGTGGGAGGACTAACACTAGGCGGAGCTGGTTGGCATCGGTCTGGTAGTCGGTAGAGAGATGTGAAGAAGACCGGTATTATCCACGAGGGGAGGGGGTACAGGTACGGGGTCTATTCGGCGCTATCCACGGGAGCGAGTGGATGTCTTGGCAAAAAGCATCCTACTTTTGAAAACCAAATGTGCAGCATCGGAGCAGAAGAAATAACGCTGCGTGCCGTAAGCTTATCAATACCAAGTATAGTGATTCGGTTATGCCAAGACAAAGAGGACGTTCGGCAGATGGACTGAAGATGAAAGTTGTTGCGTGTTAGAACGTTCAGTCAGGCTAGCCATGTCGGCTAGTAGCTTAGCTAAAGGCAGGGACAGCTAACTAGCGTTAGCTAACCTAGCTAGCTAGCGTTAGCTACGTTATCGAGTGCTAACGTGTGGCAGATAAACTAGGAACAGACTCCCAAGTTCATCCCAACGGGGGGGACAATATCATGGGACTGGTGAACTTTGTCATCTCCACGGTCGTCTCCTTCCTCTTGGACCTGATTCTGCGTTAGGGTGAGTTTTTAATGAAATCTATTCTGTTCCCGCCATGGATCTCTCTCTCTCTCTCTCTCTCTCGCGCTCTCTCTCTCTTGCTCTCTCTCTTGCTCTCTCTCTCTCGCTCTCTGAAAAATTAACCTGGCTTTAAGCTTGTTTATCAGGTTCCAGGGGTGTTTTATGCATTTTCCCAGGTGTACAACTGTACAACTGTACAGGTGCATTGCCACTAAGCCTCGGGCAGCGCTATTATTTAAGAATACGTTGACTGTATGCCCAGCCTCGGGCAGCGCTATTATTTAAGAATACATTGACTCTATGCATTTTTTTTTATAAAATAAAATAATATAAAAAACAAAAAATAAATATTATATTATTATTATATATATTTTTTTAACCTTTAGGGGGGGGGGGGGGGGGGGGGGCTCGCGTTTAAATCTTGCACAGGGCCTCGCATTTCTCCCAGACGGCACTGTCCACACCATAACTCCAACAGTTCTGGATAGATTAGATTAGATTAAAATGTACTGTTATTATGTAAATACAGTACAACAAAAATAAGTACTGTACTTGAAGTTTGGCATCCAACCAGATGCAAATATAACAGTAAAGTGCAATAGTAATATACAATGTACAGGGTATAAACGGGGTATAAAATACATAAATTAGTACAACTGAGTATAGTGCTAATCAGATGTATATGTACAGAGTTGTAGTATTAATATGTACAGTGATACAGGTATAAAGACACTATGTCATACTGGCCAGCAGCGTAACTGGTAAGAGTATGTAGATTATGTGCAAGTATGTACATGACAGATGTGGATATATATATATATATATATATATATATATATATATATATATATATATATATATATATATATATATATATATATATATATATATATATGATATATACAGCATTAATCCCATTTGTTTTACAGGACATCCAAACCATATATATATTTTTACTACCAGTCACAGCTGTAGAAATACAGTTGGATGTGGTGAATTATCAGGTGCAACATTATGGTTTATAGAGTTTGAGTGAGAGCAAAATGGATGGGGTTTTCAAGATATAATAACACAATCTACATTGCATTGTTTAAACATAACTGGCATTGTCCATTTTGTTTGAAATGCGCTTGTGGAAATCAGGACATTTTATTAGTGCCAGTATCAACTTCCCCTGATCTGCCTGGCTGGCTTTCTTTTGTTTCTACTGGAGGCACGGGGATTGGCCACAGTGCAACTACTTATAAGCTAGCAAAACCTTTTGTCACTGCAAAACTTTCCTTAACTCATTGACCGCCAGGGATTAGCCTTATCCTGTGGTAGTATTGCCACGCTGTAAAGATGGGAGTTAGTCACCTTGTTTGTAGAGCTACATCTATATTATATATTATAGCCATGGATACAATACTATAGACATTTGACATTGTTATGGCAGTATACGTCGATTCCATTGTAGACGTTGCTGTTTCTTGCCTGAACCCGCTATGGTTCCGGAATAAAATCCACATCATAGGTATTATGTTCCATCATGAATGCATGAAAGGGGGGGGGGGGGGGGGGGGTCATTTCTGATTATTTGATTGTCGGTAACGGCATTCGTATTCAACACTAAACACGCTTATCAGCCCGATCGGTACAAAAGCCTTGCAGGATCAAGCTAAAATTGACGTCAAATCGTACTTAGCTGCGACCGGGAGTATTCCAAAAACAATATTCCAATTTCTTGATCGCCATCTGGTACATCCAATGTCCATTTGCTCGACGGCATAATCCACCATAACATATGGATCTGGCATATTTGACGGGATTCAATGTAACTGGCAGAACCGTTCGTCTTGCCCGACAAGGAAGAATGTAACCCGAAATCCTTGGCCATCTCACAGCCCAGGATACAATGTTAGAAAGGGTGCCCGATACCGCCGTCTAGCGTGATGCGGCCGGTATTGCACCTAGGCATTCTCAATGCGATTCCCAATGTTAACCCCGAGTCAGTGGGCCTGTAACAGTGGCGTTGTTAGCCCTGGGCTTCCGGGGCTTTAGCCCCGAATGTTTTTCTCCTAGCCCCGGAGCTTTAAAAAAATATATATATATATATATTTTTTTTTGGCAGCATCCTCATTGTCTGTGCTGCATGTTTGTTAGTGTTTGGTATTTTTTGTTGGTTTTTAGTACTTTTAAACATCCATTTTTAGTAAGTAGTAGTTTTCATTTGATCCTATAATCTTTTCATTCACCGATTTGTGGACTTTTCTTTTTAGTGTCCTGAAAGGCGCCTTATAAATAAAAGGCATTATTATTATTATTATTATTATCATCCAGGATGGAAAATGAACTTTAGATAGTATGGACTGCATCTCTGCCTGTCCTGGCCAGGAAACACTTTGCAACTGTGATCTCCTCTGGCAGTAGTTGGATATTGTAATGTGTGGCGAGGGGTTGCAGCAATTCCACTGAGAGAAACTGGTCTGAGGCTGGATGACATACCTGTATGCCTCTCATACAGTAAGTTGTTCTCCAACTCATGAGAACCTGCTCTCAAGCTCTTGCAGCATTCTGTCGAGGACTGGATAGAACAGTCTCTGTCTCAGCTGATCTCCTGAGCTGAGGTCTGAGCTTGTGCCACAAGATGACTCAACTACATACTCGTCCATCCTTTTCTGCTTCCTCCTTTGGCTGGTAGTATGTTCCTCAATCCCAAGGCCATTACATAGGGCCTTTGTCCTGTCATACATGTCCACTGCCATCTCTGAGGTGCGATAACCTTTGAGTGTGTCCTGCGCTGTGCTTTTAAATAGTACAGATAGGTATTGAAGATGTGCACTTTAACGCAGCAGCACCTGGAGCCATCCATACCCATGTCCAGTGTCCACTGACAAAGACATGCTCATGATACTGTGATAAACTATAATAAGCTTTAATCTAACCCTATTTCCTCGGATAGTCCGGTTGGTTTTGGGGTGGTGTGAAAGCTCATTCACTCTTGCAAGTGAACCCTGCTGCGGTTCATTTGAGATGTGAATGCAAAGCGGACCAAAGGCAGGAAAATACCCAAAAATCTAATATTTTTTTTATGAGAAGACTGAAACATATGTATATAATGAAACACACAATACCTTTTTTTTCCGATTGCTTAAGCACGGTTTTGAAAACAGGGCCCAGTGTTTCAAAACACTACACACAATTAGCACAACCACACACACAATTATCAGAACACCTCAGATCCTTTGCTAAATTAAACACTCTTGTCAAAACTATACACTAATTTATAAAAAAATACATTTTGTTACCATATGAAACACACGTTTCATATGACTTAATTCTGTTTGAACCAGTTACACACTGCTGTGCTTAACCTAAAACACATTTAGCAATTCTACTTCTCAGTGATTAGAGTATACTGTAAGTGAAGTACACAGAGAATGTGCAAATATACAATAAATTCACCAAACACTACACAAGACCAATGCTGTAGACTGATGAAAATATAATTTATTTATCTCCATACTGTATACCCAAATCAATGATGCAGACTGATGAAAAAAATAAAAATGTTCTCTCCATATACCCAAATCAATGATTCAGACTGATAAAAATAAAAAATGTCTCTCCATATAACCAAATCAGTCAACATTTCAACATGGAGAATCACAACAATGCTACTACAGTGTGCATAACACTGTAAGCTCAGCAAATATCAGACAAACATAAAATACTGTATCCAGTACAGGTTAAAATTACAGTAAAACAAAAACTTAAATAGAGTACAGAAAATACTAGACATTATCTCTTTGCCTAGCTGGATCTGGCAAGAGAATTTTTTGTTGTGATTCTCCATGTTGACATGTTGAATGATTTGGGTATATGGAGAGAAAATGTATATTTTCATCAGTCTGCATCATTGGTTGTCTTGTGTAGTGTTTGGTGAATTGTATATTTTCACGTTCTCTGTGTACAGTACTTCACTCTCCTTCCATTTAGGTTGAAGACAGGTGAACTCACCTGCTTCATTTGTATAGTGCTTAAACCTGATTGGTGTATCTACAATTAAGCAATGGTGTGTTTGTGCATCTGATGGCTGTGTTTAACCAATTGGCTCATATGTGTGGTAATTTGACATTCTGTGTCCAATGTAATGTTTTGCTCCTTGAGTGTAAGGTTTTGATAATTGTGTAATACTTTTGATTTGAGTGTTTATGCAATCGAAGAAAACAGTAAAGACTAGAGGTTTATTTCTTTTGTACATAGGCGGTGCATATGTTTGTTTGTTTATTTGCAGATGTGTATGATTCTTAACTGTGTTTTTATTTTGTTATTGGTGTATATGTGTGTATGTATGTATATATAAATATACATAAATAAGAAACTGATGATTTGGTCCTGTTAACTTTGAATTTTCTATGGGGACTGCCCAGATCCCTCTCATGGACCTGGACCTCACTTTGAGAACCTCTAATCTAGTTCTTCAGTATTCGTCTCTAATTACTCTAAAATTGCGTATTTCTGTAAAAAAATTAAAAATAAAATAGGCTCTCTGTAATAGCTGCTACTGCAAATGGTGCCAAAGTATTCTTCGATAAAGGTAAACATTTTCTTGTAGAGCCTGACGGTACACGGTTTAACATAAAGATGTACCAGAGAATGTATTATCTGCAAACAGAGTGTAATGACAACGACAAGTGTAATGATAATAATGATATGTGTAGCCTGGCGGTCAGTCACGATATTCAGACATGGCATGAGATTATGGGTCATTGTAATTACGAGGATTTACTGAAACTGCAAGCAGTGACAGAAGGCATGCACATTGAAGGTGAAAAGCGTAGACCTGACAAAGAATGTGTAGTGTGCAAAATGGGGAAGTTTACTCAATCGAGAAACAGAAATCCCACAGAAAAAGTAAAGGTACCACTTGCGCTAGTTAACACGGATCTAGCCGGTCCAGTAAGCAACGAGTCCATAGGAGGCTTTAGATATGCACAGTCTTTTACAGATGTGTGCACAGGGGCAGTGTTTGTTTACTTTCTCAAAGCAAAGGGTGACACACTCCAGGCCACAGAGAAATTCCTGGCAGACGTAGCCCCTTATGGTAACGTAAGATGCTTGAGGTCCGACAACGGAACCGAGTTCACAAACAGAGAGTTCCAATCACTGTTGAGAAGGAACAAGATAAGACACGAGACGTCATGTCCATATTCCCCACACCAGAACGGAGTGGTAGAGAGGGAATGGCGCACTCTTTTCGAAATGGCTAGGTGTAAGCTAGTAGACAGTAACTTACCTAAGAGTCTATGGCATTATAATAATAATAATAATAATAATGGATTGGATTTATATAGGGCTCTTCATGACACCCCAGTGACCCCAGAGCGCTTACAGAGTCCATTATTCGTTCATACACAGTCATACCGGTGGTGGTAAGCTACAATTGCAGCCAGAGCTGCCCTGAGGCAGACTCACGGAAGCATGGCGAATAATCATCGCCTACGGCCCCTCCGACCACCACCAACATTCATTCACATGCATACACATTCATACGAGGCAAGTAGGTTAAGTGTCTTGCCCAAGGACACAACGGCAGTGGGATGGACATAGGCTTGAGCGGGATTCGAACCACCAACCCTTCGATCATTGGACGACCCGCTCTACCCCTGAGCCAAGCCGCCCCACAATTATGCGGTGCAAGAAGCCGCTTACACCAGAAACAGGTGCTTTAATAAGCACTCAGGCACCACCTCGTATATACAGCACTGACAGGAAAGAAGTGTAATCTAGCTAGAATGCACCAATTTGGATCAGTGTGTCATGCTTACCTGCAGGACAGAGGAAAGCTCGAGTCCAGATGTGAAAAAGGACTCTTTGTAGGGCACGACAAGGGAAGCCCCGCTTTCCTAGTTTATCATCCCGGTAAAGGGAGAGTGCAGAAACACAGGCTAGTCAAGTTTGTCACAAAGACAGCATGTGAGAGCGAGACACAGACAGAGGAGCCAGAGCTGGACTCCAGAGTAAGGTGTGAAGAAACAGAGACACCTCAGCCCAGTGTACTTAGCACGGTCATGCAAACAGACAGTCAGCAACCCCCAGAGAGCGATGACGAGGAGCACCCGAGGGTGACGTCACGTGCCCCAAGCAGTGGGAGGTATCCCTCAAGGGAACACAAACCCCCAAAGTATCTGACAGACTATGCCCGGAGAGAAAGTGACGAGGATGACAGTGCACTTACCACCATTGATTACTGCTACAGAGTAGTCAGTGGGGTACCTCCGACCTTTAAAGAGGCCATAGTGTCCCCTGAATCAAGTAAATGGGAGAGAGCAATGGATGAGGAGATGAGGTCCCTAGAGGACAACCACACCTTTATTCTAACCAAGTTACCAGAGGGCAGACAGACAGTGGGAGGGAAATGGGTGTATTCAATCAAGGAGGGTATTGAAGGCCACAACAAGTACAAAATGAGGTTCGTAGCTAAGTGCTTAAATGCTGAAGGAGGGTACTCCATGTTTAAATATGGAAGGAGGGTGGCTACACTGCTTAAATGCAGGAGGAGGATACTCCAGGTTTAAATACAGAAGGAGTAGAATCCAGGTTTAAATACCTGAGTGGATTCCATGTTTAAATACAGAAATGGATCCCATGTTTAAATACAGAGGTGGATGATTGACCATGTTCAAAATGATTTAATTATGTGGAAAATTTCCTGAAATGTTTTGACTGATGTAAAAATGTACAGAGAAGCTGTGGGTAGCCTTAGTTGTTTGGCAACATGTACTCGCCCTGACCTATGTTTTGTAGTGAGTAAAATTGTCACAGCATTTTGCTGACCCCACAAAGGAGCATTGGATTACAGCAAAACATGTTTTTTGTTATCTCAAAGGTACAGCAGATAAACAGCTGTGTTTCAGAAAGAAGCAGCCCACAGGGGCACTATCAACTTGTGAAGCCGAATGTATGGTTCTAGCTATGACAATGCAGGAATGTGTTTATCTAGAACAACTGCTCGAAGGGATGGATACCTATGTATATATGAAGACTGTTGTTTATGAGGACAACCAGGGAACCATTGCGATTGCTAGAAAACCTGTGTGCCGACATAGATGTAAACATGTCGATATAAAAATATAATTTCATCAGATCTGTCATCAGAGAAGAAAGAATGACACTGATTTATTGTCCAACGGACGACATGGTAGCAGACACTATGAGGGAACCTGTTTCCAAACTGAAATTGAAGAGATTTGCAGAGGTCATGTTTGGTGTGTAAATATTGACTGCCATATTCTTTTTGATGTTCTGAACTGTATTATTTTCTTTGTAAATTGTTTTTGAAGAAGTTATACAGTGTGCTATACAACCCTAAGTGGGAGTGTTAAAGTTAGAGGTTCTATGTAGGATTGTAAGTAACTGTCTAACTGTATTTAACTGTTTCCACTGACTGTACATAGCTATAGGCGGAGCCACTAATGCTACCACCAGGTGGAGAGTATTTAAAGGGATGTCTCCTCCCCCTCTACCTATTTCCCACCTGCCTCTCAGTCTAACAGTGTTCTTAAAAACAACAACCAAGGCCCAGGACAGTTTGTCTTAGATATATCATATTTTCAGAATATGTCATCTTGTCTTTTTCTTTGTTGTCTTTTGTTTCATATCAATCTTGTGTTGGATACAACAAAACCCCTAAATCCATCTTTGTTTTCCATTTTGTCATCTTTGTTTTTTCATTTGTCATCTTTGTTTTTCATTTGTCATTCCAAGCTTGTGTATTTAATGTAAGTCTGACCAGACCTCTCTCTCACTTTCTGGTCAGACACCTGTGTACACTTGACTGATTGTAAACTGAGGATACTTTCTGTGGCCACAGAAAATAAACTACTTTCTGAATTTCCACAGTTCACTGTCTTGGCTCATTTAATATATTCCACAACATAGTGTAATCGTGTGTAATAGGTTGTAATAGTGTGTAAGAGAGTAATTGTGTAATCATGTATAATAGTGTAATAGTGTTATAGTGTGTAATACTGTAATAGTGTAATAGGAATTATGCAGGGAAATCTGCTTTGGTCTATGTTTGCCCTGCTCCCTACACTTAAAGGAATAATTGGATATTACCTTGTATAATATACTTGCCAGTGGGCTGCTCACTAAGGTCTAATCATGTGAGCCGTATGCATGCCCGCCTCTCTTGGCTTAACGTTGAAAATAGATTGTCGTTTAATATACTTGTGCTGTTCAAGTTGGTCATGAGCAGTAAAACTCCAGTTTTTATACATAATCAGATTGTTTTTAGTAATACTGTGCATGAGCATTACCTAGAGCAGGGGTCAGCAACCTTTTTGACATGGAGTGCCTGTTTGAAATATAGTTGTAACTAGTGTGCCTCAACAATATTCCATGCGTCGTACATTTTTTCCCCCTCATAATCAGGTCTTTTTAATGATAATTTTTACATTATTATTGTTATTATTAACAATATTATTATGATGGTTGTATCAACCCTAAATCGGAGTTGGGGGGGGGGGGGATGCAATGCAGACAAACAGCTGCATACAGTGCGACCATTTCACTCACATTTGCCCATTCATTTTTGGACGCATCACACACCATCGGTGTGTGTACTGTACGTGTGCTGTCATAGCTCCACCTACAGGCCTAATGGAGAACACCAGGAGAACACCAGGATGTGAAAGGAGGGTGAATG
Source organism: Notolepis coatsorum (assembly GCF_963971535.1). NCBI lineage: Eukaryota > Metazoa > Chordata > Actinopteri > Aulopiformes > Paralepididae > Notolepis > Notolepis coatsorum. The sequence goes on from NC_140169.1 coordinate 128,595,360, forward strand.
TGAGGTATATCGTGTAAATAAGTTTGAACTTAAAAATATTGAGTTCAGTTACTGTGCATTAAGGTTCAGTTTTCAATCCATAATAAGTTAACAGAAAAATAAGTACACAACCACATTATTTCAACCTAATAAAACTATGTTTATTGTCATTGTTTTAAGAACACAAGTTGACTTGGTAATACTCACATTTTGAGTAAAAAAAATGGCTTTTAACATGTGCAATGTTCAATGAAAGACAAATAAATAATAAAATCTGTTGATTAATCCCACTGGTCACAATGGTGACCGTAATAATGTTTTTGTTATAAGGCTCTGCAAATGTTACTAGGGATGGGTACCTTTCACATTTGAACCGATACCGGTACCTGTGAATCGATACCGGTACCCAACGGTACCTTTTTTCGGTACTTTAGTCTCAAGAAATTTAATTTACCTACCTCAGTCATGAAAAAAAATCCAAACTTCAAATAACTACAATTTCGACAGTTTTCGGCTTGTCATTGCTCCGACTGCTTTGTTGTTGAATCAAGTCAAATCCTAGGTAAGCATATATTGTGCATGTGAACGTTGACACGAAAAAAAAAAAAGTATAAAAAAAAAAAAAAAAAAAAAAAAGAGTAAAGTATAAAAAAAAAAAATGGTTTCTCACTTGATTCGATACTCTGTAGTACCGACGTGTTTCGGTTCGGTACCTCAAAAGTACCGAATTCGGTACCCATCCCTAAATGTTGAATGATGTAGCAATGTATTTCCAGCTAAATTGAAATAAACAAATAAAGGGTCTCAATTAAATATGTGGTAGTAAAAAGAACCTGTGGGAGGATTTCAACAAGAAATATTTCACTATAATATTTCAAAGCAAAAAAAAAGAAAAAAAAAGATTATAATATTTTTTTTTAATGCTGCCCCCTGTGCCTATGAAAATGCCCCTGCGTGCCTATGCAGGCACGCGTGCCTAGGGTTGCCTACCCCTGACCTAGAGGTTCCAGTAGTGGGCAGTTTGAATAGCCAGGTCCTAAAACCAGTGCTTTGGGGAGATCTTTTATTTTTAGAGCATTAACTCTTTGGAATGGCCTGCCTCAGAACCTCTGCTGCATTTACAGTAGATTCACTTTTAAAACGAATCTTAAATAGTTTTTAAATTGTTTTTAACACTGTAAAGTAATTTTTTTTGTTTTACACTAATGTAATTGTAGCTATCTTAATTGTTACAGTAGTTTCATTATGCATTGTGTGTACTGACTTTTAATAATTTTGTTTTTGCAATAGTGATTGTTTTTGTATGTTTTTTTGTGTGTGGAGTGGACCCCAGGAAGACTAGCTGGTTGCTATCGCACCAGCTAATGGGGATCCCTAATTAAATCAAATCAAATCAAATCAAATCAAAAGTGGTGTAGTGGATGTAATGCTATTAGCTTATTTACTGAGTCCTGTGGTCAGAGTTCTGAGCGAGCTGGGAAGCTTTAGACAGGCGGCAAACGGCTGAAATAGGGTCATAAAACCAAAATGTTTTAATCCACACCACGACATGCAGGCAATGGGTTAACTACCTCCAAAACAAAACCCCGGTCCTCCAGCATTTTGAAACAGATAATAGGCTGCGTTACCAGTGAAACTGCTCCAGCGTGTAGTAATACATCAGCTTTTTCAGAAAAACAAAATAGTGCTAAGTGATTGCAGAATCCATAGTGGGCGAGGACGATGATTTTGTGTTAGAAATAGGAAACCTTTTTGCCTGCATGTTGTGATGTGGATTAAAAACATTTTGCCTGTGTGTTGTGGTGTGGATTAAAACCTTTTGCCTGCATCTTGTGGTGTGAATTAAAACCTTTTGCCTGCACGTTATGATGTGGACCTTTTGGTTTCATGATCCCATTTACTTTCAGTTTGCTCGGAACCCGGACAGAATTCCGACCACAGTAAGCTAATAGCTTTGCTTCCACTACACTACAGGCAAGTATTTTCTACAACTTGATGTCCAAAAATCCAAACTATCCCTTTAATCAACCCAACGTGTAGGCTACTAGAGAAGAAATTTCATTTCAAACCTTTATTTATACTCGTGAAAGCACTGAGGTTTCCCTCATTTACAGTGATGACGGATAAGGGTGGCTGCCGCCTGATGGAGATTTGCGCTCTACTGAGTGCACTTTTGTAGTTAGGCATGTGCACGTGCAGACTGCAGAGCGTGAGTCAAACCAGCTGTTAAATTAGTTGGAAAGGTTGCGCTGTGCGCTGAGGTTCAAGGTGTGAGTCAGCTTCATGGTACATGGTCCCTATTTGACCAGTTATCATTATACAGGATCCTTCTCTCTGACACCATGTCCTGCCTCTCTCAGAAACACATCTGGGTACGTCACAAAAGGAGAGCTCGGCAATCAGGGATGGATCTCTCTCTGTCACACCCAAACAAAGAGAGGGGTCAGTAATTGAAACATTACGGCACCCCAGAGTTGCAGCCAGAGGGGCTGGGGCTCTTTTGGTGACGGTGGGGGGGCTGTTTTGTGTGGACCAGAATCAATAAAGGCCAGAGGGAAAGGGGCTGTCTGGAATCTCCATAAAGACAGAGGTTTCAAAGGCGGGAATGATGGCAGCTGAGGCCTTTTTAAGAGCTTCCGACGGCTCAGCCCCCTAAAGCCCAGTGGGGACAACTTGCTCTTATTGCCTAATGGAGTTGGGCTGACAACGACTTGATAGGTAAACGTAAAAAAAATATATATATATATATATATATTTAATTCTTGACATTTTGGTGACAGGAAGTGGGAGGGAAGAGGTGGGGATACATTTTTTTCTCTTTCTTGAAAGATGTGAGTAAACAGAAGTGACACTATCCCGGGTGAGAGCCCAGTGAAAGGCAATTTGAAGTGTCTGGGAGAAATGGGTCAAAACGCGCGTTGAGAAGCTGCTTTTCCGTCGTCAGAAGCCGCCGACGTGTCCTTGGATGACATGAGGAATGAGAAATTCCCCCCGACGGTTGAGCGCGCGACTCACACTCCATTGCCTCTTGAGCGACGCTTGCTTAATTAACCCCCGTCAATTGCGTTGACCTTCCCGTAACTCGCTGGAGAGGCCCGCAGTCACGGCGACCCTCACAGAGAGAGATAATTGGCCGGTAAATGTGCAGCCATTCAGCAAAGGGCCAGGTATGGTAGCCATTGGGAAATCGCCTCTGTTAGGAATAGCGCGCATACTCCCCTCTGAGAGAGCGAAATGCCTGCATGTCATTAAAGGGTCTGAAAGCAAATTAACTGCCTCGGCTCCCATCCCTAACGTGGTGGTGAAGGCGACTTTAGGCATTGCAGCATCGCACCGCATCATAGACGGTCGGCGCTGAGAGAGGGGGAGTAATCCAATTTCATCACCATTACCCAAATAAATTAACTGATTACATTTTCACAAGCATTTGGGGTTAAGGAAATCAAGACAGCACTGTAACAGAGAAGAGGCTTGATTACCGCTAAATATGATTTGTCAGTCTTGCATTTTGCCCCAGATGATGATCATCCATGGCATAGTGCTAAAATAGGATTTGTTGTATCATGCTTCCCCAGCAAGCCTCACAGACCACAGAGGAGTGACGTAACACTTTGCTGTGCCCCCTGGGACAAAACCTCCATACACTTTACTAGAAGACTGTATGAGCTGAAAAAAAAGTATGACCAGCTTAAAGCATTCTTGGCAATTGTAATTCTGAGAAATCAGATAAAACAAAGCAAAAAGAAATGCACACAACTGTACTCCAGCTTAATTTCACCCTCCCCTGAATGAAATCAATTATATTTATCGGCTAAAGATATGTTTATTTATGAAGTAACTTGCTTGTACGATCAACATTATTCTCGGAATAATAAATTACCTATTAATAGAATCGTTTTAACCATGGGGTGTAGCCGTGCACTTTCTTGCGCACAGATTGCAGAATGAGGACAGTGTGGATAAAAAGGTGTCCTACTGTAATTCGGCTCCACAGCCCCTTTGCCCTTGTCTGGACATGCCAAGGCCCAGGTGCCTCGTTAGTCTGTCTGCTCCCTGGGCAGGGCCAGGAGACACACATGCCCGCATGCCAAGCAGGAAAGAGGTAGGGCAAGACAAGCACCTCCCTGCTGTATTACTAACCACATAACAACACAGAACAACACCTCTGTGTTCTGAGAAAGGTTCCTACAGATCATTAGAGACTGGAGGAGTGAGCCCTGGCTGAATGGCTAAGTGCAGGCATCTCCCTGAGGTTCAATGCAACACAACAGCACAACAGCTCTGCAGAGGAGTGTCTGCGCCAGCAGTCGGATAATGAACACGGAGAGAGGACCTGTGGTGACTATAGTAATTGAGCCGTGGGGACATTCTCGCACTCTACATCAGCATTCTCCCTCGCCGAGCGCACAGGCGAGAACATTCGAGGTATGTTAAATGTACAGAATTCAAATTTAAAAAAAATCGCATTGGGAGGATATCTAATCTAGTGTCGTGATTTGCAGATTGCTTTGTGCCTTCGGTCTGTGTGTTGTGAGTTAATGATGAAAATCAAAAAGAAGCCGTTGAAGTCCTCTTGAAGAGCCAGGTGGATATGGTGCCATCCCAACCTGGCACCAAGAAACCACAGGACATTATAACATGTCTGCCACACAGATGGCCCACCCTGCTCCCCTCTGTCTGATGCCCGGGGTATAGTCTGCTCTGCCCATGTCTCTGCTAGATGCAGCGCCATGCCAGGCGGTGCCAGCCCCTTACCGTTGGCATAGGGCGAGCCGGGCCAGCCTCCTCGCTCATCTCGTCTGACTGGTTTTGTAAATAAATAACAACAACAAACGGCAACAAGAGAAGAACACCCAGTGGACCCTGTCTGCCATATGGGACCTGCTAGCGTCCTGCGTCTCGCGATGCAGAGGCCACAGATGGCCGTGTACCCCGTACCCTCCCAGTTCACAGGTCTATCAAAAGGCTGCTATGCTTTTAGCTCACTCCCTATCTGAAAGGCCTCCCCTTTCAAACCTTCATTCAATTGTTGACAACAGGCTCAGATGTGTAAAACACAATAGCAAACAATTAACCAAACAGGCTGAGTTAAGGAGAAAGTTATAAGATGTAGGTGGCGGATGCCTCATTTCACATTAGGCTCTGACGATGTCCCTTGCGGCTGACGCTGGGCGGTTTAACATTAAAAGCCTGCCCTACACATCTTGGTGCCACCTTGCTCAATAGAGAGCTGCGATGCATTAGTGGTGAGTCTTTGTTCTCCCGAGGGCTGTTAAATGGGCCGACAGCTTCCTGAGATGCTTTAGATACGTTCCTCATCACTGGCAGCTGCAGTTTGAGCTGGACTGACAGACCACTAGAAAAATAGGATTGTCGCAGGTTCCATTTATCCATTTGAATCCAAATTGTATGACATTGTATGATATTTTACTGCTTTCTGTAATGCGAGTGAGAAACAAAAGGCAACATACCTTCATCAGGGTTACATGACAAAGAAAGAACAATGGATCTTAAATACCCATATGAAATGGCCTCCACAGGGAAAATGGCCCCCCAATTGACAATAGGTTAAATTCCTAGACTCACCAATGAAATGTCCACATAACAGAGGCATCAGCCAGTAAAATAGCTGTACAAAACATAAAAGTCAAAAAGATACAGGCTATAAGTTGTGTTTTACAGGCATTCTACAGGCATGTTATATTTCAAATTGTGATTTTTAATCTATTTTGACACAAGATTGTCACTTTCTGAGTCCTATAATGGATTCACAAGTCATTCCGCACCTCATCTGTTAATTTGACAACTTTAGAGGAACTTCAGCAGCACAATGTAATCTTGTATTATGTAAAATTGTATTTGTCTTGAAAAAAAGCTTGAAAAGAGAACATGAGACATATTCACTTGGTCAAGAACAAATAAACGGAGTAAACTTCCCTATTTCAAGATATTATTTTAAATAATTGCATTGAAACAAGTAGAATTATCTCATCCCATTATCAGAATATTTTGATATGTGTTTTGGGGGAAAAAAGATTATACTAGATATATTGACTTGTTTGCATTGTTGTCACGTTGAACTGACACAGCAGAAACACAACTTTTTTTTTTTGATCAAATTTTTTTTATTATTAATTACATGAAACAGGACAACACAATAACCACAGTAACAAAAAACATAACTTTCACAGGAGAATAACAAACAATAATAATACAGAATAATAAATTATAAAGACAAAAAGAAAAAGAAACAGCGTCCAACCTATCAAATATAGATGGCTACTTCAATAACAAAAAGGGTCTTCAAAACATGGCAACCTTTCCCCACCTTTACAAAGTGGAGTGACTTAAAAGATTGTTTATGAGAGTGTTGCCGCAGATTTACTGTAGATAGCCTAGGTCCCTTACACATGTTCAAGACTGCCAAACTTGCAGAAGGTAAAGTGTAAGAAGAAAGAAATTCTTCCTCCAAGTTGGTTGACAGGTCAATCAGTCTGTCAATATTAGTCTCTTGGGGAGATGGCATGTGAGTTGACATATAGCGCAGAATAGCTAAATACCAACCCCCCCTAAAATCCCCCCAGTCAAAGTTAAGAAGGACAAGACAAAAACCAAGACAGACAAGACATTTCCTCCTCCCCCTCCCCAGAGACCGCCGGACCCCCCCGATCAAGCGCCCCAACCCCGCTCAGCCGCACACTGCGGTCTTTACCTTCTCAGCTGCTGCGAACCACAGGTCAATTCCAGCCTGCCCTACCCCGATCACCCGGGCCGTGGATATCTCAAGATAAATCACATCCAATAGAGTTAGGGACCAGTTAATCATTGTAAGCTTCTCAGGCTCCTTCCATCTCATTGCTATTAGCTTCTTCGCTGCTGTGACGCCCGCTAGGACAACCCTTTTCAGTTGTACGGACGCGGGTAGTGTCGTTATATCGTTCAGGAGTAGCGTAACAGCTGTGAATGGGATAGTTAAGCCACACAGATCTGAAAGTTTGTCCGTTATTGACCTCCAGAAGCGGGCCACTGGTGGGCAATCCCAATACATATGCATATAAGTGCCAGTGGCCTTTTGAGAGCACAAAGTGCACCGAGAGTCGGTTATCAGTCCCATAGCAAATAGCTTCCTAGGTGTAAGATAGGTCCTATGAATATAATTAAAATTAATTTGCTGGTGATTGGGGTTGCGGGAAGATAATGCCACATTTGCCCAAACATCATCCCAGTCAAACTCGGGGTCCAACTCCGGTATATCCACACGCCAGATTGTATCCAATGATAAATTTTTATACGTGGATTGAATTAAGAGCGTATAAAAGTCGGAGACAAACCCTCTGGATGTCGTCCTGTCCACTATGAGCCTGAGGAAGGGGTGTGGGTGCAAGGCTTGAGCCCACGGTACGCCATGCGCCCTCAGTGCTGACCTTAGTTGAAGGTAAAGAAAGAAGGACTCGCCGGGTAGATCATAAAATTCTCTTAAGTCCTGAAACGCACGGAGGCCGTTCTTATCATAAATATCCTCCAGAGTATGCACTCCCCTCCTTTGCCATTGAGGAATATTAACCGGCTTGTGTCCAACAAGTAATTGCTGGTTATTAAAAATTGGAGAGTCCAGGTGCCAAGGGCATTTAACCCCACACGACCTCTGTACATTACGCCACGTTTGGATCACGTGAGTTATGATCGGTCCATACCTTAGCCGGCATTTCGCAATAGAGACAGTGGAGTACACTACATCCTGTAATCTTAGCGGAGACACCGCCGCCGCTTCTAAGGAGCGCCACGATACAGCCTCTACAGGGTCTAGCCAGCACATCAAAGGTCTCAGTGAAAAGGACCAGAAATACAGTTTAAAATCAGGGATTGCGAGGCCCCCATCTTGTTTCCTACGTTGAGTAGTAGCCCTTTTGATTCTCGGGCGTTTGTTATTCCAGACAAACTTAGATACCATCGATTGTACCTTGCGCCAGTGGTCTATTGGAGGGGGCAGGGGGAGCATTGAGCTAATAAAATTTATCCTAGGCAGGATGTTCATTTTGATTATGGAAGCCCGGGCTTGTAAGGAGTTAGGAAGGGACGACCACCTGTCTAGATCCTGGCGTATTTTATCATAAGTACCCGTGAAGTTGTACTTAGTAGTTTGGTTCAGCGTGGGGAATATCTCTATGCCCAGGTATTTGAAATGTTCTACTATGGGGATATCAGCTGGTAGTCGTACCGCCTTGGCCAGTTCATTAAGAGGTAGGCAGGCTGATTTGTTCCAGTTAATCTTAAAACCTGACAATTTACCAAAGTCGTCGATTATCCTCAATAATTTTGTGGCCGACCGGGAGGGGTCGTCCATGAAAATCAGCAGGTCATCCGCATAGAGAGCAATTTTGTGTGGAGTATTGTTGACCATTATGGGGACGATGTCCTCCGATTGCCTAATAAATTGGGCCAAAGGTTCGAGGGAAAGCGCGAACAGTCCCGGGCTCAGAGGGCAACCCTGTCTAGAAGATCTGGAGACTGGAAAGAGTGTGGAACAGTTTTTGCCTGTCAGTATCATCGCAGACGGCGAGGCATACAGGACTTTAATCATATGAATAAAACTCTTTCCAAGACCCATGACCTCAAGTACCTTCCACAGATATGACCACTCAAGTCTGTCAAACGCCTTCATGGCATCCAAAGACAGAACTGTGGATGGAGTTGTATTGTCTTTACTGTTATCGATTACATGCAACAGCCTCCTAAGATTATCTGCAGCCAGACGCCCCGGGATAAAACCAGTTTGATCGCAGTGTACCAATACAGACATAAATCTCTGCAGGCGACGGGCCAGCACCTTGGCAAACACCTTTAAATCGGCCCCGAGAAGACTCAAGGGTCTATAGCTACCACAATCATTGGGATCTTTGTCCTTTTTGAGAAGTAAAGAAATCAACGCCATATTGACATCTCTTGAGAACTCCCCTTGTTCGATAGCGTAATTGATCATATCGAGCATCAATGGACCCAGTTGGTCCCAGAAAGCTAAATACACTTCGGGTGGAATACCATCCCAGCCTGGCGCCTTACCCCTCTGCATTTCAACAATAGTCTCCCTCAATTCTACGAGAGTAATCGGTCTCCCCAGTTCCTTGGCCTCTTCCTCAGAAATGTGGGGTATCTCAAGCCCGCCAATGAACGATTCAAATCTAGAGTCATCCAGATTACCCTCTGAGCTATATAACTGTGAGTAAAACTCTTTAAAAGTGTCATTGATCTTTTTCGAATCAGTAGTGACTGCACCCTGGCTCGTCCTAATCGAGGGGATATCTGAGAAATGATCATTTGATCGTATTTTCATTGCCAATAGATGGCTAGGTCTGGAGCCGTGAAAATAGTAATTTTGTCTTGTCCTATGTATCAAAAACTCAGACTGTTGTTTAAGTATGGAGTTTATTTCTTTTTTGACTATCTTACGTTGTGTGTTTAGTCGTTCATTATAGTCAGTTTGCAAGGATGCGTATAGGTCCGCATATAATGATTCCAGTCCTTCTAGCTTTTTTGACCGGGATTTTCGCAAATTGGAGGCAAATAGTGTGACATGACCCCTGATGAATCCTTTCAATGCGTTCCACAGGACCCTAGGGTCTTCTACTGTGCCAACGTTGATCTGCAAAAATTCAGCTAGTTTACTCCTGAACTCAGAACAGAAGTCATCGTTCTTTAGCAAGGTCGAATTAAAACGCCATCTGGGAGCTCTTGCGGAGAGCCTGCCAAAGGTTGCCGTAAGGAAAATCCCCTTGTGGTCTGAGAGAGCCAAGGGAACCAATGAGACATCGAAACTATCAAATATATTAGGGGACGCGAATGCATAGTCAATTCGAGAGAAGCTTTTGTGTCTGGCTGACAGGTGAGAGTAATCTCTGAGGGTGGGGTTGCATAAGCGCCAGAGGTCTGAGAGCCCCGTGTCTTTGGCCCACATCCTGAGGGCCTTAGAGGCCCGTTTCTGGTCGCTCGTTTCAGAGGGCCCAGACCTATCCATCTCCGCATCCCAGCACGCATTAAAATCGCCACCCACAATGAGAGCGTATCCATTAAGTTCCAACATATTCTTCGTGATTGTATTATAGAACGCTGAATCAAATGTGTTAGGAGCATACAATGCTATTATAGCCATCTTCCTATGCAAGAATTCAACTTTTGCTATAGTAATCCTTCCCTCCGTGTCCGACCATACATCCAAGATTTTGATATCAAGGTTACGTCTTGTAACTATGACTACTCCTTTCGTCTTATCATCGGCTGAGGATGCGGAGATAACGTGATATTGCCGATTTGCCAGTCTTGACACGTCACCTACCATTAAATGCGTCTCACTAAGGAGAGCAAGGTCAATATTTCTCCTCTTCAATAGCCAAAGGACACTGGCACGCTTGTGTGGGGCGTTAAGCCCTCCTGCGTTCCAAATTAAAATATTCAATTTAGCCATGGTCGAGCTTGTATAAGTGCGTAGAGAACATACCCGTGCAGCCAGGCTGAGTACAGAGGTGCCGATCCCGGCGGGCCCGGACGGTCAATCCCAGGAGTTCAGAGGAGGAACACTTACACATATATAAGACAACAGTACATAGAACACATAAAAATACCACCCCAGCTACAACCCCCCCTCCTTCTACTCTAAACCCTAACCCACCCGTCCTACTATAAGTTCCTCTATACCCACTCTCCAATCCCCACCCTATGCCCCACCCACTGAGGATGGTCATCTTCCTATCACTTCCCACTAGAGACATGGATCAATAGGACGCTTCCCACTCCCACCCCCCTCTAGATAAACCCCTGAGTAAACCCCCACTAGTCCAATAAACACAAATAATAATAAAATAAAATTCAATAAAGATATCGGTCGAAAACCACCTGAGCCCTGGCCCCAACATGAGAAAACCATAATGGTAAAAATAGCCATTATTAAATAATAACTCCGCATCAACCTGCAGCCCTCTATTTCGGAATCTGCGCTTCAACATCACATTGTTATAGCCCAAAAAGGTATAGGAAAATTCAATACAAAATTAAATTAAAGCATCCCAGCCGATAGTCTAAGGCAGGTTCGGGTCACAGGTTAATTGTGCAAAATTGTGTGAACAGTGTCAATTAAACAATGACAAAAAAAAAAAAAAAAAAAGGAGGAAGGGAAAAAAAAAGGTTATGGTCAAAGTGCACCCCTTTAGCCGTCCCTCTGATCAGGCACAACGGCTGAAATGACCCAACCTATGTAAGATTAGAATTAAACACAATCATTCATTAATCAATCCGGGGATGGTAATAGGCAACACCTGACACCACCTGTCATCATACATTGTTTCAATAAAGATATCGGTCGGAGCAGTTAGTCCAAGGTAGGATCGAATCACATTTAAATTGCTCATTCAAATGCCATTAAAACATATAGGAAAATTCAATACAAAATTAAATTAAAGCATCCCAGCCGATAGTCCAAGGCAGGTTCGGGTCACAGGTTAATTGCTCATTCAATTGCCCTTAAAACAGCGACACTAATTATTATATAATTACTCAGCATCAACCTGTAACCATCTACCCTGGAGTCTGCATATTAATGTATCAACGTTATAGCATAAGTGCCTCACGGAAAATTCAAAACAAAATTAAGGCTTGTCAGTAGTTAGTCCAAGGTAGAACCGGATCACATTTAAATCGCGCATATAGATGACATAAAAACAGCGACAGTAGGAAAGAAAAAAGAAAGGAAGAGAGGGTAATGGCTAGAGTGCAAGCCATATAACCATATAGCCATTAAGTGCAAGCCATACCCGACCCAACCTGTTATCAAATATTGTTTATGCATATTCAACCGACCTTGGCATCTACTTTGGATCACCAAAGCTCAAAACAACCTGGATATAAAAATAAAAAGCATACCAGAAGTTAGTTAGGGACTCGGTCACTCTTGAACTGTGCAAACCAATGTCCCTTTGAACAGCAACAGCAACCAAAATACGTAACCATTAACGAATGTCTCAGCGCAGACCATAGTCGAAGCCCGCTGGCTAGCCCGAGGCTAGCGCGTAAGCTAGTGACGAATCCGGATAGCACGTTAGCCTACTATGTACATTGTTCAGCTAGCTCGTTAGCTTCCAAAGAGGCGATACACAAGTACGACCATGAGGTCAGCTTTAGCAAGTAACAGAAGTCATTGGGAAGCCCCGCTAGTTGGATGGGCAGAGGACAGTTAGCATGTCTGGGCATGACAGCAAGTGTTTGTGAATAGTCGACCTAATCAATGTATATAGGCCCAAACCGCCAAGTCACTCACCCTCCATAGATATCAAGCAACAGACTCGGGTGTCTTCGCGAGATATTCCTTCGCTTTAGCCAACGACCAAAACAAACGCTGACCACCGACCTTCTCCAACACAGATAGTTTCGCGGGAGCGAATAACGTGGGCCTCAGGCCTAGTCTCCATAGCTTAGTCAGGACCACCTTGTACTCGGCTCTCTGAGCTTGAACCTCCGGTGTAAAGTCCTCGAAAATGGCCACTTTGTGATCGCCAAACCTCAGAGTACCCCTTCTGGTACGAGCCGACCGCATGATGATTTCTCTCTGTTGGAGTCTGTTCAGCTTGACTATGATGGGCCTCGGTTCTTTGTTCACGCCGGGAGAAAACCTGCCCGCTCTGTAAGCCGACTCACAGATAGGAGGCGAGGGGAGGACGTCCGTCCCTAGTATCTTCTGCAGCAGTTCGGGCATGGTCTCAGAGAGACGGCCTTCACCGCTGGTCTCCGGTACTCCAACAATCCTGACGTTGTGGCGTCTATCCCGGGACTGCATCTCCTCCATCGCCGACTGTAGTTTGTTGACTTCAGCCTGCCTAGCCAGCAGGGCGGATTCAAGACCCGCCATCTTCTCACACTGTGATGATACCTCCGTCGTTAGCATGGCTAGTTCGTTAGCATTAGCCGATGAGGCAGCGTGAATCGTCTCCATCTTGTCTGTCAGCGGGACTACCGCCAGCCGTATTTCTTCTGATATCTCACGACGGAGGCTGATACAGAAATCCGCCAGCACTTGCTTCTGTGCTTCAGCGATGCGTGCCTCAGAGTCTGCGTGTACTTTCTTCTGTGCTTCAGCGATGCGTGTCTCAGAGTCTGCGTGTAGCTTGGTCATGACCAAGAGCACAGCTTCGCTTAACTCCCCGACAGCGGGAGACGGTACGGCCATGCTCGGCGGTGTCGGTGTCGTGCCTAACTCTTTCATGGCTCTGGTTTCCACCCCCGCCATCGTAGAAAGTCGAAAAAAGTTGATGAATGTATACTAAACACGACGACCTAGCAAACAGATAAAAAACAAATAAAAATAAAATAAAGACTAATGGGGAGAAACGTATATTCAGCACGGTAGAAGGGAGCTCATGTGAAAACACGTCTACTCCATGATCGCTCAGCCAAGGTCAGCAGAAACACAACTTTATGTTACAAACTACTTTATGTTACATGTAGGTTACATTGGATTGTGCTGCTTGTGAATGGCAGGATGTTGAAGGTCATAATAATTGTATTCAGTATGGCAGGATAAATCACAATATTATTGATAGATGTAATATCTGCTACATAACTATTATTACGGTGTTGTTTATAACAACACTAACGTTGAGGGTACTTGTTGCTGTTCGTAGCGAAAATTATGAAGAATGTTGCAGACTTTTGTATGCAGAGAGAGGGTGTTTGTTAAGCAGTCCCAGATGCTTTGTCCTACAGGAGCAGATGGGGCCGTCCTTCCCCCAGACTACAGGCACTGTTCACCTCAGATTACCACCTCAAGCAAAATGCAAGCAATACTTCTAGGCCTCTTTCATTCTGTCCTATCCTTCCCCTTTCTTTCACTGGGATTTAAGGAGGAGAGAGGGGGGGGGGGGGGGTCGTGGAGGGAGGCTGCCTGCAAGAGAAAGAAATGGACTTCTGTGCTAATAGCAACAGCTTTTCTAATCCTCGCCCCAAGCCGTACTGTGCAGTGAAGCAAGCTATTACATGGCAACAATTAAGAGAGGCTGGAGCCCAGCACCTGGTCCTCTCTCTCCATTTGTGGCCTTCGGTAGCAGCTGACTGTACAGTCCCCCTGCCAGGTGGTTCCACTTCAAGCACATTAGCTAGTCACTCTAGGGTTAATAAAGAGCCTGTCTCTCAGCCCAATCTGCCCTCACCCAGCCTTTATCCAGCCTTCACCCAGTCCTCACCCAGCCCTCACCCAGCTCTCACCCAGCCCTCACCCAGTCCTCACCCAGCCTTTATCCAGCCTTCACCCAGTCCTCACCCAGCTCTCACCCAGCCCTCACCCAGTCCTCACCCAGTCCTCACCCAGCCCTCACCCAGTCCTCACCCAGCTCTCACCCAGCCCTCACCCAGTCCTCACCCAGCCCTCACCCAGTCCTCACCCAGTCCTCACCCAGCTCTCACCCAGCCCTCACCCAGTCCTCACCCAGCCCTCACCCAGTCCTCACCCAGTCCTCACCCAGTCCTCACCCAGCCCTTACCCAGTCCTCACCCAGTCCTCACCCAGTCCTCACCCAGTCCTCACCCAGTCCTCACCCAGCCCTCACCCAGCTCTCACCCAGCCCTCACCCAGTCCTCACCCAGCTCTCACCCAGCTCTCACCCAGCCCTCACCCAGCTCTCACCCAGCCCTCACCCAGCTCTCACCCAGTCCTCACCCAGTCCTCACCCAGCTCTCACCCAGCTCTCACCCAGCCCGGACCCACAGCGCACACACACACACACACACACACACACACACACACACACACACACACACACACACACACACACACACACACACACACACACACACACACACACACACACACACACACACACACACACACACACACACACACACACACACACACACACACACACACACACACACACACACTACTTCTGTATACTGAAATGAGGAGGACAGGCTCCTTGGAACCCAGTATGTTTTGGACGGGGTCCCCTATCTACCCTCTTAGTAGTCTGTTTGTACAAAGAGCACAGAATCATAATAGACCTTTTCATAGATGGATAAAACTGATGGATGGAGGCCAATTGAAATGTTATAGCCAGGCACTGTACATATCTGCCTGGATATGGACCACGCGGCGGGAAGTATGTGACAGTGTCACCCAATGAATAAAGTGTCTAATTAAATGAAAGAATGAGGATACACATAATAAATCAAATGTGCCCTAATTTCCTTTGTCATGCTATCCATTCCCTGTATGATTGAGATATGGGGGGGGGGGGGTTCAAAACTATATATGCATCTACCTAGGGGAGAGTGCATAGGGCTTGAGAAGGCGATAAAGGAGGAAGGGTAATTGTTTGTTTGAGTGCACCTTGGAAGAGAGGAGAGTGGAAAAAACTCTTGGTTTTTTGCAATTGTTTGGATCTCCTGCTGGAACACAACACGAGAGGCAGTTCAGCTGAACTGGATGAGAGCCTCTGTGCATGCCGGTGAGATCTTTTCATGTTTTTTTTTGTGGATCACAAATATCGGCTGATTGGGGGGGATAATTGATTGATTGAATGAACAGAATCAATGGAAGTGGGAAATAATATAAGACAAAAGACTTCATCATTCACTTGGATCACAAGATTTTGTTAGCTTACGTGCTAACGTGATTGGGATATGCCATTATAACAGTATAGCATTGTGGCTAGCAGCGTAGTAACGTTAATGCTAGCAGAATAAATGGATGTAAACTTTATTTAACAGATTGCAGAATGGGTACAATACAATACGGCTCAATACAAACAATTGTTAAGGGAATGCAGACTGTTGTAGTTTGGAGTACTGGGTTCCTTAACTTGACAACACGTTGGTAGCCGCAGCTAAAAGACACTGATTAGTCTGAGACTGAGACTGAAAAAAATCCTAAATAAAATGGGGTTGTGGTATAAAAGTTTGAGAACCCCTGGTATAGAAAGTTAATACATGTGGCACCAATAAATCACACTGACCATTCCTGCTGTATTTTTGCTGTAATTTATTATTGATCAGAGGGTTAAGAGTGATTTGTTACAACAAGTATGTTGTTCATCTTGGTTGTTAGGTATGTGTGATGTTATGAATGTTATTTGAATCCATAACATACTGCATTGCTATTTCTTCATTTGTGATGTTATCAAAGAAACAAATGTTCCGCACGCTATACTGTAACTGAAACATATTACAATAGTACAGTGTAAAAAGTGGGTTGTGAACATCAAATATTTAAGCAGCATGTTGATTTCATCCGTTAGACGTTCTGTGGCGGCATAGAATTTAACGACAATGAGGTGTTTTGTTTTCATCGTTTGAACAGATCTTTTAAGATGTCCTCATCGATATGCTCCGTCCTTTCTTTTGCCGTCTCCCTTCTTTACAAGCATCATAAGACACATCAAAGCCCACAGGCCGGGGTTTCTGGACTGAAGAGAAGATGGGAAAAGGGAAGAGAGGAGAGGAAGAGAGGAGAGGACAGAGGAGGAGAGGGAATGAAGGATGCTTGCAATTCAATCTAATTTATTCACTGATGTGAGGAGAGACCCTCTCAAATTACAGCCAGCGTAGAAATACTGATGCAAAAAAGGGCGAGAAGACCTTTTATAGCAGCGAGAACAAATTGGGATGCAGACGTGCGATCCTTTGAACTGTGTAAAGTGGCATAATGGGAAGATCCATCAATTATTAATCAGTGTTGGTTTAGGGATGTACAAAGGGGGAATGGATGACATCATCATCATCGGTGTAGACAGTCTAATAGGCTACCGAGTAGCCGTTGTCTTAATGGAAACGAGGGATGTTTTCTTTTAATGCTCAGTGAAGGGAGTAACGAATTGCTAGTGTTAATTTGCCATAGAAACGCTTCCTGGAACGAGAAGTAAACATCCCCGGTCACACTAATCTCTCCACTACCTGCCTTCAGAGGCTGAACCTCCCTGGGGAGCACAGAGCATTGTTTGGGAGGCCTGGATTAGCGACGCACAGAGTGACTCTGCATTATTGTGTTGCGTTGTGGAACTCAAAGACAGTTGAGTGTTTTTGACAGGGGCTCCTCACCACATGCCATCCGGAGAGGCAGGCAGGCAGGCTGGATACCCAGTGTCAAGACTGATAGGCTGGAGACCCAGTGTAGAGACTGATAGGCTGGACACCCAGTGTCAAGACTGATAGGCTGGAGACCCAGTGTAGAGACTGATAGGCTGGAGACCCAGTGTCAAGACTGATAGGCTGGAGACCCAGTGTCAAGACTGATAGGCTGGAGACCCAGTGTAGAGACTGATAGGCTGGAGACCCAGTGTAGAGACTGATAGACTGGAGACCCAGTGTCAAGGCAGATAGGCTGGAGACCCAGTGTAGAGACTGATAGGCTGGACAGTACACCCAGTGTCAAGGCAGATAGGCTGGCACGCTGGAAGGCTGATAGGCGTGCGCACACGGGCAATGGCTCCTGAAGTACAGTATCTCTGTCCTCACCAGGCTTGGGAGCAGCTGGTCAGTTAGCAGGCCACATCAGCGTCAGGCCGCTTGAGTGATAATGGGATTAGCTAAAGCCAAGCAGTAGGGAAAGCAGAATGAGGGGGGCAGGGGATAAGGAGGTTGGGTGGGGTGGGGGCTTAATAGGGTACAATCCCCACCATGCACACAGCACCCTCAGTTCCCCTCATCTCATCATGAAATCCATATCATAACTATACACTAAACGCCAAGATACTGCAGGTGTGTCGATGAGTGGCTTTTAGGTAAGCTACTAGGTGCTGGCGTCAACATCTTGGCCACAATTAGTTACACAAGATCAACATAATATAATATAATGTCCTCAACAAAGCAATGCCTTTAAGGAAAGAAATATGGAATTCCACCCCAAAATCTGTATTTTTACACTGTGCTTAAACATTTTCTTATTTTGACTGAAACCAATCTTCCTTCCAATCTTTAGGTCTCCTTGTACAACAGTCCAGACAGAGAGTTCTGTGGTTAGTCTGTATGGGTACTAACTACACCACCTTGGTTAGTCTATGAACAAAACAAATGAAAGACTGACTGGAAAGGTGTAAAGGGTCAAAGTTCCCTCATTTCCCAGAAGACCTGCTCTCTTAACCTCCTGCTGGATTTGATATGGTTGTAGAAAGTAACCACTCTCTCCCATGAGTACTGCAGCGCCCTCTACAGGAAAACCTACATCTAATAGTCTGCATACAGGGAAAAGCTTGTCCAAATACTATTTGAAAATCATGTTTTAAGTGTGCTTGATTGATGTCGGCTTGTGCAGTTAATAGTCACGCAGCTTATTCATTTATTCACTTATGAAAGATTCAAGGAAATAAAAAGGATTCATTATAATATTTGACCACGATCTGTTAAAAGGGTCATTATACAACTCTTTATGAACACTTTTACTTTACTCTACCCCCCCCCCCCCCACGCCCACACAACATAGGAAGCAGTTCAAATACATTGGGATATAATGGGCTCACAGCGGCAGAAGGTAAAACCAGCCCTCGGCTGGTCTATTATCACCCAATCACACTTACCAGCCCATCTTGGAGATGCTCGGGCCACATGCTTTGATGGTGAAAGCTTTGCTGCAGAAGTGCTTTTCAGTAGCGTCAATATGAACTGTGCTAGGTTCAATTCCAGCACTAGGAGGAAGGTCAGGAATTGTGTGCAACACTTCCTCCCGACTCAGGGCAAAGTGTGTCTCCCTCCAGAGCACCCTGCTGCCACTGCTACCACCGCATCATTTCACCTAAAAGCCCCCCAAGCACTCCTGCTGTGGTCTGGGGATGATTGTGAGGATTGATCTGTATTGGTGGTGGTGGCGGCGGCTGAGTGAGAGCCCATAGGGCTATCTATTGATCTAGCCAGCATGGAGGATGAACCCATAACAACAAAAGGTCACACGCCTCTTTAATCCAAGTGAGTTATGAGAATGCACATCGTCAAAAAAGTATTTTCAATCGGCACTGGTATCACAAGGATAACCTTGTGAAAAGAAACGTGGATTACCGCACACGGTGTAACACTGCTCCTATCCACACCTCTTTAATCCCAATGTGGTATAAAACTGCTTCTGTCCACACCTCTTTAATCCCAACGTGGTATAAAACTGCTCCTGTCCACACCTCTTTAATCCCAACGTGGTATAAAACTGCTTCTGTCCACACCTCTTTAATCCCAACGTGGTATAAAACTGCTCCTGTGCACACCTCTTTAATCCCAAATTTAATCAGGATAGAAGCAATAGCCTATCCATGACGAGGAGCAACACAATAGCTTTAGAGTTTGAAATCATAGGAGAATATCGTTGAATTACGTTTTTAAATATGTCATTGTTATACTTATTGGTATGGATAAGTGAACATTCACACTTGTCTCTCATAATCCGGGATGAGATCAAATCATATTTCCCGCCCCTTATCTGTTATGCCACACCAGACACCAATGTACATCTCCAATGACTGGAACTGAAAACCAGGATGATCTTCTTGGGATAGGGGTAACACTGACTAGCCTACTAAAGCACATTTGGATGAAAACCTTGGTTCTCCACGTGTGTGTTGACAATGTTCACATGCTCACAATACTGCACTGGGCCATAAGAACAGCATGTGTTCATTATTTTATCGTGCGGCATTATCCTTTAATATGAATCTCTCTCGGATTCAAATCTGAAATGCAGAGGACTATTCCATCCCCACCACTTCTTCTGGAGAAGCCAGACAGGAGGGATTGTTTGTGGCCAGTCGAGCGGATGGAGATCCTGGCAGAGAGTCCCACGGTAGCGGCATTGCCATGCTTATCTACTTCAAGCACAGAGGGCCCGAGGAGCCTCTCTTCCAGAAGGGTAACGCACAGCCATGTGCTGAGGCCCTCAGCCCCGGCCTCTGGGGAGATTGCGGCCGGGACAGAGCTTGCTGGGCGCTTACTCACTGATAAATCACTTGGCTTCTTGTGACCGACAGCTGCCTATACGCTCCAATCACACTGCTGCCCCAGGGGGGAGTCGCATACAAACGAAACGAGCGGCACTCGTACGGACAACAGGGAGCTCGAGGGCCAGAGGAAGAGAGAGATGGAGAAAAGCCCACACTGGTCCAAAGACAAGAGGTCCATCACAAGTCTACAGAAGCGTATTGCTGCCACACCAGAAACAGAAAAAAAAGATCAGTATCACATTATAACGTGATAACTTATTGTTTTAACATAAAACGTTTCACGTGATAACTTATTGTTTTAACATAAAACATTTCGCGTTATACAGTGAAACGTTTTATGTTAAAACAATAAGTTATCACGTCATAAACTGAAACGTTTTATGTTAAAACAATAAGTTATCACGTCATAACGTGAAACGTTTTATGTTAAAACAATAAGTTATCATGTCATAAACTGAAACATTTTATGTTAAAACAATAAGTTATCACGTTATAACGTGAAACGTTTTATGTTAAAACAATAAGTTATCACGTCATAAACTGAAACGTTTTATGTTAAAACAATAAGTTATCACGTTATAAACGTGAAACGTTTTTCTGTTTCTGGTGTGGCAGCAATACGCTTCCGTACAAGTCCCATGGAGTTTAGAGGTCACCTGAATTATCCGGCTGCAGAATATGTCCTCAGACATGGGTTAGTTAGTAGAAGCTGAAGCACAGGAGGTTGTAACATAGTGCAGGCTATCGCTTCCTGCTCTGGCAGCAGGCCATCATCCATATCCATTATTTCCTTTAATTAAACTTTGAGTGATTACATTGTCTCTCGATTCTGTGATTTGTCATTTGTGTCTAATGGTAATTTGGGAAGCAGCAACATGCCATATCAGTGGAAGCAGGGTGATTACAGTCATTAGAGACACTGGGGGAAACAGAATATCAAAGAAATAACAGCCAAACACAACACAAGAGATTAATACCGTCATAGCCCAAACAACACAGCAGAACCATACTTTGCATATTCTTTCTGCCAGACTCCTAATAGCCTGGATGTGTGTGTGATCCCAAGGGGATGATGGGATATCTGTGTTGGTATTCAAGCATATAAATGATTGAACAGCACATAAGGGTAGAAGCAGGCACACCTTGACACACAAACTAATTAAATAGCACAATCCCAGATCCAATAACACTAAATTGTTATAATCTCCAAATGTGATTTGTAGGAATCTACCGGGCATGCAGTCCACAAACGGTTCTCTAAATCATGACGGCGGAACTCATGATGGCTTCCCGTTGATTTAAAACTGGGAGGTGACTGAACCTTTCAAACACAACGTGCTGCTAAGTCATATATACAGGAACAAAGCTGGTATGGGTTTGGTTCCTCATTATGGCGCTGAACTGGAGGGAGGCAGTGTGGAGAGAGGGAGGATGCGGCGGGAGACTCAGAGCTTATAGATCCCATGGGACGGTGCTGCTTTCCTGGCAGAGTCGTGGTCTGTCATCCCTGGGATTCAGCCATAGGGAGGATAGGAGGGGAGAGAACGGGGGAACAATGAATTCCCTGCAACAGGGCATTCTGCATGTAAACCACGGCAGAGGCAAATCTGCAAATGCACACACATGCATGAACACAAAAGTGCACGCGCACACACATTCGCACACACACAGACACACATGCATGAACACAAAAGTGCACGCGCACACACATTCGCACACACACAGACACACATATATTCACAGACATGTATACACACACTCGCACGTATGCATGCACATACTTGCGTACACACACAGACACAAAAACAAATGTGCACACACACACACACACACACATACTTGCATACACACACAAACACTATGCATTATACACACATCCACAAACACATATGCATATACACACATCCACAAACACATATGCATTTACACACACACACAGAGGGAAAACCAGTGCATGTCGTTCTCATCAAGCACCTGACTAGAGCAGCTGCTGTTAACACTGACATGTTCATACATGTCATTCCAACATGCTGCTGGTTCTGGCAGGTAAGACAAAGAGGGGCTGAAAACAGGCTAAAAGAATCAGGCCCTTTGGTTGGATAGATAATAATCTATTAATTTTCTATCTAATATTTTATTTATTGATGTGAAGGGCCGCATCTTGATGAGCATTAATCAAGGCTTAGGCAACTAATAGACTCTAAATGATGTTGGACTTCATTCAACTGAACCTTTAGGGCAGTTGGCTGGAATAACCCTCCCACCCGACCCCTTGCTGTTCACTGTCAATTAAACATCTATTGGCATAGATTAGGTAGATTGTTAACTTTCTTATGGATTAAACATTTCACACTATCGACACATCTCTGGGTCAAAATCGCATCCGAGATCAAGTGCTGCTACTCTAGAATCCTCCCAAGATGACATCATGAGTGAATTTTGGAGTCAGATGTCCATTATTAGCAGACTGTCCCTTGTGCTGCAGGGCCTTCTGGGGGCGTTGACAGGTCTGGACGGGGGCATTAGGGCTGAGGCTGCGGGGGGCTGCAGGGGGCTGCTGGGAGCCACTGGTGCCACAGAGCTGTGCCCGAGCAGCCAGCAGCAACTCCTCCACGTCTCCGTCGGACACAAGCTGCCGTTTTTCCCTGTGCCCCCCCCCCCCCCCCCCCCCTCCACAGCACCCCACCTCCTCGTCGTACACGGGCACCCACTTGGCCAGCCGTGCCATTGTCTGAGGTGTCCACACGCATCTGTCATGCATGGGCAACATTGGCACTGACAGACATCCTATTGTCCCCCATTCAGGAGAAGACGCAGCCACAGTTTGGGGTAATTGCTGGTCCTAATTAGTTCACACACACACACACACACACACACACACACACACACACACACACACACACACACACGCACACGCACACGCACACACACACACATATACACACACAGAGTGCTGCTTAAAGGCCAAATCCAATTAAAGGGCAGGCAACACAGATCTCAATGAAAGGTTTGTGTTTTCACTCCAAAGATGCTCTGTAAAATGATATGCAAATACGTATAATTGATGGAAGGGGTTGCAGGAGGCTTTATTATTTGCAAAAAACACTACATAAACATCTAATAAGGCTATTGCTATCATTTTCTATTCAACTTCAGCACACAACAGTCCTGTTGCTTTAAGCCCAAATCAGAGTGTTGTGTTACCATGGATGCTGTAACCTGATAGGGGTTTGCTGTGGGAATACATGTAAGCACCTCCACCTTGAATAATCACCAGAGCGCGGCCTTGTTCCCTCCCAGGAGCCACAATACTAACACTGCCTATTAAGCCTCCAATTTAATCTGCTCATAATGAGCTGGAAAAATACGGGGGTTGAGCCACACTGACAAAAGAGGCAACTCCAGTCTTTTCTTTTCCCCATTAACTTTCATTCATTGTCTAATCGCATGCATTGTCAAAGACCCAGCGTGTCCCTTCCTTCCATTTGTCATCAAGATTGTTTATTTCTAGAAATTGGGAAAACTATACGAAATTCCAATTGGGGTTTGTCTGCAAACAAAGGGTGTGACCACACTGTAGTAGAACAGTGGTTCTCTGACTCCCTAGGACACGAGGAGGGAGCCTCTCTTCATTCTCCCTTTGTGTGGAATACAGTCTTCAAGACAATCTTACAATATCATAACGTCATTGAATTTAGCCTACACAATAATCTGTCACATATTATATTATGGAAATATTGGCAAGACCATATTCCATGATCTTCCATAGCACAAAGAACACACCTGCAGTGTCCCTCTAACAATCCTCAATAGTGAAAGTGAAACAGATGTTAATATTGTAACCTAATCACGCTCCATAGACTTAAAAATCAGATCAAATCCTGGAGTATTACTGAAACGAAACTACAGTACATGTATTTTTAGGGCTTCATTGCAAAGCTAGCCCTCTGGTTAATCCCCAAACAGCCATTGGCTCCTGAACACAAGTCTACCTACCAGCTAGCCAATCATATACAATGAGACATGAGGCGTACAGATATAGAGTGACATGAAAAAGAAAACAGGACAGAAAAAAAAAAAAGTTTAGGGTACTATGAACTATCTGTGTATTCATGTGTTTGTCACATGCAATATACGGACCACATAGGTCACATTCCATTTGGCTCCGCCCACTGATTCAAAAGCTCCTATACTGATTGATATTTAGCAACAAAAAGCAATAAAAAATCAATCAGCTTGATAAGTCTGCTGAACCCTCTGAGTCTAAAGCCTATATAGACAAAGGTTCGCCTGGACATCATAGTGTTGTATTTTTGCCAATTCTGACCTTGTTCTTTGAGTCAGTATCAAGTGTTATACCTTTTATGTTTCAGGGGAACCTACCCTTTATTTCTGGTGCAGTGTAAAGGCACCATCATACATTATCTTGTGTGAGCATACAATATTTGACGATGCTGTACAATATAACTCCATAGTTTACCAGATAATTATTGTTTTCTCAACATGGGAAGTTATATTTAGGTGTTTTGAACCTCCATGTGAAGTGTGGTGCAAATACACCTTTTCCTCAGTGAGTGACAGCCATTTATTTGGATATTGTTCTGGGAATTTATTTTCAGAAAATGTGAAGATACGGGGCGGCTGGGTGGTGCAGCGGACATTGCACTCATCACCAACGCACGAGACACCGGTATCGAATCCGGCTATCGCCGTTGCCTCCAGCTTGGGCCGGCCGTCATACTAACTCAATTGGCAGAGTTAGCGGGTGGGAAGTCGATGGGTGGTAATCTGGACGTTGTAAACAGCAACTCCTACAGGTCGGTTGGGGCGCCTCAGCCTGCACAGCAGAGACAGGAAAATGGCGGGGGCAGTGTGAGCCTCTTACACGTTACTCCTCGCCAAATGAGAATCCGTGCTGGCAGGTGAAAAGATGCGACTGGCTGCCTACACGGAGGGGACATGCGATGTGTAAGGGTTCCCCCGGTCCTGCGTCACAACCCTCATCTGTCCATGGACAATTCCCACATCCCTCATCTGTCCATGGACAATTCCCACAACCCTCATCTGTCCATGGACAATTCCCACGCCTGAACTACATCTCTCAACCACTAGGGGGACTAGTTCAGTGCATTCATCTTTGTTGTCTTTTATTTATTAATGTCCTGTCTGTCATCATCACCAACCTGTTGTGTGTTCATCTGTTGTCCTTACTGTGCCCCATTGCCTAATTTAGTTTTGTCTCCTTGCGTCTGTATCTATGTGCTGTTTGGTGTTGTCATGTTTCTGTATATTTCCCCTGTTACGTTTCATGTGTAGTCATTACCCAGCTGTGTGTCATCTCACTAATCATTATCTTGTCTCTAATTAGTCCTTGTATATAAGTGTTGTCGATCCAGCTGTCCGTTGCTGGATCATTACCTTTTGTTTGTTGTTCACCGTCGTGAGGACTCTCTTAGTGTTGTGTTTATATCATTGTTATCCGTGTGTCAATAAAGTGCACGTTATATCGAAAGAAGCAACCAACGCCTTCCGTCTCCTATCCTGTTAAGTATCTCTCCGTTCTATACTGCAAACTGGGTTCCACATCACATCATGCCATCAAAGCGTTCCAACCGTAACAGCGATGGGCTTCTATCCTCCCTACAACTGGCCAGTGGGGGGCACATGTGAGCAACGTTCAAGACAGGGGAGGGGAGAATTGGCACGGCTAAATTGGGATGGGAGAACATTTTTAAAAGAGGAGAAAAAGTGGATAAAAAAAAGAAAATGTGAAGATACATACATTTTGGTGTTGCCTTCATATTTGGACCAATATCTCCCTCCACACACACACACCTCTCTCTATCCTCCGTTATGCACAAGCAGCGCGTGTCTGTCTGACAGCCCGATCTACGGAGTGTACTGGGGTATAGAGAAATAATAAGAATTCTCCATTGGTTCTCCCAGCCCACATGACCATTTCTAGTGTTTCAATTTGCTATAGGCATACACAGACAGACAGACAGACAGACAGACAGACAGACAGACAGACAGACAGACAGACAGACAGACAGACAGACAGACAGACAGACAGACAGACAGACAGACAGACAGACAGACAGACAGACAGACAGACAGACAGACAGACAGACAGACAGACAGACAGACAGACAGACAGACAGACAGACAGACAGACTCAAGTTCAAGTTTGTTTATTAATTGTCACAATAAAATACACGTAATTTACTGTGAAATGCTTGGTTCTGTATGAGCCCCTGAGAGTGTGCTTCATACAGTAAAAAAGTAAGTAAAACGTAAGTAAGAGGAACATACAATATAAAATATACAAAACAATATACAAAACAATATACAATCTAAAGTATAACCTAGGTACAATCTAAGTACAGTGAGTAAAAATGAGTAAACAGTGAGGTACAATGCAGTCAATGAGGTACAAAACTTTAAATGCAAATGAGGTACGAATGTAGTGCAAATCTCTCCAACAATAGATAAATATAATGTAGTGTTAAAGTGTCTAAAGTGAGTGTGTGTGTGTGTGTGTGTGTGTGTGTGTGTGTGTGTGTGTGTGTGTGTGTGTGTGTGTGTGTGAATGTGTGTGTGTGTGTGTGTGTGTGTGTGTGTGTGTGTGTGTGTGTGTGTGTGTGTGTGTGTGTGTGTGTGTGTGTGTGTGTGTGTGTGCGCGTGCGTGCGTGCGTGCGAGCGAGCAGATCAGGGGAAAACTCCACACATAATGGGCGTGTCTGCGTTGGTATCTCATCCGCGCAATGTCCTTAGTGAATAGCTCGCAAAGACGGAGCAGATACCGTGCACAAACCATTCGCAAACAGTTAAGGGTGCAATTTCCACCGTGCAATCCATTCTTAGTGGATCCCGCCCTGAGTCTCCATCGGCAGTGGCTCTACTCTCCATCTCCATTGCCTCAAACCATGCATAGAAAATATGGTACCAGATCAGAAAAGTCTGTACATTACCAGAGACGTCGGTCTGTACTCCCATCGGTCATAACCATGATTTCCCCCTTCACAATCAGACCAAATTTTTTTCAAATGGAAGGAAAAAGGAATAGTCTCTATAGAAAACATTTACATAGATGGTCATTTTGCCTAATTTTCCCAACTCCAGCATAAATATGAGCTCCCCCCACTAATTTCTTTCGATATTTCACTGATTCTTGAGAGTCGGGACAAAACATGTCCTACATAGAAAAGTCTAATTTATATAAAAAATAAAGAAATTAATAATGATTGACATACTCACAAAGTTCAATCTAAAGGTATTGTGTATACTGATGTTATGTTTTAGCACATATATTTGTTTTTTGGGGGATATTTGTTTAAATGTATAATCTGTGGTTAGAAGCTCCCATGTTAATTTCCTTGTCCTCAGCAAGGGTCACATTATTGACCAGCCCAAAAAAGCTTGAAAAACCTCTCCACTTGTGAAAACATACATATCAAATCAAGGATAAGGGTTATAAATGTATAAAACAATGCATGCCATGAAACTCAAATAATATTTTCCATAGAAATCTGCCTATCAAAGTTGTGTCCTCAGTTTATGTCAACTCCGTCAGACTTTTTCATAAACCTAATTAAATCAGGCAATAGCATGGCCAGCTCTATCCCTGAGGACCCCTTTTCCTTTCCCTGCCTGTGGTGAATGCAACACTACCACACATGGTCTGGTAAATTTGATACGTTTTGATATTTTAGACAAACAATGTCAATATTCCTATGGTCACAGCTGGAACATGTCAACACCATCTCTCCGTTATTATACTTTTAAAAAACAATAGTGGATTGAATTCAAGTGTTTCAGTGAGATTATTAAGACAGCTAGCAACTGCCAAAAAACTAGCTAGCTGCAGTGCACAATACAGGCTTGGAGGGAAAATGTGTGCCTTTTTGTCAACTCCGTCAGACATCAACTCCGTCAGATTTTGTGTCTGACTGAGTTGACGTGTAAGCTGACGGAGTTGACAAATCCATCAATAACCTCATAATATGCTATTATTATACTATTTTTGAACATGGTAAAGGATTTAAATGTTATTTCAGAGTTGTATCTGCACAGAAGTGTGCATATAATAGCATGCATTACAATACACTTCTGACTTTTAGAGCATGGGCAGGCTGTGGTCTGCTTATTGAATAATTGTCTTACTTTCCCAGCACATGTGTTAATACATAAATATAAATATATCACTTGTCTACGTGGTTGATTGATTGATGTAAAATGTCATAACCCAGTAGGGATACAAGACAGAAGAAAACAGTTATTCTTGTTCTTATACTGTTTACTTAGATCATCAGAGCAAAGGTGAACGGTGGTAAACTGGATATTTCATCTTAATATCTTTATAATAATTCTTAATATAGGACTGGTCCATGTGTGTCTACTGTAGATTGCTACATCATCCTTTATCTGACTCTTTCCATCCATAGTGTAATACATTATGGTATGGAGTGATCAACAGGATAATATTTTGCTAGTCAGTTGTCTCAATCTTATCAGTTGTCACAAGTGTAGAGTTCAAGAAAAATCAGGATCAGATAAAAATCAGATCAGGATATTCTAGATAACAATGCCAGACAGTGCAGGGAGTCTCTCAGACAGGAAAAGCAACGAAGTAAAATGCGAAAAAGGCATTCAAGAGAAATAAAAACTATGAAAGAGAATATTACAAATGTAACAAAGCAACGAAACAACCTGATAAAAACAATGATGCGCAGAAAAAAGGCTACAAATACATCACCACTGGACTCTCCAGGCACAGAAACAAAGAAGATGCTATCAGGAAGCAAAGTAAGGAATCCGAAAATCCAAAAGACCCTTCTATTCCACAACATCCCCAGAAGAGAGCTGAAGACAAACAAACTCCTGGCCCACGGCGCCAAAAACCAGCACTGAGTGTGTCATCAGGCACGATTCTTAAAAAGTATCGTCTTCTTCAACAAATGAAAGAGTTTGGGTTAACCTACAAGTTAATGAGAGAAAAGGAGCAGCCTCAGAAAAAGCCAACATTAATACAGGGTATAACACAGACTGTTCAGGATTTCTTCCTGAACTCTACACGTGTGACAACGGATAAGACTCAATCACCAGGAACAAGATCAAGCGGCACATAATGATCCTGCTCGACTCCATGCTCAACCTCCACACTGAATTCCAGATTAAGAACCCCACTGTAAAGCTGAGCTATTCTTCATTCTGTGCTCTGAGGCCCTTCTATGTCACAGCACCAAAAGCATCTTATCGGAACACATGTCTGTGTCAAATACATGAAAATGCATGCTTAATGCTTGAGGTCCTTAAAATGTCTGGTGTTGTGAAGTCAAACAAACTGGATGACAGTTTTCAATTAGTTTGTTGCTCTCCAGCAAGTGAGGCCTGCCTTCTTCGCGCCTGCTCACAATGTCTAAACAAAGGTACAGTTACAACCCAAGAGCAAGACAAAATCGATGTTCAATGGAGGCAGTGGGAGAGAGTTCAAGAAGACACATGCAATGGAATCGACATGAACACTAAGCTTGTCGAACACCGAGGCAGCCTTTCATTGCTCATCAAACTCTATGAGCAAAAACTCAGAAAGGAAACCACAACACATGTGTGTTCATTGCGAAACCAGTCAAAAGAATACAGCAACACAATTGAGTCCTGTGATGAGAGTACAGCAATCGTCCATGTTGACTTTTCAGAATCCTGGAAATTCAAATATAAAGCTGAAGTTCAGGCCTGCCATTTCGGACAAAATCTGCCACAGATAACACTCCATACCAGAATGTATTACACTAAGGGTGGAAAGGCAGGGTTTTGCACACTGTCAGAGTCAAAGAGACAGACTGGACACAAATGGATCCAGTCCTAAAAGATATCAAGACAAAATATCCACAGGTTACCACCGTGCACTTTTGGTCTGATGGTCCAAGCAAACAAGAACAAGAAGAACTTTTTTCTTCTGTCTGGTATCCCACCTACACTGGGGTTTGAAAGGACAACGTGGAACTTCTTCCCCACTTCTCATGGTAAGGGCGCACCAGACGGCATTGGCGGAACAGTAAAAAGAACAGCTGACAACCTGGTCCTGAGAGGAAATTATGTGACGGATGGACACATATTCTTCAAAAAGGTTTCAAACAGTCTGAATGGTGTTCAGCTGTATCATATTGTGGAAGAAGACATGCAAAGATACGACACACTTCTCATGAATCCTCTCAAACCGGTTCCCTCAACAAGACAAATACACCAGATCATCGCACATAAGGACAGGATCCACAACAGACAACTATCCTGCTTTTGCAGCGAGATGTTGGATTGCCAGTGCTTCTGCCCAGCTACCTCCTATTACCATGGCAACCCAGGAGAACAGCAGAGTGATACACGGAGGGCAAGGAAGAAGAGACCTCTGGCCATGTTGTGGGAGGAGATGGAAAATGAGATGGAAGAGGGTATGGAGATGGAAGATGTAATGGAGGAGTTGGACGAAGAACCTTTGAAAGGTCCTGAGGGTACGGTGACAGTAACGACTGTTAGCAGCCTTAGTAATGGAGACTGGTTAGCAGTAGTATATGATGACCACTGGTGGCTAGCCAAGACCATCGATGTGGATAATGAGCAACAAGATGTGAAAGTGGAATTTCTGCATCCCCATGGTCCAACAGAAAAGGTTCAGCCCAAATGTGGCAAGAAGGATGTCTGTTTCTGCCCAGTTCAAGACATCAAAGTGAAACTAATCAGAAATGCAGAAGGAAAGGAAGAGGAGAAGTGGGTGAGAAAGTGGAGATCAGGAAGTGGTGTAGAGGAGGTAGATGAAAACAGGGACGAGAAGAAGGGGTCCTGTTCTCCATTACTTTTTTTGTTGTTGGAAACGGTGCATTTTGTAATAGTTGGAAACAGTGTATGTAAAGTTTGTTGTTTATTACAATTGAGTTAACAAAATGTTCAGTATAAGACAAGGAGTTATTAGTTCTTATTATTGTCACTTCCATCTGTTTAAAAAATTTAGCAGAGATGCAAATCCAATTTTGTCAACTCCGTCAGTTTCTCGTCAACACCGTCAGATCATTGTCAACACCGTCAGATATTTATTTTTGTTAATCTTGGGGAAAATACAAATTCCTTCTTCAGTTTATGTTGTTTAAGTAATAAAGGAGCATTAGATCTTCATCCTCTTGTGTCTTATTTACTTAATGATCTTTTTTTTATCATATCAAAATTTAAAACAAAGTTTGAAAATGCTAATATTTCTAACTCTGGGTTTTCAGAATAGTGTGAAATTACACCTGAGGTTTATATATTATATTTTATTGCATACCAGAGTAACTAAACACTATTACAACATACTTCAGAACTTTAGATTCTTGTTGGACTGGAATAATTAGAATTATATACTTTTTTGTGTGTCTGACGGAGTTAACACAAATCAAGTTTCAAAGGGAAACATGTGAATTTGTTGAAAATGTTTTTCTATGTAGAGCCCGCACCTTTACATGGTTAAATAGCTCAGACCTTTCTCTACATGAATATATAACTCTAAATAATATAGTGTGCATTCTCAAAATATAATATTTAAAAAGTGTTTTGTCCCGACTCTCAAGAATCAGTGACTTACAAATTAGGAACTATGTTCGTTTAAATATTCCAAATTTTGAAACGTATGTCACAGATTGCTGTGATATATTTCCTCATGACTACAGAGCCCAATACCAAAGGCCTGATATCCAAGTTTGTAGACTCATTTACAGAACAATATATTCCATCTACACAATGCTTGAGGGAGTCCTGGGAGAGAGATATTCAGGTGGACATTCCAATGGACACCTGGGATGAGGGCCTCCGCATTATCCACTCTTGTTCTATTAATTCCAGACATCAGTTAATTCAATTTAAGGTGATGCATAGACTTCATTATTCTTGTACAAGATTGCACTCAATATATAACAGGGTTAACAGACGCATAGGTACGGTAGTTAGGAGTGAATTCACTTCTTAGTGCAGCGGCCTGTGTCGTCGCCTGCGGACGCAGGAGCCCCCTGTTTGACTCCCCCTCGGGACATTAACAATTAACATCAACACAACGCAGACCAATATGATTCAATCAATTCAATCATCCGTCACACAGGCCAGGTTTTCTAGCACCCCGTTCCACCCAGGAGTCCCAGGAGTCCTGACCGACCACCACTCATCACGTGTGCCCACGCGGGACGAAGCAGTGTGACGGACCAACACAACATGGCGAGCCAACCCACTGAACCTCAGATCTAGATCAAGGCTATACGGGTGGTGCCTGATCTGATTACCCCTGTTGCCTCAACACCCTGTTGCCTCAACAGCCTGGTAGGATTGTGAATTACCTTCCTCATTCCCAGTGAGGAAGTGGATCAGGAATTAACGAACTAATTGAACTTGAGTCACAAGAACTTCCAAGGACCATCATATCCTTTTCTATGATACGAACTGATTGAACGAGAGCACAAGGACTTCCAAGGGCTTTTGATCCCGTTTCACCTTTTGTATTTTGATATTGTATTTTGTATTTGATTGATGCACATTGTATATATGGGTACTGATATTTCTCCTGTAAGAAGGGAAAGTTAAAGGGTAAATGCACCCAGTAAGATACTTGAACTACTGATATTTCTCCTGTGAGAGAGAGAGTTAAAGGGTAAATTCACCCAATAAGATACCTGAACCACTGATGTTCTCCTGTAAAGAGGACGAGTTAAAGGGTCAATGCACCCAGTAAGATACTTGAATCTCACTGATAACATATTGATTATAGTTGAATCACTGATGGTTCTCCTGTAAAGAAAGATGGTTTAAAGGGTCATTTCACCTGATAAGGTATTTGCATATAACCTTGAATATTTCTATTGTGTATAATACTCCTCTCCTCATTCGAACCTAGAACTGGTCCGTGGCGAACAGCTGTTACTGTTAGTGACACAAGTGCTACACTTTGAAATTTGTATGTGTGCTCCTCTGGTGTGCACCTTGTTTTGCCTGTCTGGTCTGTTCCCCAATCCCTACTGTCTCCTGCTCTCTTAAATTGCTTCCTAGGGCCCTATGTTGCAGAGAGTGGCAGGATGGTGAGGGGAATGGATGAAAGGGTTCAACAGGATTTGTATTTAGGGTTAGAACTGAATACTGTGAATATATATTTCATTTAGTTAGATAGTTAATGTTGTGAAGGGCCAGATTAAACCGAATATATATATTTATTTATATATATATATTTAATTGTATTTGTATATTCTCTAATATTCCCTGATATCCCTTGTATATTCCTTGTACAATATGCATTGAATATCCATTCTAGCCTACTGAACATCCCATAATAGTCTCCATTCTACTATTGGTCGAGACCTTGGTGCCAGGCTGCCATACCCCTCAGACCCAGTTCAAACGTACCGCTCAACATGTACGAACAAGTCCTAGTTCCGCGTAGGAATCTGGCTACCGCACCACTAATGGGACTATTTGTTCATAGTGCGTATATATACTGCGCTACTAAAGTAGGACTTTCTTTTCAGTCCAGTTTCTTACCCTCCAATAGAGTCACAGACGTAAAGCCTCCCCGCGACGCCACGTGTGGGAGTAAGGCCAAGTTCGCCTACCATCGGTATTGAGACATCGTGTATATTAATATTTGAATAGTCATATTTGGCACTATATCGTCGAGTTGGACGTAGTCTATTAAGCTAATAATAGTCTGTTAATATATAGTGCTTCGTGCGGTGAGAATACTACCGTAGTCAGCACCCCATCGTTTCGGGCAGAGAACTGGCTGCTTATCCAGGGTGGTTGACCCCACGTGAAGCTGCACCCGAGGAGCCCCAGAGCCGACGAGCGAGTGGACCTGTATACCGGATTATTCTACCGACGACAGCCCGCCTTCCCAGGCACGGATTATGCTTTGTATACGTTGATTATTCCATGGATAAAGACCCCCGACACTGCCGTGTGTTGGAACCCCCCCCCCTGGAGAGGACGCAAGGTGAGGAGACGCTCTGCAAGACGAGGTCGCTTCACGTCTCTCCCCCGTGGACCGGAGAGAGCCGGCTCACAGAGAGTCCACCTGCTTTCATCTGTGGTCCAAGGATCGCCGGCGCATTGAACGGCACTACAGTGGGTTCACCTGGGATACCCTTGGCCGGATGAGGCAGCCGGATTCTACCCCCCCCCCTTCCTACTCCTGTCGGCTTACAAGCGACCGGATTAACCCCCCCTAGTGTATCCAGCCTATAATCATTAGAGTATCATTGCTGTTATTCCTTAACTATTCCAGGTCGTATATGTACCACCTGCGCCTTCAGAGATTGGACATTCTCTATTGATATACTGACGAATACTCTTGCCATAAAAGTGCATACTAATTCCCATTCATAAATGTGATTGATTTGATTAAGTGCTTGCTCTACACACCATCGCTGTGTAGAAATAAAGACCTATTTCTAATTTGTACATTTGTGTTGGATCCGTTTCATCTACGTGACAGTGTTCATCATAATATATTTATGCCGAGTACTGGGTGGCCGAATATAAAGTACAAAGGTAGTGGTAGTAAGTATCATATCTAGTAATACAGTCAGGGAATTGTACCCCTCAGTTACAATTGGTCCTTCGAGCCGGAGGGTAATTAGTGTAATATTAATATAGTGTTATTAATATTGAAATGGCCTATGATGAACACTCCACGAAATGATCCTCCTAACCAACGCCCGCAGCGCGAACGACGGCTCCCTCAGTACTTAGAGGCTTACGCTGTCAGTCAACAACCTAGTCT
Source organism: Notolepis coatsorum (assembly GCF_963971535.1). Lineage (NCBI taxonomy): Eukaryota > Metazoa > Chordata > Actinopteri > Aulopiformes > Paralepididae > Notolepis > Notolepis coatsorum. The sequence continues at coordinate 128,630,073 of NC_140169.1, forward strand.
TCTACTAACAGTAAACGCGGTAAAACTAGAAAGTAAAAGTATGTCTAACCCCAACGCCCAGACTACCCCGACCATAGAGGCCCCTACGGGTTCTAATGTAACTGACCAAGTTCACGGTGGGGACCAGTGGGAACCAGACATGACTTCATACCCCGCCAGTACTGAAGAAGTAGTCCCCGATGAGTCCCGGGAGGAATACAACGCTACCGAGAGAGAACTCGGCACGGAAGAAGACGGGGAGAGCACCGTGGAGATAGAGCTCCAAGGCTCCGCAAGGAGTACCCCGAGGGAAGGCTCCCCTATACAACCGCCTTCCCCCAGCGAGGCAGAGAGGACCCTACAGCAGGCCTTCCTCATCAGCCTGAACGCCGCTGCTGAACGCGACCGACTGCAGATCCAGCAGCGGAGCGAAGAAGAGCATATACGTCTAGAAATAAGACGCATTCAGAGAGAAGAGAATGTGGCCCGAGACCGAGCAGACAGCCAGCGAGCAGCTGCTGGTGCTCTACGGGACGCAGAGCGCGACAGACAGCAAGCGCAACTAATAGAACAGCTGATCAGACGGACAACACCCTCTCCCTCCGCCAGAGGCTCCAGGAACTCGTCTAGACACACCTCCAGGGCGGCATCCCCTAGCCGAGTAAACAACCCTGAACTTGACCAACAGACGAGGTCTATACCCCCCACAGACCACCTCCCCCCACCGGTCCACGCGAGACCTAGCAACCGGGAAGGAGCAGAATATCCTGTGGAGAGGCTAAACCAGAGACTACAAGCACTGGATGACCTAACTGAAGACGAAGAGGAAGAGGAGGAGAACCACGCCCGACGACAGCACAGTACTCTACCGGACCAGGAGGTCCGGTACAGCCCAGGCTATACTCCCGCGGAGCTGCGCTACAGACCCCCGACTCTATACCCGGGTGAGCACGACGCACGACCCGCACCGAGGAACAGCACCTGGACAAGCGGGCCATGGTACACTGCCGGTACCAGCCCATACCAAGGAGCGGGAGGAGACTCGCCTAGGAGGCCTCTCCCCCAACGCTCGCCGATGTATCCACAGTCAGCGTCATACATTGGCACGCCTATGGTACCCGACTTCACCCAAGAGAACCGGGCCCAGTATACAGAACTCCGCATGTGTCTGGAGACCATGTTGGTGGATGTATTGGATGAACGCCACAAATACGCCATCCTACTGAAGCACTTAAAGGTACCCCGCGCACATAATATAGCGCTCACCTACGCGACTTCCACCACCCCATACACAGCAGCGCTGGTAGCATTGGACCAGAGGTATGGGCGCATATGGGATTACGTGATCCAGGAGATCCGACACATCGACCGCTTACCCCCAGCAATAGACAATCGAGCACTGGACGACCTGTCCATCAGAGTGCAGTCCCTGGTAGGGATGTTGGGAGCGCAGAGAGAGAAGGGGAGGCATGAACTTTACGCCAACTCAAATGTGGAAAGGATCTTGGAGAAGCTGCCGCCCGCTCGACAGGAGCGTTTTAGGCGGCAGAGAGACCACCGAGACCCGAATGGCCCCGAACCGAACCTCCTCGATCTAGCAGACTTCCTGGCGAGAGAAGTCAGCAGCCTACGGCTAGATACATTCGGACGGAGCACCCCTGGCTCCAGAGAAGGAACCAGACGACTAAATGATGGAAGAAGATCGGTGACTGTGATGCACCAATCGGAGTCAGTACCGAGCAGCAGGAGCCACAGTACCCCCTCCAGAACGGAGAAGTGGAAGATAGTGTGCCCCTACTGTGAGAAAGAACACTGGCTAGCGCAATGTGACTCCTTCCCCAAGCTGAACGCGGAGGAAGCAAGTCAATGGATAAAGTCCAACAAGCGCTGTTTTCGCTGTGCGCGCTCACACATGGCAGCCGAATGCCGCTTAAAGAAAAGGTGCACCAAGTGCGATGGAGCCCATCTGGACATACTTCACGACAGTAACAGACGGCGCCCTTCACCCGCACCATCCAGCAGCAAAGCGAGCGTCATGTACATCGATCCCGCCAGCAGCAGTGGAGCCCGAGTACTCCTAAAAGTAGTGCGTGTGACACTAAGCTACCAGAATAAAGTCCTGGACACTTACGCCGTCCTCGATGACGGGTCAGAGAAGACCCTTCTGCTCGCCTCCGCTGCGGCCCAGCTAGGGCTGCGGGGAAGCGAAACCCAAATGACAATTCGGACAATAAGACGAGATTTGAAGACGATAAAGGGCGAGAATGTCTCATTCTCTATCGCAGCAAGCGGCCAGCCTGAGCGACGGTACCAGATTACAGACGCTTTCACCAGCCAAGAAATAGGACTGTCGCGGTACACATACCCCGTCGCCAAGCTGATGGAGAAATATGTACATCTGCGCAAGCTACCGATCCCGCTCATAGACAATGCTATGCCGACCCTGTTGATAGGCTCCGACCATGCAGACCTCATTGTCCCGATAGACCGGGTTCATACCGGACCCCGAGGCTGCCCTGCAGCAGTCGAGACCCGTTTGGGATGGACTCTCCAAGGCCCGCTCGCCAAATCTCTCAACCGAAGTACAGCCACTAGATGTCTCCACTCCCGAGTCACAGAGGGAGAAACCGCACTCCTGCAACACGTAGAGCGGTTATGGACCTTGGAACAAATGCCCTTTAAGAACGGAAAGAAAGACATTCGCTCTAAAGATGACATTTACGCCATTCACCTCCTCGAGACAGGGACCAAGAGAGTCCCGGTCAACGGCGTGTTGAGATACGCCACGCCACTCCTGCGGCGAGAAGGAATGCCTACTTTCCACGCCAAGACAGACGCCACAGAACGGTACCTGCTGAACACGGAGCGGCGCTTAGCCAAGAACCCCGCCCAAGAGAGTGTATACCGCGCTGATATTGAGAAGCTCATCACAGCGGGACACGTCACAAAGATGGACATAAAAGAGGCTGACCAGACCACTGAATCGTGGTACGTGCCTCACCACAAGGTCCATCACAACGGTAAAGACCGCATAGTATTTAACTGCAGCTACCAGATCGGATCCCAAAATCTGAATAAAGAGTTACTGCCCGGTCCCACACTCGGCCCCTCCCTACTCGGCGTTCTACTCCGCTTCCGCCAGGAAAAGGTGGCCATCAGCGGGGACATTAAAGGAATGTTCCTGCAGGTGAGATTAGTAGAGGAGGACAAGCCCCTGTTACGGTTCCTATGGAGAGAGAAGCCAGGAGATGAGCACCCAGCCATCTACCAATGGGAAGTCCTCCCCTTCGGAACGACGTGCAGCCCCTGCTGTGCTACATTTGCACTACAGAAACATGTAGCAGAGGACCCAGCAGCGGACGAAGAGGTCCGACACAGCGTAAAGAACAGCTTCTACGTAGACAACTGTCTACAAAGCCTCTCAACCCAGGAAGAAGCCGAGGCTCTCCTGATTAAACTCCGCGCCTCATTGATCAAAGGCGGCTTTGATCTCAGGCAGTGGGCCAGCAGCGATCCGCAAGTACTGCGCAGCCTCTCCTCCGAGGACAAGGCAGCCAGCAGCGAGACCTGGATGGCTACAATCCCGGGAGAAGCCTAGGAGATGACCCTGGGATTGGTGTGGCGATTCAAAACAGATTCGCTTCACTACAGACACAAGCCCCTGACTACGGAGCAGGGAAGGCCGGCGGCGGCGCCGACCACCAGACGGAGTGTGTACACAACACTCGCCCGACAATATGACCCGCTAGGATGTATTCTACCGTACACCACCAGGGCAAAAATGATTGTACGAGCATTGTGGGACAAGGACCAGGGCTGGGACGACCCCATTCCCGCACACCTTGCATCCACCTGGAGAGAGTGGGAGATGGAGCTCCACTCACTCCCAGGCGTTAATATGCGCCGAAGCTACTTCCCACCCACGGTGAGGCCAGAGACATGTAAAATGGACTTACACGTCTTCAGTGACGCCTCAGAGGTCGCATACGGATCAGTAGCCTACTTGCGGGCCCAAGAAAAGGGGGGAGAGATCTACACAGCATTTGTCCTCGCCCGCTCGAGAATAGCCCCACGCAAGCAACAATCTATCCCACGTCTAGAGCTCTGCGCAGCCCTAGCCGGAGCGCACCTAGCCACGCTCATCCAACGTGAGCTCACCATACCGGTGTCTAGAACAATCCTGTGGTCAGATTCCACGACAGTACTCGCCTGGATCAAATCGGACTCATGCAAGTACAAAGTCTTCGTGGGAGTCAGAGTCACCGAGATTCAAGACTTAACCGAAGAGTTAACCGGAGAAACAGAGTGGCGCTACGTTGATACAAAACAGAACCCAGCTGACGTCATCACCCGGGGAATGCCCCTAGATGACCTCACCCGTCGCAATGTCTACAGTGACGGCCCCGCATTCCTAAGACTCCCGGAAGGACAGTGGCCCACGCCTATCCCGAGGGAAGCCAGTCAGGAGGAGGCTGAGAATAAGAAGCCTGTGTTCTGTGGATTGAGCACTGTTATCTCCGCAGACCCCAACACACTCCTGATGGGGCGGCTAGATCCTGCATTACCCCAGACAATGTACCGGCCTGAAGAAGCGAACGGCCGACGAATGTGGAGGTACAGCCAAGTATTAGCCGACAAGTTTTGGAGCAGTTTCCTACTGCACTACCTACCGTCTCTACAGACCCGCCAGAAGTGGGTAAAGGAGAGAGACAATTTGACAGAAGGAACAGTCGTCATGATTATTGATCAATCACTGCCCAGAGCTATGTGGCCGGCCGGCCGCGTAAGCAAAGTGATCACCGGTGCCGACGGCAAGGTCCGAGCAGCTGAAGTGCTTGTCCAGGGTCGCACTTACACCCGTCCCGTGGCGAGGCTCATAGAACTGCCCCGACTCCCAGACACAATCGATGATGACCATGACCCTATAACCATATGACTTTGTGAAGTTGACTGACCCCTACAGCAAACCCTTATGTGTAAATAGACAACGCGATTAATCTGTCTCTGTTTAACTGATTAGGTCTGGGACCAATCAGGGGGTGGCTGTTGTGAAGGGCCAGATTAAACCGAATATATATATTTATTTATATATATATATTTAATTGTATTTGTATATTCTCTAATATTCCCTGATATCTCTTGTATATTCCTTGTACAATATGCATTGAATATCCATTCTAGCCTACTGAACATCCCATAATAGTCTCCATTCTACTATTGGTCGAGACCTTGGTGCCAGGCTGCCATACCCCTCAGACCCAGTTCAAACGTACCGCTCAACATGTACGAACAAGTCCTAGTTCCGCGTAGGAATCTGGCTACCGCACCACTAATGGGACTATTTGTTCATAGTGCGTATATATACTGCGCTACTAAAGTAGGACTTTCTTTTCAGTCCAGTTTCTTACCCTCCAATAGAGTCACAGACGTAAAGCCTCCCCGCGACGCCACGTGTGGGAGTAAGGCCAAGTTCGCCTACCATCGGTATTGAGACATCGTGTATATTAATATTTGAATAGTCATATTTGGCACTATATCGTCGAGTTGGACGTAGTCTATTAAGCTAATAATAGTCTGTTAATATATAGTGCTTCGTGCGGTGAGAATACTACCGTAGTCAGCACCCCATCGTTTCGGGCAGAGAACTGGCTGCTTATCCAGGGTGGTTGACCCCACGTGAAGCTGCACCCGAGGAGCCCCAGAGCCGACGAGCGAGTGGACCTGTATACCGGATTATTCTACCGACGACAGCCCGCCTTCCCAGGCACGGATTATGCTTTGTATACGTTGATTATTCCATGGATAAAGACCCCCGACACTGCCGTGTGTTGGAACCCCCCCCCCTGGAGAGGACGCAAGGTGAGGAGACGCTCTGCAAGACGAGGTCGCTTCACGTCTCTCCCCCGTGGACCGGAGAGAGCCGGCTCACAGAGAGTCCACCTGCTTTCATCTGTGGTCCAAGGATCGCTGGCGCATTGAACGGCACTACAGTGGGTTCACCTGGGATACCCTTGGCCGGATGAGGCAGCCGGATTCTACCCCCCCCCCCTTCCTACTCCTGTCGGCTTACAAGCGACCGGATTAACCCCCCCTAGTGTATCCAGCCTATAATCATTAGAGTATCATTGCTGTTATTCCTTAACTATTCCAGGTCGTATATGTACCACCTGCGCCTTCAGAGATTGGACATTCTCTATTGATATACTGACGAATACTCTTGCCATAAAAGTGCATACTAATTCCCATTCATAAATGTGATTGATTTGATTAAGTGCTTGCTCTACACACCATCGCTGTGTAGAAATAAAGACCTATTTCTAATTCGTACATTTGTGTTGGATCCGTTTCATCTACGTGACAGTGTTCATCATAATATATTTATGCCGAGTACTGGGTGGCCGAATATAAAGTACAAAGGTAGTGGTAGTAAGTATCATATCTAGTAATACAGTCAGGGAATTGTACCCCTCAGTTACAGTTAAATTATATTGACCAAATTGTTTACACTGCTGTGTTGTTTTTACTACCTGTACCCCCCCCCCCTTCCCCCATGCTCAGTATATTTTTAATGTATTTGTTTCTGTATATTTTATTTCATTTTTATTCTATTTTACTCTACTCTTATCCTAGGCAACTTGATTGATTTGTGTTATTATTCTAATTCGTGACCTGTCCTGTCTAAATGTTTAAATGTTGAGCGATTTGCAGTGTCAAATTTCCCACGAGATAATAAAAGTATTTCTATTCTATTCTATTCTATTCTATTCTATTCTATTCTATTCTATAACAACTCTTGAATAAAATATTATTGTTACATTTGGGTTAGTTGGTTTGTAAAATAAAATTTAATTTGTTAACAGGGTAGAACCCTTTTCTTTATGGGGAGGGTGTGACGACCCCCACTTCACCATGCAAATGGGGAGTCTAGAGAGCATGGTGGAGTGGGTAGGTTGTTACCCCAATTTGAATCACCTGGGCAGTGCAGAGAGTTGCCTGCACACCCACAGTATATATGTTTCCCCTGTCTAACCCCTCTGTCTGCTTTCTCCACTCCTAGGCACAGGTTGTACCAACACCCAAGCTGAATCCTTTGACATATTATAGCACTGATACTTACACCACACTCACCACAGCATACTTACTCACTCATCCACACACTGCACTCACTACTGATTCTCATACAAACCATGTCATTGTTTATGTCATTATGCTTTTTGTTGTTTAGATAAGATTAAATAAATTATTCTTGTTAAACTTGGTATCACATGTGGACTCCCTATTTGTTTCAAACCACCTGTTTGTGACACGATGGAGAGATACATTTTCAACAACTTTTTTTGACAGAGAGAAGAGAATCTCCGAATTCAAATACATTTTAAAGCGATAACATGTCTAGCGTTGCATGGCGCGACGCTCGTCTTTAGAGGGTTAAAAATAACAAAGTCAGCACCCGGAAAGCAGACTCTGTTGATATCTTGACAAGTTTGACTCTTTCATCAGAGTGTTTGACAGTGGCCCCGATTTTATGACAGTGGCCTGAGGGATCTTAAAGATTCAGTAACAATGAAAATCGTGTTTATCAATCTCATTGCATAATTCTTAACAGAAGGTATGTTTATGTAACATTACCCAACATGTTCGAACTGTTGCTGTTATGAAAATTATGACTAAAGCCCTTTGATGTCTATCCCCCTGGATATCAACAGAATCAAACCATTTTAGATACAATCTGCTTCCTTGAAGATGTTGCATAATGTGCTCTTTTACTTTGATTACTCTGATCAGTCACATCTAGCTGATTGGTGTAAGGTGGACAGTCCTTAACAATCAAGCATCTATCTATAGTGTCAAGTGAACAGAAGGCCACACCCCCTCAGCCTACAGACAGTTGGCTGTGCTTAGAGAGAGTGCACTAAAACAGTTATAACAAATCAAATGATACATCTGAAGCTGAACAAATTACACTCCTGACATTATCATCCCACAATAACCAATTTATGACTGAACAAAAAAATCATTGTACTGGATCTTTAAGTTCATCTCACTCTATGTGAATTTGCCCAGCTGTGATAGCTAGCGTAAGGGGCAGCCATACTTATTAATACAGTCCCCCATTACTCACTCACAGGACTTCATCCAAATGACCATGTGATAGATTTTGGCAATACATCTAAAACGTCACATGTTTTATTGTCGAACTGAAGTGTAGTGTACAAATTATACCAAGTAATTAATTTACAGACATAGACTACAGATTATATATATTGTTTCTTTCAGAGGGGCTCAAGGTCATTCCAGGGGGCCAAGACCCCTCTACTCCCTCCACAATTTACACTATGCTGGACAGAATGAATACCTGCCGCTCTTGGGAGAGGAGAGTCATAAGGACCCCAACAGACCCAGCCACCTATGCAACATCATGCCACCGCCATACGTCTCCACAAATTGTGCAATTTAACACATTTGCGAATGCATAAACATACACACACACAAAGGCAGCATGGTAGCTTTATGGAACAGATTTATAAAAGTAAGATAGAAGACACTCTGAGCTAAATTGGAGCATCTGATCTGTATTTACTGTGGTATCGATATTGAGAATGAGTTTGAGAAAGCTTCCTTTGTTGTAAAAAATACTCAAAGGTCGTTCTGTGCCAATTGTCTCCCTACCTGCACTAGAACAGCATCCTGGAGACATGTCAATCAGGGTTTAGGAATAGCCATAGCACAGAATCAGCCCTCCTTAAAGTTTCAAATGACCTACTCCTCGCCACTGACAATCGTGACTGCTCTGTTTTAATTCTGCTTGACCTCAGCGCAGCTTTCGACACTGTTGATCACAACATTCTACTAGATCGTCTCCAACATGGGGTTGGTGTCAGTGGCACTGCACTAGCATGGTTCTCCTCCTATCTCACAAATAGAAGCATTGCTGTCAACATTGCCAACTGCTTCTCCCCCTCAACCTCCCTCTCCTGTGGGGTCCCGCAAGGGTCCATCCTTGGCCCGATTCTGTTCTCTCTTTACATGCTACGCCTTGGTTCAATCATTCAGAAGCACAACATCTCCTTTCATTGTTATGCTGACGACACAGCTTTATGTCTCTCTGAAACCCAACAACCAGTCTTTACTTAACAGTCTCATGTCCTGCCTTGATGACGTTAAATGTTGGATGGCACAAAACATTTTACAACTAAATGAAAACAAATGTGAAATAATCCTCTTCAGTCCCAGAGTCACGACCCTTACCAACAGTCTTGGCAACCTGTCCTCCCTGGTCAAGCCATATGTCAAGAACCTAGGTGTAATTTTTTATCCCCAATTTAAGTTCGACAGACAAGTGAACTCAGTGGTGAAGGCATGTTTTTTCCAATTACGCACCATTGCTAAGCTCAAAGCCCTTCTCTCCCCTGCAGACCTTCAGAGCGTTATCCACGCTTTCATTTCATAGATTAGACTACTGCAACTCCCTCTATATAGGCATCAACCAGTTTTCCCTGTACCGCCTACAGCTCGTACAAAACGCCGCTGCCAGACTGTTGACAGGAACCTGTAAGAAAGACCACCCCTGTCCTTGCCTCCCTTCATTGGCTTCCAGTACGCTACAGAATACATTTTAAGGTTCTCCTATTCGTTTTTAAAGCCCTTAATGGTCAGCCCCCCTCCTACATCTCAGACCTCCTATCCCCCTATTGTTACATATGGGCAGTGGCGGCTGGCCACCGGGGGCGCTAGGGCGCCGACCCACCTGTTAAATGAGAGAAGAAGAAAAAAGAATGTTTTGTTTTTTGTTTTATAGCCCTATAAATAATATAAACATGTTTAAAATGAATAATATTTACTCATTTTAAGTATGTTTGTGTTTCCAATGCACAATATAACGTTAATATATAAAATAAAAAATACTCGTTTTCCTGAACAGGAAGTGACTCACTCCTGCCGCATTTCTCATAGCCGTATTTCTCGGCCCGGGCTAGACGCAATAGCGCTCTGAGTGCGCGTCACTGTTTGATCGCTGTATCCGTCGCAGCCAATCAGTGCGTAATGCGCTGTGCGTTGAAATATGATGTTTATGATGGAAGCCGGGCGCGATTTGAAGCGGTCTAAGCAGCAGCGTCTATAATTTTTTTTCGTAGCAGCATTTTATTCCGTAGCCGCATTTCGCGGAGACGCTCTCTCTGATTGGCCAACACCATTTTCTAGGTTCTAGGTTGGTTTGTAGTTGTTGTTGTGATGCAGCTATTTGTCTTAGAGCGTGAAGGCAAGTTCTTTCGACGGTTAACTAAGCTTAGGCACTCTTTCAAAGTTGGTTAAGGTTAGAGTTTGTCTTAGAGCAGGGCGATAGAACGCCAGGTAGTTTGCAGGCTGTTTGACGAGGAAATGGGCAAAGACACAGCTCTTCACAGTACTTGTTGGTTAACAACAAGCTATATGGATGCAGTGTGGACAACTGGACATGCATGGACAATGGACATCAACACAGCCTGGACAGTGGAGTGGATATACTTTATCAAGCCCTTCTGAATCTGCCTGCTGGACCACTGTGCGTTTCAACTTAACAAGGTATAGTTGCGATCTCTCTCTCTCTCTCTATCTCTCTCTCTCGCTCTCTCGCTCTCTCTCTCTCTCTCTCTCACTCTCTCTAATTTCGCCGCGGTGGGGCATAACCACTCAGACAATGAATGGTAACTTGTTTAAAATGACAAGATATACATATGTGCTTATTATTGAATGCATCTGAGAGAGAGAGAGAGAGAGAGAGAGAGAGAGAGAGAGAGAGAGAAAGAGAAAGAGAGAGAGAGAGCTGTGCGTGTTTGTGTTGGGCTATTGGAAACATGGTTGCATTTGACTGACTGTGATCATATATTGATCGATGGCAATGGTGATAATATTCGCCAATGCGTGCCTTGTACATGTTTGCAAAATGTTTGGTATAGCGCCCTCCCATGGAAAGAATGTAGCAGCCGCCACTGCGTATGGGGGTGAGTAGTAGTGAGTCCAATGTTGGAGGAGACAAGGAGAGACGGAGATAGGTAGCTATTTCTAAGGATGTGTCTTTATTAAAACACACAGAGCAGCGATAATCCAGGAAAGACGCCGGGCGTCAACAAAGAGAACAGGCAAAAGTAATATAAGTGCATCGCGAGTGGCTCAGAAAACTCTGACCAGCTCCTTCCCACACAAACGGTATTCTGAAGCCTCGACAACAAACAAGGGAACAGAGAAAGAATAAGTAGTCACCAACCAAACATTCCAATCAATTAGCAGTGACAGCAAATTGACAGCACAGTGACAGCAACAGTGGAGAGTACCAATCAAGTCAAGTCAAGTCAAGTCAGTTTTATTTATATAGCACATTTCCAGGCAGCGGCAGCTGACACCAAAGTGCTTCACAAGCAAGTTGATAAAAACAAAATAGTGTGATGCAAGGTATAAGATAAAAAAAAAACATAGCAAAGCAATGAAAGCAACAAAAACAAAACAATATGGTGCAAGATATAGGATTAAAAACATAATAAAGCAATGAAAGCAATAAAAACTGGTAGGACACAGTAAAACAAAGAGGATAGAAGGGCCAGGGGTCTAGTGGTGATTAAGTAGGGGGAAGGCCAAGGAGAACAGGTAGGTTTTCAAGAGTGATTTAAAAGCCTGCACGGTCTGGGCAGTCCGTACGCTGAGGGGGAGGCTGTTCCACAATCTAGGCGCTGCGGTGGAGAAAGCTCTGTCTCCCCTAGTCTTGAGCCTGGTTCTGGGTACCACAAATAGCAGCTGGTCAGCTGATCTGAGGGATCGGTGGGGGGTGTGGCGGAGCAAGAGCTCGGACAGATAGGAGGGAGCCGTGCCATTTAATGATTTAAAAACATTTAGGGCTAATTTAAAATCGATCCTGAAGCTAACAGGCAGCCAGTGGAGCGAGGCCAAAACTGGGCTGATGTGTTCGTGTTTTCTTGTTTTGGTGAGGAGGCGCGCGGCTGCGTTCTGCACCAGTTGTAGGCGGCGGAGGAGGGACTTGTCGATGCCCGTGTACAGAGCATTGCAGTAGTCGAGGCGAGTGGTGACAAAGGCATGTATCACCGTCTCTAGGTTACTTTGGGAGAGGTATGCCTTTGTCTTCGCCAGGAGTCTAAGGTGGTAAAAGCTGTTTTTAACTACGGCGCTGACCTGTTTGTCGAATTAAAAATTGCTGTCGAAGATGAGATGGTTCCTGACAGAGGTGGAGAGGTTTGGACCCAGGGGACCAAGTGCGTCAATGAGGAGGGCCGGGGGGGCACTATTAAAAACAATGACCTCGGTTTTCCCTTCGTTCAATGTCAGGGAGTTTTCGGACATCCAGCACTTGATTTCTGCCAGGCAGTCAAGCAGTGGTTCTATTGACGTCTTCCCTTGGGTGGGCTTTAAGGGGAGGTAAACCTGCATGTCATTGGCGAAGCAATGGAATGAGATATTGTGTTTTGCCAAGATCTGGCCTAGGGGGAGTATGTATAGGAGGAAGAGAGTGGGACCCAATATCGAGCCTTGGGGCACCCCCATCAGTGACAACACAGGAATGTGGGCGTGACAACCAAAATGCAAATACCAACCACCAGGTGAAAACATTCCAGACTGACAGCTGGGTTTCCGGGAGAGGGAACCCAGAATGTTACAGTACCTCCCCCCGACGAACGGCACCAGACTTTCACCTAGGGGCCTCGGGATGCAGCCGCCAGAAATCATCGATCAGGCTGGGGTCTAAAATATCCCTTTGAGGCGCCCAAGAACGCTCTTCTACCCTGTACCCCTCCCAATCCACCAAGAACTGAAACCCCCTACCCCTCCGCCTACAACTCAGGATCCTCCGCACTGTATAGACAGGCTGACCATCAATAATGCGAGGCGGAGGAACCGCGGGGAGTGGTGGTGACAAGGGCGATGAGAGGAATGGCTTCAACAGGGACACATGAAACGTCGGATTAACCCTCATAGAGGCCGGGAGCTGCAGCCTGTAAGCCACAGGGTTTACCCGACGAACCACTTTAAAGGGGCCTATGAAGCGAGGAGCCAGCTTCCTGGACTCCTCCCGGAGAGGGAGATCACGGGTGGAAAGCCAAACCCGCTGCCCAGGATGGAAAACCGGAGCCGGACGACGCTTACGGTTAGCCTGCCACTGAGACTTAACAGAGGCCTTCTGCAGTGCCGTCCGCACCGTGTTCCACGTCCTGCGACAGCGAGCCAAATGTGCCTGGGCCGATGGCACCTCAGCCTCCTGCTCCTGTTTGGGGAAAAGAGGAGGTTGAAAACCATATTGACACTGAAAGGGAGACATACCAGTAGAGGAGGAGAGAAGGGTATTATGTGCGTACTCAGCCCAGGCCAACCTCCTACTCCACGTCGCCGGGCAAACGTAGCACCTCAGGACACCCTCCAGATCCTGGTTGACGTGCTCCATCTGCCCGTTCGACTGTGGATGGAACCCAGACAACAGGCTGACGGAGGCGCCGAGGCCGGCGGCGAACGCCTTCCAAAACCTGGAGGCGAACTGAGGGCCCCGGTCGGACACAATATCCACTGGAAGCCCGTGGACCCGAAAAGACGTGCTGCACCACCAGGTCAGCCGTCTCCCGAGCCGAGGGGAGCTTGGGAAGGGGAATGAAATGAGCCGCCTTGGAGAATCTGTCCACTACCACCAAGATGGCAGTGAACCCATCCAAAAGAGGAAGGCCAGAAATGAAATCCAGGGATATGTGCGACCAGGGACGTTTGGGAATAGGAAGCGGCCGGAGAAGACCCGCCAGTGCACGGCGAGAGGTCTTACTGCGCACGCACACTGCGTGTATCCCCCTCCTCTGTTGGCCACCAAAACCTCCTACGGATAAACTCCAGGGTTCTGGCGGCCCCAGGGTGGCCGGTGAGAGAGGATGTATGCGCCCACTGCAGCAGGCGCGAGCGTGCAGCCTTGGGCACATACATCCGCCCCGGAGGACCCCCACCGGGATCGGGGCTGCCGTGTCAGAGCCGATCTTACCACCCTATCTATGCCCCATGACACGGGTGCCAAAATCAAGGCCTGTGGAATAATAGGGTGGGGCTTTCCCGGCCCGGAAGATCAAACTGGCGAGACAGTGTGTCCGGTTTGACGTTCTTAGAACCGGGTCGATAGGAGATGGAAAATCGAAATCGAGTGAAGAATAACGCCCACCTGGCCTGGCGAGCGTTAAGGCGTTTAGCCCCTTGGATGTAAGCTAAGTTCTTATGATCAGTCCAAACAATGAAAGGATGTGCCGCCCCCTCTAACCAATGTCTCCATTCCTCCAGTGCCAATTTGATCGCCAATAACTCCAAATTACCCACGTCGTAGTTACGCTCGGCCGGAGACAGACGGCGTGAAAAAAAAGCGCAAGGATGCACCTTACCATCCTTTAAACATCTCTGAGAGATCACCCCTCCCACCGCGATGTCAGAGGCATCCACCTCCACAATGAATGGAGTCTCTGCATCGTGGCGGATCAGTACAGGGGCGGAGGTAAATCGACGTTTGAGGTCGCAGAAGGTAGACTCTGCCCTAGGCGAACATTCAAAGCCAGGGAGAGAGGACTTAGTGAGAGCTGTTAATGGATTGGCTAAGGTGCTAAAATTGCAAATAAAGCGCCTGTAAAAATTTGCAAAGCCCAAAAACCATTGTAACTCCTTGAGCGACGAAGGCCGTGGCCAGTCCAAGACTGCACTCACCTTGGCTGGATCCATGCGAAGATCACCCTTCGTCAACACAAAGCCCAGGAAGGAAACAGTGTCAGTGTGAAACACACACTTCTCTGCCTTAACAAATAGTTGATGCTTAAGGAGACTTTGAAGCACATCACGAACGTGCAGTTGGTGTTGCACCATATCACGAGAAAAAATGTGGATGTCATCTAAGTACACAAAAACGGACACCCCAATGAATTCCCGTAGCACGTCGTTAACCAGGGCTTGGAAAACTGCCGGAGCGTTAGCTAAACAAAAGGGCACGACTAAATACTCATAATGCCCGTTAGGCGTGTTAAATGCAGTCTTCCACTCGTCCCCCTCCCTAATCCTGACCAAATTGTATGCATTACGTAAGTCAAGTTTAGAGAAAACCTGTGCCCCCTGTAAACACTCAAAGGCGGTGTCCATGAGAGGCAACGGGTATCGTTCTTGATGGAAACGTCGTTCAATCCCCTATAATCAATGCACGGCCGCTGACTCCCATCCTTCTTAGCAACAAAAAAGAAGCCAGCGCATGCAGGAGATGTGGATGGACGAATATGCCCCACGGACAGTGCCTCTCGAATATAAGTGTTCATGGACACTGTCTCAGGGCGAGAGAGAGAAAACATCCGCCCACGGGGTGGAGAAGTACCAGGTAGAATATTAATGGGGCAGTCGTAAGGTCTATGAGGCGGTAGTGCGTTAGCACGTGTTTTACTAAAAACGTCCGCCAGGTCCAAATAGACCGCAGGCACCCCTGCTAAATCGGGGTTGGGAGATACGAAGGAGTCTGCAACGCTCACCGTCAACCTGGAGAGAGACAAAAGAGGGGGGGGGGGGGGGGGGGGGGGGGCGGGTGAACTCTCGCCAGCATCAGCCTTGCCGCCGCTTCCCATGGAGAGTTCACCCGTAGCCCAATTAATACAGGGGTTATGTAATGCGAGCCAGGGGTGGCCTAATACAATCAGAGAATTGCGGTCACAGAATTGCGGTCACAGAGGCACTTCACTTAGCAAAAGCGAAAGGCCTCTCCTCTGTCCTGATTCTCCTAGATCTATCTGCAGCCTTCGACACAGTCAACCACCAGATCCTCCTTGCGGCCCTCGCAGGAATGGGAGTGGCTGGCTCTGCGCTGACATGGCTGTCATCATACCTCAATGACCGCTCCTACCAAGTGTCATGGAGAGGGACCCTGTCGGCCACCCGCCCCCTGCGGACGGGTGTCCCCCAGGGCTCGGTTTTAGGACCCCTTCTCTTCTCCCTCTACACTAAATCACTGGGTAACATTATCACGTCTCATGGCTTCTCCTACCATTGTTATGCCGACGATACTCAACTCTTCCTCTCCTTCCCTCCCTCAGATATCCACGTCTCTGAGCGGATCTCGGCCTGTCTGTCCGACATCTCAGCCTGGATGACGTCCAACCACCTCAAACTGAACCTAAGCAAAACAGAATTGCTCCACCTGCCGGCCAAATCCTCCCCCCTAACCGACCTTTCAATCACAGTCGAGAATGCAGCTGTGTCTGCGTCCCCGACCGCCAAGAACCTTGGTGTTGTCCTCGACGACCAGTTGAACTTCTCTGCTCACATCGCAGCGACGACCAGAACCTGCCGATTCCTCCTGAGCAACGTCAGAAGGATCCGCCCCTTCCTGACAAAAGAAGCCACCCAACTCCTCGTTCAATCAACAGTCATCTCCCGCCTCGACTACTGCAATGCACTGCTCGCTGGCCTCCCGGCCACTGCCACTAAGCCTCTTCAACTCATTCAGAACGCAGCGGCCCGCCTGATCTCAAACCTACCAAAGTCGGCCCATGTCACCCCACTTCTTAGGGACCTGCACTGGCTCCCCATTGCTGCACGAATCCGCTTCAAGGCCCTCGACCTAGCATACCGTGCGGCAAAGGGAACCGCTCCCGCCTACCTCCGGTCAATGGTCTCTAACTACACACCCTCAAGACCCCTACGCTCTGCATCTTCTGGCCGCCTCAGACCTACTCCTATCCAAGCTCCGGGAGGGTCATCAAAGAGAAGTCGCCTATTCTCAGTCCTTGCCCCACAATGGTGGAATGAACTACCCACCCCAGTTAGGACAGCCGAATCACGTCCAATCTTTCGCCGTCGACTAAAGACGCACTTCTTCAACCATTATCTGAATTAAAAAAAAATAAAATAAAAAAAATCTAACCCTAACTAACCGTACTGTCATGCACTTGTCCTAATAAACTAACCTACACTGTAGCACTCAACACTTTGATGAACATTGTTGCTCAGCTGATAGAGTTGTGCCCTTCCTGATGGCTTGTCGTACAGAACTTGTAAGTCGCTTTGGATAAAAGCGTCAGCTAAAGGGGTTCCCAAACTTTTCAGGCTGGGGCCCAGAAAATAAGGCGTCAGAGAGCCGCGGCCCAATGCACATCGTCTGACTTTTTTTTTTTTTTTTTTTGCCAGGCGACCGATTTTTTAAGCCAAATATCACTTCAATCCTATTAAGTTAGTTCAAGTTAGTTATTCATTTATATGTGCTATTTATGAGAGGGCTAACTTGTTGCAAAATAATAATGATAATAATAATAGCCTCATTAAAATACTATTGTTGCTTCGGTTGTTTTCAGCATTTTATGTGCATAATCTGTTATTTAGTTTGAAATGTTCGTTGAAATAAGTAGATTTTTTGTTTTTGTTTATTTATTAAGTTAATATAAAACCATATAGTCACATTTTAGAATACAATAGAATAGAATTTTTGAATACAACTAGAAACACTGTCCTGGCCTGCTTCTAAGTTCAGTGGCCTGACAAAAAAAATTAAATAAAAAAAAAAAAAAAAAAAAATCATTTTTTTTTATTTTTTTTTTATTTTTTTTGAATCATCTCGCGGCCCATCCGTGGCTGCTCGCGGCCCACCTTTGGGTCGCGACCCCGACTTTGGGAACCACTATGACTAAATGTAAATGTAAATGTAGAGAACAAGGCGACATGACAAAAAAATCTCAACATTTCCCACCCATTACCCGCCACCTGCACCCGTAGCTGCCCGGTGCGTTGCATAATGAGGCCACATCACAGGGGTTACCCATCCAAAGATTGGACGGGAATGGGTACCTCTAAAGTTTCTAAGGGGACCCCCCACTCGATAGCCAACCCCTCGTGCATAAGGTTCCCCGCCGCCCCAGAATCCACCAAAGCCCTGGTGGTTTTCACAACCCATTCTCCCATTCCGCAGTAGCCCAGGAGAGGGCCCGACCAGTAAGCAACGTGATGATGTAAGCTACCCGAGACACATGAGAGGGGAAAGTGTGGGGTTGCAGTTGGAAAATAAGAGAGCACTGAGTGACAAACTCACGACATCCCTCCGGTCTTCCTCCGTAGCGGTCAGGGGGTGGCAGTCTTGGCTCCCGGATGATGTCCTCTCTCTGGTCGGAAAGTCCCAGCTCTCCTACCCTGCTGGCCTGTGGCGCTCCAGTAGCAAGTCCTCTGGCTGCCTCCGTCTCGGCAGCGCTGGAGCGGGCGTTGTTGACCGCCGCCAGCGCAGAGTTAGCCGTCTCCCGGGAGGATACCGACAGGTCTCCTAGCCTGCCCAACTCGACGCTGACGGCCGACTGGCGGTCGAGAAGAATCTGTAGCTGATCCCGCTGCGCAACCATCTCCTCTCGTATCTCCTCCATGGTACTCATCGTTGGTCGAGGCTTCTGTTACGTATGGGGGAGAGTAGTAGTGAGTCCAATGTTGGAGGAGACAAGGAGAGACGGAGATAGGTAGCTATTTCTAAGGATGTGTCTTTATTTTTTATTTTTTATCTACTTTTTCTCCCGATTTCCTATATATATTTTTTTCCTTCCCCAATTTCGTATTGTCCAATTCTACCCCTCCCCTGTCTCGAGCGTTGTTAGGCCATGCCTCCCACAGGTCGGCTGCAATGTGGACGAAGCCTTGCATCACGTGTCCCCTCCGGTACACGAGGAGGCAGCCGTTGCATCTTTTCACCTGCACAGCGCGATCTCTCATCAGCGAGGGTCTGCGTGGGAGGTACACGCCGCCCCCTTTGCTTCCTGATTCTGCTGCGCAGGCGCACCAACCGACCTGTAGGAGTCGCTGTCCATCACGTCCGATCCCCACCCCACCAGCTTCCCACCCCCTAATACTGCCAATTGTATTAGTATGAACGACCAGCCAAGCTGGTAGCAACACCGAGAGCTGGGCTCGAACCCAGCATCTCTTGCGTTGGTGGCGAGCGCCTTGCCCACTGTGCCACCTAGCCGCTGGATGTGTCTTTATTAAAACACACAGAGCAGCGATAATCCAGGAAGGACGCCGGGCGTCAACAAAGAGAACAGGCAAAACAAAAGTAATATAAGTGCATCGCGAGTGGCTCAGCAAACTCTGACCAGCTCCTTCCCACACGAACGGTATTCTGAAGCCTCGACAACAAACAAGGGAACAGAGAAAGAATAAGTAGTCACCAACCAAACATTCCAATCAATTAGCAGTGACAGCAAATTGACAGCACAGTGACAGCAACAGTGGAGAGTACCAATCAGTGACAACACAGGAATGTGAGCGTGACAACCAAAATGCAAATACCAACCACCAGGTGAAAACATTCCAGACTGACAGCTGGGTTCCCGGGAGAGGGAACCCAGAACGTTACACCTATTCCAACAACAGGTCCCGCAGGTCAGCCGATCAGAGGCTCCTGACAGTCCGGAGGTCTAACCTTAAGCTCAGGGGGGGCCGTGCCTTTGTTGTTGCAGCCCCTGAACTGTGGAACAGCATCCCCACCTCCATTAGGCTTGCCCCCTCGACAGATGCCTTCAAATCTAGACTCAAAACCCACTTCTACCTATTTTCCCGATGTTCAAGTTTCAAGTTCAAGTTTCAAGTTACTTTAATAGTTGTCATACAGAAGTACAGAATACTTTTATACAAAATGCTTCTTACTGTTACGCTCCAGAGACTGTGCAAGACAAGATAAGTATGAAATAAAATAACATAGTATAGCATGTAAATTAGAAGTAAAAAAAATGAGGTCACAGTGTTCAGTATAGACATATGTACAATGTTCGATGCAGAATAGACGTAACTGAGTTACCATATAATATACAATATACAATACTGTGCAGTGTACTAATATACAATACTATATAGTGCAAGGCAGAAATGGGATGAGGTGCAATTTAGGTACAATTTACAGTAGGTGTACGAGTTGTAGTGCAAATCCTTTATCAATAAATATAACGTGTGTTTGTGTGATCTAAAGTGTGGAGAGTGGGTGCTGCAGTGTGTTGTTTGTTTAAGTGAGTGTGTGCGTGTGGGTATGTGTGCTGTGTGCATTTGATGGTTGTTGCATAGTGTTTATTGTTCGTTTAGCAGCCTGATGGCCTGGGGATAGAAGCTTCTTCTGAGTCTTTCTGTGCTCGCCTTAAGACTCCGGTATCGCTTGCCTGACCGCAGCAGTTCAAAGAGGCAGTTGTTCGGGTGGCTCGAGTCCTTAATAATTCTCTTAGCCTTCCCCTTGCACCGCTTGTTGTAAATGTTCTGGAGGGTGGGAAGCCCCCCTCCAATTGTGCGTTTGGCTGAACGTGTCACTCTTTGTAGTCTGCTACGGTCTTGTGCAGTGCTATTCCCAAACCAGGAGGTGATGTTGCCAGTCAGGATGCTCTCTATTGTACATGAGTAGAAGTTCCTAAGGATCTTCTGACTGACTTGGAACTTCCTTAGGCGCCTGAGGAAGTAGAGGCGTTGTCGTGCCTTCTTCACAACACTGTCAATGTGTGTGGTCCATGTCAAATCCTCGGATATGTGGGCTCCGAGGTACTTGAAACTGTTCACTCTCTCAACCGGTGCCCCGTCGATGCTGAGGGGGCTGTAGTCCTTGACCCCCGACCTCCTGAAGTCCACAATCATCTCTTTTGTTTTGCTGACGTTCAGGGAGAGGCAGTTCTCCTGACACCACTGTGACAGATTCTCTACCTCTTCCAGGTAGGCCCTTTCGTCGTTGGCAGAGATCAGGCCCACCACTACTGTGTCATCAGCAAATTTGATGATGGTGTTGTTGTTCCGCTGTGCTACGCAGTCATGAGTGTACAGGGAGTAGAGGAGGGGGCTCAGAACACAGCCCTGGGGGGCCCCTATGTTGAGCGTGATGGATGAGGAGGTGCAGTTGCCTGCTCTTACCACCTGGGTGACTCATGCCCTGTTTTCCTGTGTGTTTGCCTGTGTGCCCTCCCGTAAAACTGAGATGTGATTGTGTCTATGTGTATCTACCCTCTGTACAGCACTTTGGTTGACATGTGTCATGTTAAATGTGCTCTAAAAATAAATCTGACTGATTGATTGTTTTATTGTCCATTATATTATGAGCTATCAAAGGTTATTTGACAGGTGTAAAAACCTTGAGTTAATGTCGTTTAGTGATGCAGATAGATTCAAATGGATTTTTTTATCACAGGGTATTTGCACTTGCAGAATATTTAGAGAAAGCTTCGGATAAACGCACAAAAATAACATATTTGTGATGTATTTTAGCCTCTGATGGTGTGCTTATAAACCTTGGGAAGTGATTGTTATGTTCAATTGTTGTTTTTGGTGTCTTATAATAAGGGATGGGTCGTCGGACATGACACGAAAATAAAATGTCCTTAATTCATTCACACACACACACACACACACACACACACACACACACACACACACACACACACACACACACCTTTCACACCTAACCCTAACCTCAACTAGAGATTAAAAAATAATATTTTTGTGATAATTACATTCTGCAAAACCACTACGACCAGAAAGACAGTATGTTCCTGGGGGCTGAGGACATCTGTGTGGGCGGCTATCCGCTTTGCCCGCATATGCTGCCGACACTAAATTAAAGCTTTCGAGCACCACTTGATGCCATTTGGAACATGTTTGGCAATTAAAATAAATTGGTCTGTAATTTTTTTTAATGTTCTTTTTGAGAAATATTTTCACACATGTTGTCCCAGGTCAGCAAAGTCATGGCATCACAGAATAGAGAGCAGGACTATCTCCGCTCTCTTTTGGGAGATTAGAGTAAATGTTCACTCATTCAGACCAAACTATACCAGGGCACAGGCTGAAAACACAAGATGAAATTGAGTGTCATTTGTTTCCCTTTCAAGCCTCCTGTTATGTTGCAGCTCAAATTGGTCAAAAAATCAGTAGGAGTTAGATAATTGTGTGTCCTGTACTGTTGTAATTGTGTAGGGACTGTCCTGCTCCACTAGGGGCAGGCTTCTCATTCACTAGGCTGGCTTTTCTTCATTCACAGGATGGCGTCCTGCTACTGTTTAATCACTGTGATGCACTGTCCTGCACTGTACAGGACACAAAATGATTTAACTGCCTCTCCAAAAAATCATGGAAACTATTTTAAAGCGTTTAAAACGTTTTTCTGATGGTTTTACATTGTGTAATGAATGTGTGTGTGTGTATATATATATATATATATATATATATATATATATATATATATATATATATATATATATATATGGTGGCTGGGGATGCAAGCAGGGACACGCACACACGCACTTTCCTATTGGAAACATGGAACCCAAGTATCCCTTCCCCTCTGTGCAAAAGTGCAAATGTTACTGCCTATCTGTATGATGGGAGTCTTACATGTCCCTAAGTAAAACTCCACATACACATAGTGGGGGGAGGGGCCAATCCATGGGGACAACAGTACACTCTGTAGATTCATTTTCTCACCATCAAAGGTAGAGAACCCGAGCAAGATGGAGCCAATGAGATGACAGCAGCAAAGGAAGCTCTGGAACTGATCCCAGGTCAGAAGAGTGAAGTAGAGGAGAACAGTACAAACATGAACATCTTGAGGTCAATTATTATTAACCCTTGTTTAACAAGGCAAGTTGACTAAGAACACATTCCTATTTACAATGGCCTGTGGTTGCAGGGGGAACGAATATTACACACACACACACACACACACACACACACACACACACACACACACACACACACACACACACACACACACACACAACACACACCTAGGCCCTAGTACAACCACAGTATTATGTTGGCCACTGAGCAGCTCCACTTGGGCAGTTGAGGTTCAGTGCCTTGCCCAAGGGCACTTCAGTGGTAGTCGTTTTTGAGGGAGGGGAGAGGGTTATTTAATCACTTCCCCAGCCCATTTCCTGCTGGTCCAGGGATCGAACAAGCAACCTTCCAATCGCAAACCGTTTCTCTAACCTTTAGGCCACTGCTTCCTCAATTCTGATCATACATAGTCTGCTTTTGAGAAGGTCATTCCTGATTCCATTGCAAACATAATTTCCTCATCAGTTCCAGTACCTTTATTATCTATCTATACCACAGTGCCACCTAGGGTAAATGAGATTCTTTACAGACATATTGGAATTACTGAGAGTTGTCATGCTGCGAGATCCATTATGAATTGAAAATGGGGGACCCTGATCTAAACAAGACGAAAGTCTTTCTCTGGTCTGCAATTGTGTGTATTGAGCCGTACTGTATTGTACCCATTCTGCAATCTGTTAATAAACGTTTCAATCTCAGAAACAAGAAAGAAAGAAAGAAAGAAAGAAAGAAAGAAAGAAAGAAAGAAAGAAAGAAAGAAAGAAAGAAAGAAAGAAAGAAAGAAAGAAAGAAAGAAAGAAAGAAAGAAAGAAAGAAAGAAAGAAAGAAAGAAAGAAAGATGTGAAGTTTAGTGCAAATCGGACAAACCATTCATGAGAAACCCATTACTTCTTGTTTTGCGTCTGTTTTTCCTAAATGCTAGTGGTCATACGGTTTGGCCTATCAATGTTCTTACATTTAAAGATGTTGGTTCCTGAATGCCACACAAGTTTCATGACAGAAATCATTTAATGGCCCAGCAGGGTGAGTTATTCTTTTGCAATTTTCTAAAAATTGCATCACCATGTGGCCAAATAGATTTTACAAGCTTCCATCCTGTCAAATGGGAACACATTTTTTTACAAGTCTGATGCAAATCGAACAAAGCATGAATCGAGCCAGGCATCTCATGTATAGACCAACACCTTACCTTACTTCATGCCCCGTCAAAACCACCCATTGGATGCAGTACATGACATGGTACACACAATATGCCTGTCACATATTTCAGTTCAGTCTGTCACATACATCATCATCACTTCCTGTTACGACGCATCTTTCCAAAATTGTATTGGGTCTGGCGGTCATACGGTTTGGCCAATCGAACACTCTGAATTACTGGTACACAGCCGGTTTGGTGAGAATGTAATGGCCTATAGGAGAAGAAGGGGGGGGGGAACTCATTTCAAAACCCAATGTCATGGACATCATATTTCTTTATGGCAAAGAATGGGGCCCACCAAATTCTAAAGGTAGATAGATAACAGTTCTCTATCACTGTGCAAAGTTTAACAAAAGCAACCAATCAGTTATATCAGAATCAGAAAGATCTTTATTGCCAGGTATACTTTTCACATACAAGGAATTAGCTTTGGACGTTACTGGTAGCGGACAGACATTAACAGACAGATAATACAATAAAGTGGTGGAGTAAAATAAAATGAAATATGAGCTAAGTTAAGCACAATAGAATAATATATTTATTAAATCAAATATAGGCCAGGGCTGTATGACTGTATAAGAGGTTGAATAAAATGATGTGGGATATAAACTAAATTAAATATAGCTCAATAGATAGTTATAGTACAATTATAAGTAAAAATAAAATAGGAATGGGAGTAGGCCAGGGCTGTGCAACTGGGCATATGTGGTCAATTGTACAATTATATACACTAGTTAGAATGAAGTAACAATACAGTGGGCAAGTATATAGTCCAGTAGGGTGTGTTAATATAACACAGTGGGGGGGGGGGGGGGGGGTGTCAGTGAGGGTCCCGAGCCTTGTTGATGAGGCTCACTGCAGAGGGGAAGAAACTGTTCTTGTGGCGTGAGGTTTTGGCCCTGATGGACCGCAGCCTCATGCCAGAGGGGAGTGACTCAAACCGGTTGTGACCAGGGTGGTAGGGGTCGGCCACAATCTTACCTGCACGCTTCCAAGTTCTGGAGGCGTACAGGTCCTACGCTGGAGGCGTCTATTCGAATCCCAACCGGTTCATGCGTTTTGCGAATCTGATTGGCCACTGACGTTTCTGGTCATGTGACATGTGCGCCCAATCGCGTGACGTGCCCATTTCCGCCTCGACCAGCAGCAAACTACCTAACGCCTAGTTTATCACTGGTTAAGCTTAGGCGACTCTTTAGTTTGGAATCAGGGCTGGCGTTCAATCGCCCTGCTCTAAGACAAACTCTAACCATAACCAACTTCGAAAGAGTGCCTAAGCTTAACCGGTGAAAGAACTTGCCGTCACACGATTGGTGCGCCCAGAAACATCAGTGGCCAATCAGAGCGCAAAACGCGAACGTGGAAGCATGAACCGGTTGGGATTTGAATAGACGCGCCCTGGAGGGATGGCAGATTGCAGCCGATCACCTTCTCAGCAGAGTGGATGACACGCTGCCTGCAGCCTGCCTTTGTCCTTGGCCGTGGCTGCAGCAGCGTACGCAGTCTAACGCCTGTCCCGTCTCCCTGTCTCCCTGTCTTCCTGTGAGTGGCTGTCCCGGAGTGATGACCGGAGTGCTGGACGTCCCGTGATGACACCCACCCAGGATGCGACCCTCTCTGCGTGCCTCCCTGTCTCCCTATCTCCGGCTGTCTTGTAGTGATGACCGGAGTGTTCGATGTCCCGTGATGACCGGGAGGATGCGACCCCCCCTGTCTCCCTGTCTTCGGCTGTCTCGGAGTGATGACCAGAGTGTAGAACGTCCCGGGAGGACGCACCCCTGTGCCTCAACTAGATCTGCTATCAGTTCTATCTTTAATCTTATAAAATGTTCAGTTGCTATCACTATCAGCTCTATATTTAATTTTTCAAAATGTTCAGTTGCTATCGCATGCACTCATCTGTGTTTCACTACACACATGGGTGCATGCTTACCAACTGTTCGCCTGTTTTTAATGCAACATGCAACACTAATATCACCGACATCTAAGAAGAGAGATCCCCCCTTGAATGGCCCTTCTAAGGTTTCTCTCCTCCACATTGCAAGTGGTGCATTTTTTCCTATTGTTAGGTTTTAGTGAGTTTTTCCTTACCTTCGCGTGGGGTATGTCTGGGAGTGTTGCATTTATTTATTTTGAATTTATTATAATTTTTTGGACCTTATGGTATTCTTGTTTTTTCTTGACTTATTGTGTTGTTTCTTCTTGACTTGTTTAAAGAAGACGTGTCTCTGTTAAAGGAAAACTCCAACATTTTGGGA
Source organism: Notolepis coatsorum (assembly GCF_963971535.1). NCBI lineage: Eukaryota > Metazoa > Chordata > Actinopteri > Aulopiformes > Paralepididae > Notolepis > Notolepis coatsorum. The sequence goes on from NC_140169.1 coordinate 128,656,098, forward strand.
AATTAGCTTATTTTCCATCTACCCTGGAGTTAGACAAGAAGATACATACCTTTTTTCTTCTCTGTGCATTTAGCTACTTTCCCAAAATTTTGGAGTTTTCCTTTAAGCACTTTGAGTTGCATTCCGTGTATGAAAGGTGCTATATAAATGAAGATTATTATTATTATTATTATTATTATTATTATTATTATTATTATTATTATTATTATTATTATTATTATTATTATTACCATACTGTGATGGAGGAGGTGAGGATGGACTCAATGATGGCTGTGTAAAAGTGCACCATCATCGTCTTTGGCAGGTTGAATTTCTTCAGCTGCCGCAGCAATTACATCCTCTGCTGTGCTTTCTTGAGGAGGGAGCTGATGTTCAGCTCCCACTTGAGGTCATGGGAGATGATTGTTCCCAAGAATCGGAAGGACTCCACAGTGTCAACTGGGGAGTCACACAGGGTGATGGGGTTGAGTGGGGCTGGGTTCCTTCTGTAATCCACAACCATCTCAAGTGACTTGAGAGCGTTGAGCTCCAGATTGTTCTGGCTGCACCAGGTCAGCAGATGGTCAATCTCCCACCTATGGGAGATATATGGGCGGCCATAGACACCCACTAAGGCAGTGGTTCCCAACCTTTTTTGAGTACTGTACCACCAAAGCATTTCAAGCCAACCAAAAGTACCACCTACTACGCGATCAATCGTGGTGATGCCCAGGATGTATAATTAATAAATGAATAGTCTCGTGGCAGACGGGCTGTGTGTGTGTGTGTGTGTGTGTGTGTGTGTGTGTGTGTGTGTGTGTGTGTGTGTGTGTGTGTGAGACCTGGATAAAGTCACATGGTCACACAGGTTGGCAGTTTATTGAAGTAAAGCTTTAGTTCTGAGACACCATTCACCATAGATAGCCACCAGCCACCATGACAGCACAGAGCAGTTTATAGTCAAATCGGCACGGCGGCCGATACGTGGCACAGCGGCCCTACATTAAAATTGACATGGCGGCCCATCCTGTGTGTGTGTGTGTGTGTGTGTGTGTGTGTGTGTGTGTGTGTGTGTGTGTGTGTGTGTGTGTGTGTGTGTGTGTGTGTGTGTGTGTGTGTGTGTGTGTGTGTAGCTAAGGTGAAACCTGGGAGTGGAAGAAGGAGAGAAGTGATGAGGAGAGATAGAGAAGAGGAGATTTTTGTCTGTGTGACCCAATGCAACAATTAATGTGACACTTAAATCATATATTCAATCATAACTAATCATATAAATTATAATAGCCATTGTTTAAAGACTAAAAAAAGGTTAGTAACCTACCAATTAATGTGACACTTGAGCCTGTCATACAAGCTAAGAACAGTTGTGTCTGACTCTTTACCTTGAAGAGAGAGATTCAGCTGGTTGAGTTTGCTGAAAATATCAGAGAGGTATCCCACGCAGCCGGGCTACCCAGTCTGCGTCGTCGAACATCGCCACAAGGGGGTGTGTGTGCTCAGACAGAAATGCCCTCACTTCATTGCGCAGCTCAAACAGCCGCTGTAACGTCTTCCCTCGGGATAACCACCGGACGTCGGTGTGAAGCAGGAGCTGTTTATGTTCTGACCTACCGTCTTCACAAAGTGACTGAAACAGTCTATGATTCAAAGGCCTGGACTGTATGAAGTTGATCACTTTTACGGCATCATTCAAAACATCATTTAACTCTGGACTCATTCTACGTCAGGGACAGGGTTTACCTTTTTTAACGTGTGCCATTAATCCATTTACTCTGCCGGTCATCACCGCGGCGCCGTCTGTGCACACATGAGAGCAGTATTTCCAATCCAGCTTGTGTTGAGAGAAAAAATTGTCAATAACGTTAAAAACGTCCAGTACAGTAGTTCTCCCCGTGAGTTTCTTGCAAAACAGAATGTGCTCGTTCATCTCCAAAGTGTCTTTGTAATGCACAAACGCAATCAGTTGTGCTTCCCCACTGACATCCGTCGATTCATCCAACTGCAAAGCGAACATATATGCTTTACATTGTTTCTGGATGAACCAGCTCGACTCAGCCATTGATCCATAATGATTTTTATCTCAATAAACACCAGCGCATTCACTTGATAGGATGTTGTTTTGCTAGCCAGCGCGCCACTACAATGATGATAATTCAGAGTTTTGTTTTTCTTCAATGAACACCTGACAGCTGACAGACAGTCCGGCGCCGGCGGGCGGGAAGCTGAACTCAGCGCCAATAATAATATAATTATAGCCAGCAAATGATTACTTAATTTTAATGCCCCCAATTTTGGTTACATTATTACAGATTATGCATTATTCATTATGTGGGTACAGTTTTCCTGTACAATTTCTAATAAAAAAAAAATTAAAAAACCAAAACCCTTTTTTTTTTTTTTTTTTTTTTTTTTTACTTTTCAAAATCTTTTCACGTACCACCTGGGGACCACCGACCGACCGACGTACCACTAGTGGTACGCGTACCACCGGTTGGGAAACACTGCACTAAGGAATCTGGCCACTATCCTGGAGAACCCCTCCCACCCCCTCTATGAGGAGCTAGCCAAGATGAGGAGCATGTTCAGCCACAGACTCATACCCCCCCCATCACACCACTAACAGCTGTCAATCACTGGATTCTGTGGATTTATTCCTGTGATGACAGCTGTCAATCACTGGAATATGTGGTTAATTGCCCCTTAGTAGGGCAGGTGTGTGGGCTTGATTGCACCTGATTCAGTGCAGCTGTGCCTATGATAGCTGAGCCTATTTAAGTTTGAATCCCTCAGTGTTAGCTTCTTGGGACGTCAATGACGGCTCGTGTTGGCGTGAGGAGAGAGGAGGTGACATGTCTTTCCGGTATCCGAGCCCTACTTTCCCCCGGGGTTCGAAGTCGGGAGCCGGGACTGTGTGTGACGGTTGGCTGTATGGTATAAGCCCTTTACCCCCCCCCCCCCCGGGAGCCAGGGCGGGCAGTGCGAGCGAGTGCGACTCCGACAGGGATGGGAACGGCTGTGACAAAGAGAGAGAGGAGACGGATAGCGACATGGAGTGTAGAGTAGGAGAGGAAAACGAGGGAGAAGGGTGGGAAAAGGTGGAGAAGAAGGGCAGAGGAAATGATTTTACAGAAGGGTTGAATATAGTGGTGAGATTTGAGGGAGAAGAGGGAGTTAGGAAAATAGAGCCGAAAAAGCTGTCAAACTCATAAGAGCGCAGTTAGGAGAGGTTAGGTACGCAAAAAGTGTTGGGGGATGGAAACTTGACAATAGGGTGTGTACGTTTATAGCGGGTAGAGAAGGCAAGGGAAATGAGGAGGTCTAACCTCAAGCTCAGGGGGGGCCGTGCCTTTGCTATCGCAGCCCCTGAACTGTGGAACAGCATCCCCACCTCCATTAGGCTCGCCCCCTCGATAGATGCCTTCAAATCGAGGCTCAAAACCCACTTCTACCTACTAGCCTTTCCCGTGCACTGACTCATGCCCTGTTTTTCTATGTGTTTGCCTATGTGTCCTCCCATAAAACGGAGTGTGATTGTTGTCTATATGTATCTTGTGTATTTACCCTCTGTACAGCACTTTGGTTGACACGCGTCATGTGAAATGTGCTTTATAAATAAATTTGATTGATTGATTGATTGATTGGCAAAGTGAATATCTATAGATTTTCCTATGTTGGCTTATGTTCTTTTCGGGAACGTTTTTTGTTGATTGTTGATTTTTTTTGTTTGTTTTTATCTTGCTAACTTTAACTTTTTTTGTTCTTTTCTGGATCGGTTTTTGTTGATTTTCTTTGTTTGTTATATTTTGAAAACTTTAACTTTTTTGAATTTGTTTTTGAATTAGGGGTAGGTTGCTCTATAAGTAGAGTTGTTCCGATACCGATACCAGTATCGGAAATGCCGCCGATACTGCCTAAAATGCTGGTATCGGTATCGGCGAGTACACGTAAATTCTAGCCTCCGATCCCATGATGTAATTTATCTCCTGCCGAGTCCTGCGGAGAGTGAGGATTATAAAATGAACATGTTTTAAAGTGTGATGCTGTGTCATTTTAACAGCAGATACACTTTCTTAAATTCCATTGTCCCCGACAGTGCGGTGTGACGGGGAGCTCGGACGGGATGTGTTTTGCTGGTGTTATGATAGCATTAGCTGGAAAGATAGCTAGTTGGAACAACATCCGCTTTAACGTTACATCAAATCAGATGATCGCCTGTCCTTTCTCCAGGACCTAACACTGTCCGTGACCGTCTATCAACAATAATGCACCCACGGTGAATTGTATTTAAGTTAAGTAGCTACTGACTAGCGTTAGCTGACTATTACTAACGTTATCAAATGTCAATGCGGGAAGACGAGCTAGGTCAGTTAGCTTAGCTTGATAACGTTACCGTGTCTAAAGTTGGTGCTATTTATAATCTAGCAATAATGGCTGCAGACCTGCAAGCAAAGTACAGCAAGTGCCAAAGGATAAGAGTCTGAGGCGGAGTTTCAAAAGAGAATGTTGAATATTTATTTTGCATCAAAAATCACAACATGAACGTTCTATCTGCCACTAGCTTACAGACTGAATAGGGTATATCTGCAGAGCCACGGAGTAGCGAGTGCAACACCGTTTAATGTCCGTGTGGATCATTGGAGTAGGGTATATCTGCAGTGCTGCAGCCCATACTCATTGATTAATGATACTAATACAAATCTATACAATCACCTGTTGTTGAATAAATACCATTACTTTCCAGTTATTACTAAAAACAGTATAACAGTATCTGTAAAAAAAAAAAAAAAAAAAAAAAAAAAAAAAAGTATTTATATTTTTTTTTTTTTTTTTTGTATGCACTGGTATCGGATAAATATCGGTATCGGCCGATACCCAAAGCTTAGGTATCGGAATCGGATCGGAAAGGGAAAAATGGTATCGGAACATCTCTATCTATAAGCCTTCGGCTTCAAACCTATCCTTTTTGTTTTATTTGTAAAAAAAATTATTATTTATTTATTTGTATGAGTAAACATTCGAAATAAATTAATTCATTCATAATTCATTCATTCATTCATTCATTCATTCATTCAGTAGTGAGAGTAGGGGAGAAAAGGGATGGTGGTTGCAAGGGGGTAATTACTGGAATTCCAATCATGGTTAGTATGGGGCAGCGGGTAGGAGATTTGAAGAGTGACAAGCGTAATGGGAAAGTGAGGAAAGGATGAAAAGAGGAGCAGAGAAGAAGGAGACAGAGACTATTGTAATTCAGTTTGAAGATGAGGTTAGTCCAAAGGAGATATTTATAGGCAGGGTACACCGTACATGGTATATAGGGTTAGGGAGTTTGTGCCGAAACCGCTGAGGTGCTACAAGTACCAAGAGTTCGGGCATATAGCCAAGTCATGTAGGAAGAAGCAGAGATGTGCAAGATGTAGTGGGGAGCATGAGTATGGGAAATGTGAACAGGGAGTGGGGCCAAAGTGTTGTAATTGTGGTGAGAAGCATAGTGTAGCGTATTGGGGATGTGAGGTAATGAAACGAGAGGTGGTGGTCCAACAGGTGAGAAGGGAAGGCAGAGGCAGTTAGGAAGACAGGACAGGAAAAGCAAGAGAAGGAACAGGGTTTTAAAAAAGGGAATTTGTCAGTAGAGGTAGTACAGGAGGAGAAAGAGAGGGTGTGGCCTTTGTGGCAGGAGTAGTTAATGCAACAGCGTTGGTTAGTAGTAAAACGGATAGGATAAAGTTAATAGTTAAAGTGGCAGTACAACACATGAGGGGGCTGACATGGGAGGAAGTAGTAAGAGAGTTAGAGAAGGGGATTGTGAGTGATCAAGAAAGCCAGAGTCAGCCCACAGGAGGCATTGGGTGTCTCGTAGAGGGGGGCCCAGTTAGGAAGTAGCAGCATTAGCTGCACTTCATGATGGTGAAGGAAATGGACATTGTAGGAGGTAAAGGATACCAGAAGATGGCGGTAATGCCCCAAACAGTTGGTGGCTGACCGCGGTAAAACCCAAGTAGAAGAAGAAGAAGAAGAAGAAGAAGAAGAAGAAGAAGAAGAAGAAGGACATTGTAAAATAGATTGTACAGTTAGGGCTTGTGTCCATAGCGGACGTTTTATGAGTTGTCAGCTCCTTTCTGTCATTCATTTCTGTGCTAGAGACGCAACAGGCGCGCTCCTTTTCCCAGCGCCGCGCCTCGCGTTTTAGCGCTCTCAGCGGCAGCGTTTTTGGGGCGGAGCGCTCCCAGCTAGGGTGACCAGATGCAAAAAGTCCAAAAGCAGGACAACAGTAAGATTTTGGTGGGACAAAGTGGGACAAAGTGGGACAGATAGATAATGTAATTTTTTTTATTAGAATAACTCGTCTTCACCGAATAGATAAAGGTTAAATCAAAATAAATACAAATTAAATACAGAATTATATCTCTCCACATTCATCTTGTCACTGGCAGCCGGCTTGTTACCACCTAACATCTGTTTTAAATATTCAAACTTTATCACTTGACAGGAATGTCTTGTGTTCGATATATATTTTTTTGCTTCGAAAAGAGGGACATCCTCTCAATATGTGGGACGCGGTCTCAAATGGTGGGACAGTACAACCAAAAGGGGGACACCTGGTCACCCTACTCCCAGCGCATAAAGTTGAAACTAGTTCAACTTTTGGAAAGGAGCGTGCTCATCAAGGTAATCAACATCGAGGAAGTGGCGCAGCCGCGAGACTCAGGAAAACGCTCTGAGCCTTTTCTTTCTTTTTTTCAAAGCGGAAAAAAAAACGTCCGCTATGGACACAAGCCCTTGGCAGCAATACGCCGAAGGGCGTCTAGACTGCCGGAAATTCAAAAGAAGAAGAAGTTAGCTGCTTACTTATTACTTATTACTTATTACTTATTACTTATTTGTTATACTATAAAACTATTATTTGCTAGTGACCCAAACACCTGCAGGCCTCACAATTACACTGTTTACTTTCTCATATTCAGAGTTCATTATATTGTTTGCACTGTTTATTTTATTTTATTTTGCATAATTTATTTTATATTCAGATCTAATTCTCCACTTGCACAATCTCAAAGTAGCCATTTCCGGCTGACTTCCGGTTGCCAATGGCACTTCCTGTCCCATCCAAATACATTGGTTTTAGCTACTTTTCTCCCCTTATTTAAACAACTTTGTCGTCACAGAGAGGCAATGAAACGTTTGTATTATTATAGTATAGAATGTATTTAATAAGCAAACGTTTGTCAGCAGGGTTTTTGGGCTGTATTTCATGTAAAAACGTTTACTGTTAGTTTCCTTGCTCAGCCAGCATTAGCTAACAGAAGCTAGTGGTTAAACAGGCCGGATTAGCTTTGAGCTAACTATCTTTCCCGACCCATGTATTCATTCCATTCTAAACATAACGTTAGTTTACAAAACATGACCCGTCTATATAACGTTGAGGAACAAATTATATAGACGGGTAATGTTTTGAACAACTAACGTTGCGTTTAGAATGGAATGCATCGGCAAAGATCCGTTAGCTCAAAGCTATTCCGGCCAGTTTATCAACTTTCTGTCATTTAGAAATATGATTTTATAGTGAAAATCATTACCAAAACGTCCGGAAAAACCTAACGGGAGCATTATAGACGGTCATACAAATGTACAAATGCTATAAGGTGGCAAGAAATGCACTATAAACAATACTTTGCGGCGTCGTTTCTTGCGCTAGCCTCTTGTTAGCCAGCATTAGCCTTAATAGCTTTGAGCTAAGGATCTTTGCCGATGCATAAAGTATTGTTTATTGTGCATTTCTTGCCACCTTATAGCATTTGTACATTTGTATGACCGTCTATAATGCTCCCGTGAGGTTTTTCCGGACGTTTTGGTAATGATTTTCACTATAAAATCATATTTCTAAATGACAGGAAGTTGATAAACTGGCCGGAATAGCTTTGAGCTAACTATCTTTCCCGACCCATGTATTCATTCCATTCTAAACGTAACGTTAGTTGTTCAAAACATTACCCGTCTATATAATTTGTTCCTCAACGTTATATAGACAGGTCATGTTTTGTAAACTAACATTATGTTTAGAATGGAATGAATACATGGGTCGGGAAATATAGTTAGCTCAAAGCTATTCCGGCCAGTTTATCAACTTCCTGTCATTTAGAAATATGATTTTATAGTGAAAATCATTACCAAAACGTCCGGAAAAACCTCACGGGAGCATTATAGACGGTCATACAAATGTACAAATGCTATAAGGTGGCAAGAAATGCACAATAAACAATACTTTATGCATCGGCAAAGATCCTTAGCTCAAAGCTATTAAGGCTAATGCTGGCTAACAAGAGGCTAGCGCAAGAAACGACGCCGCAAAGTATTGTTTATAGTGCATTTCTTGCCACCTTATAGCATTTGTACATTTGTATGACCGTCTATAATGCTCCCGTTAGGTTTTTCCGGACGTTTTGGTAATGATTTTCACTATAAAATCATATTTCTAAATGACAGGAAGTTGATAAACTGGCCGGAATAGCTTTGAGCTAACGGATCTTTGCCGATGCATTCCATTCTAAACGTAACGTTAGTTGTTCAAAACATTACCCGTCTATATAATTTGTTCCTCAACGTTATATAGACGGGGTCATGTTTTGTAAACTAACGTTATGTTTAGAATGGAATGAATACATGGGTCGGGAAAGATAGTTAGCTCAAAGCTAATCCGGCCTGTTTAACCACTAGCTTCTGTTAGCTAATGCTGGCTGCCTGAGCAAGGAAACTAACAGTAAACGTTTTTACATGAAATACAGCCCAAAAACCCTGCTGACAAACGTTTGCTTATTAAATACATTCTATACTATAATAATACAAACGTTTCATTGCCTCTCTGTGACGACAAAGTTGTTTAAATAAGGGGAGAAAAGTAGCTAAAACCAATGTATTTGGATGGGACAGGAAGTGCCATTGGCAACCGGAAGTCAGCCGGAAATGGCTACTTTGAGATTGTGCAAGTGGAGAATTAAAATGTTCAGACCATGTGACATTTATTACCCCCCATACTGGATGGAATATGGTGGAAAACAAGCTAGTAAATTTAAAGTAAGTAATCATGATCATTTGGGCTATGTAACACACTTGCATGCATTTACACACTATGTCCCACCACATCACAATTATGTCATCAAAGTGTGCAAGTACCCAAGGGCACATAGCTTAGTGAGGATGGGATGGACTGATAGAAAAGTGCCCTGGTTACATTAGGCTACAGCTTGAACGAGGCTAGCTAGGTGCTAGGAATAGTGCTTCCAGGCTAAATATCTAACTAATAATTTACCATGGTACTACATTTACTGGCTTCCTTAGGGCAAGGCCTTCCAAGTCAGTTGAAATCAATCAATCAATCAAATGTATTATATAGCACGTTTAAACATGACGCTTGTCAACCAAAGTGCTTCACATAACTAAGCTAAGAACAAAGAAAAGTATAAAATAAACAGAAAAGAAAAAACAATCAAAGGATAGACAAAGGAAAAACAGAATAACACGTCAACAAGTAAGGCAAGAGTCAAAATGAGTCAGGGAAGGCCAGGCGATATAGGTGGGTTTTGAGTTTTGATTTAAAAGACTCGATGGAGGGGGCAGATTTAATGGACATGGGGATGCTGTTCCAGAGGTCAGGGGCTGAAACCGCAAAAGCACGTCCCCCCTAGACTTGAAGTTAGACCTACGGGTGGTTAGGAGACCCTTATCAGCCGATCTGAGGGCCCTGGTGTTGGTATAGGGGGTGAGGAGGTCTGCTAGGTAAGCAGGGGCGTTACCATTTAGGGCTTTGTAAACCAATAAAAGGACCTTGAAGTCTATTCTAAAGCGCACCGAAAGCCAGTGGAGGGAGGCAAGTACAGGGGTGATGTGAGCTCTCTTCCGGGTACCTGTGAGCAGTCTAGCGGCAGCGTTTTGGGGGAGTTGTAGACGGGCTATGGTGGATTTATTTAGCCCCAGGTACAGGGAGTTACAGTAGTCTAAGCGTGATGATGTGAAGGCGTGAATTACTCTTTCCAGGTCAGGGGGAGAGAATGGCCTTGATCCTGGCTATGGACCGGAGCTGGAAAAAGCACCCCTTCACCACAGAGTTTACCTGCCTATTGAAGGAAAACTCTGGGTCAAAGAGCATGCCCAGGTTTTTGACAAAGGGCTTGACTAGGGGAGACAGGTTACCCAGGCTGCTGGCAATGACACTGGTTTGGTTTGGTGGGCCGAAAAGGAGGATTTCACACTTTGACTGATTGAGCTGTAGAAAAGTGGGTGCAATCCAGCATTTGATGTCGTCTAGGCAGGAAGCCATAAACACACTCCATGGATACGCATTTAAACATAGTTTCCCATGAAAGTCACTCCCAAAACATAATTGTGTTCAGTTTGCATGGCATTAGTTAAATTATAATACTTTACAGACCAAGGTTACTGAGTTATGTGAAAATGACCATGTTCACTGAGCCATGACCATGTACTGTATATGGATACTGAAAATCAGTCTAAACTGTAGTTTATCATCTCAAGTTCAAGTTTTGTTTTATTTGTCACATATAAAGTACATGTACATTACAGTGAAATGCTTGGTGCTGTGAGATGAGCTCCCTGAGAATGTGCATACAGTAAAAAAAAAAAAAAATTATTAAAAGAATAAAGTCCAAACTACTACAAAATATACAATATACAACCTAAAGTACAGAATGAAGTACAAAAATGCTATATTTTTAAAATGCTAAATGCTAAAATGAGGTATGGATGTAGTGGAAATCGTTTTGTAATAAATAGATGAAATATGGTGTACAAGATACACTACACGACCAAGGTACCCATGTACATGTCAAAATACTTCCCAAAGGTCAGTGAATACCACGATCACAACACCAGAGGGAGCTCCACAAATCATGTAAAACCCAGATTCGGCTAAAATAAGGGACTAAACACGTTTCGCAATTATGCCACATCAATGTGGAACACCCTACCCAAAGCTGTAAAGGAATGTGGATCACTACCCACTTTCAAAACCTCTCTCAAGGGACACCTACGGGAGACTGCAATTCAACACTGGCCCCTGTAAATATCCTAACCCAACCCCCTCCAATGTACAGTCATTTACCTAGTATGGTTTTGTCAATAGTCCAATGTACAATTTTGTTTGTTTGTACAGTGTCTCCCCCCCCCCCCTCAATGTACAGTTTTACTTGTTTATACAGTGTGCCCCCCCCCCCCCCCCCCAACCACCTCCAATGTAAATTACCCAGTATGGTTGTCAATATCCCAATGTACCCAACCCCCCCCCCCCACCCAACCTCCTCCAATGTACAGTTTCTACGTCAAATGTATATACTCCCCTTTCTTGACTCCTTCTGTATCACAAACAGTACTGTATTTGCAAATCTGGTATGTCATAAATGTATAGATGTAGCAGTACTGACTATCTGTATGTCATGTATGTCATATATGTCCTGATGAATTGAAAATGGGGGACCCTGATGTAAACAAGACGAAAGTCTTTCTCTGGTCTGCATCCCCTTAACAATTGTGTGTATTGAGCTGTACTGTATTGTACCCATTCTGCAATCTGTTAATAAAGTTTTCAATCAATCAATCAATCAATGTTAAAAGTGTTTAAAGTGTCTAAAGTTAATGTTACAGGTGAGTGTTTAAAGTGAGTATGTGGATGTGGATGTGTGTGCAATGGATGTAGATGGATGGGTTAGTGTTGCATTGAGTCATAGAGCATCCTGATGGCCTGTAGAAGCTCCTTTTGAGGCTCTCTGTACTGGCCATGAGACTCCGGTAGCGCTTGCCTGACCACAGCAGTGCAAAGAGGCAGTTGTTTGGGTGGCTAGAGTCTTTGACTATTCTCTTAGCCTTGCAACTCCTGGTGTAAATGCCCTGGAGAGTGGGAAGCATTCGGCTGATCGAGCCACTCTGCAGTCTGACTCTGCTGCGGTTGTGTGCGGTGCTATTCCCAAACCAGGAGGTGATGTTATCAGTCAGCAGCATGTTCTCTATTGTGCATGAGTAGAAGTTCCTTCTGACTCCCTTTATGCGCCTAAGGAAGTAGAGGTGCTGCCGCTGCCGTTCTTCACTGCACTGTCTGTATGTGTATTTAAATGTGATAATTTGTTTGTTCATAAATAATGCATCTTATTGTGACTCAGGATATAAATGCAATCCATTTACCATTATGAGTTGAGAACTTTTGTTTTGAAAGATCATGACCGGAACTCGATTCTGCTGCTCGCTCGGAAAACAAACCGGATATGTAATCTTTCTTCAGTAGGTTACACAGAGAGCCTCTTGAGTTACAGCTTGCACTGCAGCAACTCAATCATTTTTTTATTCTTAATATTTAGCTATTTCTACAATGGAGTTTCCTAAACCAAATAGCGACTGCGACTGGAAAAGCACCCAATTTCGTCAGAAAGTTGTCGCACATATGTGAGATATTTTGTATTTAAAGTGTTCTTCTAAACAGTTCTTAGTTTTGTTAACATTCGTATTTTCCATAGTTTTCTGTTGTTGTTCTAACGTTACAAGCTGAATACATGTCTGTCCTACCTATCTTCGTCGTTTTCTTTGCTCTCGTTTCACTTTCTGTCTTGGCGAAGTGCTCAGTCCGACGTCCTTTGATTGACAGTCAGGGAGTTTGTTAGCACCCTCTGCTTGTACTCACAACCTGCAAATGAGCGACCTTTGCCAGCAGATGGCGCTCAAAGGACAGTGACTACTAAACCCATCGAAAGTCTTTTTGAATGAATGAATGAAAACTTTATTTAACAGATTGCAGAATGGGTACAATACAGTACGGCTCAATACATACAATTGTTAAGGGGATGCAGACCTGAGAAAGACGTTTGTCTTGTTTCCATCAGGGTCCCCCATTTTCAATTCATATAGACATATATGACATACATGACATACAGATAGTCAGTACTGCTACATCTATGCATTTATGACATACCAGATTTGCAAATACAGTACTGTTTGTGATACAGAAGGAGTCAAGAAAAGGGAGTATATACATTTGACGTAGAAACTGTACATTGGAGGAGGTTGGGTGGGGGGGGGTTGGGTACATTGGGATATTGACAACATCCTATGTGGTCTCAATCATAGATATTTCATATAAACGGTCTCAATCCTGTTTCATTCAGTAATACTTAATGTTAAGCAATGTTGATGGCTCTAAAATGTAATTTCATTGTGACTTAAACTTTTTTCAACTCACTTTAAAGTAGACTAAAAAAGTTGAGGGACAATTTATATATTATTTCGTAATGATGTTAAGGGAAAATAATACAAGCATAACTAGCACCAGTCAGTTTACTTCCTCTTTTGGGCAGAGATGTTTGACAGTGCAAATGATGTCCAACAATCTGCATAGAAGTGTGATATCGAGGGAAGACGTATAGACCAATCAAATTGAAGCACAAGGGCATTTTTAGACACCTCCAGTGCACTCTTTGTTTTCTACATCACCCCCATGCTCATGGCATGCATGTGCATCCTTGTGAATGTGTTGGAAGTGATACGAAATTAGTGTTGTAATGAAATTGTCTAAGCCATTACCTATCTTGGCTAACTTTAATAATAATAACATTAATTCATTACATTTATATAGCGCTTTTCTAGACACTCAAAGCGCTCCCCACAATGTAGGGTGGAAATTGCCTCCTTCACCAGCACTGGTAGCACCCAACCTTGGGTTATGCAGGCTCAATGGCTGCCATACACTGTGTTTTATTATTATTATATTATTATATATTATTATATATATTATTATCACCAGGCACACATCACACTACACAATGGCTGAACGGCTCAGGAGACAGGGATTGATATCAACCAATTAAGGGGAAGGGATGATTAGGTGGCCTTGATGTCAGAGACCTGATTGGGAATTTGGCCAGGAACGTCGGGGAACCCCCTACTCTTTGCGATAGGCGTCCTGGGTTCTTTAACGACCGAGATTCAGTCACTTTTTAACTTTAGCTAACACAAACCTGCTGACTATCTTATAGCATATAATATGAAGCTTCTGGCTTAAAATGATCAAATGTTGCTGTTTATGAATATTACATTAGCTAACGTTAGTGAGCTATCATTATTAACGTTCGCTACATAACGTCAGCTAAAACCAGTGCACAGCCTAACCAAAACCCTCTGGGAAATAATGTTAGCTAGTGTGGGATATTCCATCACCCAAATTGACTTGTATATCTGACTATATTCAATATCCAAATTGTCATGGTTATCAATAAAATCCAATAATGAAAGGTAGAAACATCTTTCAGAAGGTTTATTCAAATAAGTGAATCAAACAAATAGTTACAGACAGGAGACGTTGCAATGTGGGTCATTGCAACGGGCAGAGTATACACCCGACAGTCTGCCCAGACCATAAAGACTGAGCCACTTATTATCTCGTCCATAAGCCAATCAAAATGCTATTTCAGAAATAGGATCAGAAGACAAGACTGACACAAGACCAAATAAGAAATAGTATTGCAGCTAGTTAGGATTGGATTACAGCTGAGCTCAACAGACTCTTTGAAGGCATTCCATGTGTGCACACATAGAATACAGGGCCAACACAGTAAATAACAGTTGATTGTACACATTTGTTTAATTTACAATAGATAGAATTATAGATAGATATACTTTTATGGATATCCTTTAGCATGTCATTACACATTAGCAAACATTAGGAAGAAACCTGCTAATATCTGACACTATAGTGAACTTGAGCAAGGATCTTCAGCGATTCCTTGTGTTAGTAGATCTGCATGTGAAAGTGACATTAAATTGGCCCAACACACACATGCTTGCTAACATTAGCATTATATTATTAGGCCTACAAAGGCCCCATGAAATCAAAATAGATGTTTTGTCACAAATGTCTTGCCCTGACTGTCACCTATATGTCAGTTTGTAATTTCCTGGAAATTAGTCATCCAGCACACGGGCATATAAAAATTTTGCGTCCAATGAAATGTTTTCTAGAATGACATTTATAGCATTTTCTAACTATGTACTATGTTGCCTAACACTAATGTTGTGTTGATTGTGTTGAACATTGCTAGCTAATGGGTTGACCGTAACACACATTTATCACTATTGGCTACTGTAAACAGCAATCAATATCCGCGACAAGTCCCTCCCTAGCTTCCTGTATTATTCTTTTTACAGGAAACACACATAATTATGCAGAATCAAATAGCATTCTGCTAGCCGTTTTATAGGGACTTTAATGTTAGAATGTTTCTTATCAATGTTCACATAAGATTGTGAGCTAACCCGGCTTGCCCTGTCATTTGTAAACGTTAGCTAGTTTGCTATCGAGCAACATCAAAAAGAGATACATCTCGATTGATGCTGGATGCTGCTTTTGACATCTCCAACTCAGAAATGTAGGGGTGTCAGAGTAAGTTTAAAACCTGGTTATATCCTATAGTGTCTTGTTTTGTAGAGCTGACCAGGCCTGGACTGGCCATCTGGCATACCGGGCATCTGCCCGGTAGGCCGACGCATCTTTGGGCCGTTATGATTTGATAAAAAAAATTGTTTATTTATAAAAAAAAAAAAAAAAAAGGCTGGGACAGCGGCCCATTGGTACTGACTGACACTGGGCTGGCCCAATCACATCTCTTACTAAGCACCCCCCCGCCATTCATGTGGTACATGACTGAGAGGGGGGCTGGTACATGACTGAGATGGGGCTGTGGTACATGACTGAGAGGGGGCTGTGGTACATGACTGAGAGGGGGCTGTGGTACATGACTGAGGGGGCTGGTAGTACATGACTGAGAGGGGGCTGGTATACAGGACTGAGAGGGGGCTGGTACATGACTGAGTGGGGGCTGGTACATGACTGAGAGGGGGCTGTGGTACATGACTGAGAGGGGGCTGGTACATGACTGAGAGGGGGCTGGTATACATGACTGAGAGGAGGCTGGTACATGACAGGGGGCTGGCTGGTACATGACTGAGAGGGGGCTGGCTGGTACATGACTGAGAGGGGGCTGGTACCATGTATTGTGCATCATAGGTCAAACCATTAAAACGTTTATTTCCACGGCAGCCATTTTGGATTTTGGTCTCTCACAAATTTCCCCCGCCTTTTTTAAAAATTCACCCCGGCTAAATTTGTTTATTAACCCTCCTAGATGACAAATCCATTGAGAAACGAATGGACCCACAGATGACCCACTAGGTCCATATCGTATCATCATAATATTATTTAAAAAATCATTAGGATAAGGGTTCCCTTGATAAAGATGCATGAAAAGGCTGTATAATATACAACACCTGTAGCTCAACTGCAAAAACTGCTTTTTTTTATTTGATTAGATTTGTATTTGGAAATTAAAAACACATCATAAAAACAAATTATCTTGACCAATTTGTATTCCTGAGGATATCACCTAAAAGCATTCATTAAAACACTTATTTCCAAGGTGGTCCTCGATGGAAGACATAAAACACAGCACATATAGCCTACTCAACTGCTAATTTTTGCTCAACTGCAAAAATGTATGCCTAATGTATTAGCCTACAGGGAAAAACACATTCACAACAGGCAGCAAAGTTTATTTTCAGCCAAGTATGGTAATAAGGTAACTATTTAATTAGGATATATATGGTATGGATTACTTACTCTTATAACTTATTACTATCTGTGGTAGCTCTAGTCTCCACCTACACAAATTGTTTTTGTGTTGTCCATTGATCATGCACCTTCACGTGGTAGGCACATTAACTGTAGGTCAAACTCCCCAAACAAACAAGCACACCATTGATTTAATTGCCATATATAAATCACAAATATCTAACTATTACTCCTCTCTGAACATGAATATAAAACAAGAAGGTGATCTATTAACTGTGTAAACCTTATGCAATATTCATCATTGATATTTGAATACTTGAAATCTGTATGAACTGAGTAGTTAGTATCAAATGAAATAAGATGGAACAGCTCCATGCATTCATTGAATAAACAACTATTTGCTCATTACCAGTATGGTATTGTTTAAATTGTACAGCTTTTTGCACATCTTTGTCAGGGAATTCCAACAATTCTGGACCTGAATGTACCAGTTAATTGTAATCATCTCTCTCTCCGTATGTCTAGTCAAGCCAGATTGTGGAGGAGAGAGACGGGGATGAACAGGCTATAGACTACTTTGCCCATCCTGAGCCTGCTATGATGCAGATTGTTGGTGACAGGTATATAGACAACACGGGTTGTTATGGTCACATCATTCACTAAGGGGTCACGTGGTGTTGTAGTATGAGTAAAAGTCAGCTGTTCACCGGCGGGTTTCAGGTATTGAAATGATGAGGGAGTGAACGGGGAAGTCATACTTTGCTGACCGCACGCTACACTATGATAAATCAAGCCGTGATTCACTTTATTTTTGATACTATATGAACTGTTTTTAACTCCAATAATCTAACGAAACACAGTATCCTGGAGCAGTGATTATGTGACGAGCGGCGCGTCTGGCAGGTATCATTATTTCCCCGATTTAGTCTCTCGTGACTACAGTTTGTTTGGACAGTCGCCATACACAGATGTTTTTACATCACCACCCAAAACAAGATTCAGCCAAGATTGAGTGAGTACACTGGTCCACTTGCACTGGTACACTTGTCCATGGCACTTACTACCCAGCTTTGTAGTGGTTTGGGGGAATAGTACAGTAGGTACGCATATTTAAGGGGACCGCAAGGATGGTGTACTTGTGGGTGGTGTCCGACCGATTATGGTGGGCCGGTCTGGGCCAAAAATGCCAGGGCCGATTTTTGGTCCCATGAGTCCAGCCCTGGAGCTGACTGTTATTTTCTCTTATTTCAGTGAGGAGGCTATGCGGAAGGGTGGGACTGCACACACTGTGTGCGATATGGAGAACGATGCTTTTGTGAAAGCTAAATCCAGAGTGAGTAGAAAGTGTTCCAACATTTGAACGCCATGCCAGCTGAAGCTTTCTTCTGATTAGCAAAGATAATTGGAGGACAGAGGAGTCTTGCTACATTCTCCATTACCTGTGGCCTTTTTGTAGCCTGCATGCACTGTGT
The DNA here is from genome assembly GCF_963971535.1 of Notolepis coatsorum. Taxonomy (NCBI): domain Eukaryota; kingdom Metazoa; phylum Chordata; class Actinopteri; order Aulopiformes; family Paralepididae; genus Notolepis; species Notolepis coatsorum. The sequence goes on from NC_140169.1 coordinate 128,674,161, forward strand.
CATTGTCTTCTAACAATAGGTATTGGAGGTGGGATCAATTAACTTAGAATCCAATCAATTAAAAATGTTAACAGAAATTGTCATGGGACCACACATACTGAGGGCCTTCTACAGACGCACCACAGAGAGCATGGTTTGGAAACGCCAACCAGAACAACCACCGTAGACAGTATATTCACAGAGTGGTGCGTAAGCAAGGCACACAGGATCCTGAAAGACCCCAGCCACCCAAACCACAAACTGTTTGAGCTCATGCCGTCTGGCAGTCAGTACCGCAGTCTCAGGTCCACATCCAAAAAACCACTGAACAGCTACTTCCACCGGGCAAACAGACTACTGGCAGATAGAGTAGACTCTGAATTATCACATGAGCATACATACAAAAGCACCTTAGTGACTTACACATCACACAAGCACACTTATTTCACGCACACTGCTGCTAACATATACCTTGTATTGTATAGTTTGTATAGATAGAAGATACGTTGTGCATTATGTTTAGCTTGTAGTTTAGTTTATAGTTTTAGTACAGCGGATAGCAAAACAATAGCAAAACAATTGTGCACTTTTTCATAAAAGCATGAAACTTCTACCATAGTAAGTTTATACCATGAGGTTTATTTTCAGATGTGGAGGGAAGTCAGATTTGACCTCTGAGGCCCGGGAGAGGTCAAATCCAAGATGGCCGCCCAAAATATAAAAAAATTCATAACTTTGGAACCGAACACAATATAAAAACACGTAAGGTATCATTTCCTACCAATTTCAGGGTGCCCATTCTGTTGGTGATACCTTTGAGACCAATAGCATTCAAGAAAATGCATTTAGATCAATGTGGAGGTCAAATTATGCAGACAAAGGGAGGTAAACAGTGCAAAAAGGTAGTTTATTTCCAAAATAATAACAGTAATAATGATGTTAATAATGATTATAACAATAATGGCAATAATAATAATAATTATCATAAGTTATTTAAACTAATTTATTATTTAACTTTTTAATATGTTTTTATTTTGAGATTCCGGTGCCGTGGAAGGAATCTTTGGCTGTTGCAGAACTTGGATTATGGTCTATGTTGTCCACAGCTCCTGTTGTGAACAGTCCATGATGCAACTTTGGTAGGCACACAACATCTTCCATCCTAAATCGCTGGCATACACCATTAATTGGCAATGTCTGATGTGATTTGCAGCAGCCTGTCATAGGAAACACACAATCCCAGATTGAAAAGTGTGTCAACTAGCCCCCTACTTCTTGTAACTGCATGGATCTTGAGGGACAAATATAGAGGGAGTGGAGTTTCTCAGGTGTGCCTTGTACATGCTGAGCTTGGTGAATTATTGTTCCGTGCCTGCTTCTTACTGTTGAAGACCATCAATTGGGAGATTGTTAGGGCAGGTTTTGTGGTGGTCTGATGCTCAATGTTTGTACCATCAAGTATCATGTTGACAAGAGCCAAGAGAGATGGCGGCACAGCACTCTGCTGGCAGTTTTCTTGGAATGACCCATCAAAAGAGAAAGATGAATTAAAGATCTCTTTGCGCACTACTTGTGCTGCTCGCATTAAGTGCATGGCATCACTGTCAGTTTGACAGGCTTTCATCAGAGCTGGTCCAATGTCCGTCTCGAAACTTAGTAGTGTGTCTCCTCCTTGTGCATGTCAGATGGGGAAGCTCAGAAAGCAGTCGTTCTTTCAGTCTGGTAGTGTGAATACGTTCCTTCACAGTCAGACCAAGTTGTTCTAGCCTGGTCTTGTATAACTGAGCGATGTCTGTCAATTTGAAGACAGGGGCACTGTTCTCATCACTGCTCATGTCTTCCAGGTATGTCACTAACTGTGCAAAGGCTATGCCATGTAGGCCAGACTCATTTCCATCATTGCGTTTAGATGTAACCTGTTTAGATGTAGCTCTGTTATACAATGATGACAGACAGATAGTATGGTACTTGGCCTCTAGGGCAATCATGTCACCCTCTGCAAGCTTGGCCAACAGAGCAGTGTCCTCGAGCTCAAGAGCACACTTCCTCATATTTCTGTCAATGTTGTAGGTTGATGCATTGTGTAAACCTGAAGAGCCTGCTGCAGGCTCATTGCAAAATAAGCAAGTAGGTTCTGTGGACTGTGAATGGCTGTGGGCAGACCGTGTGTGTACAGATGAGGTACTGCCCTGTTGTGCTGTAGTTAATTTCCCCCGACTTCATCATATGCTTTTTTGTTGAATTTAAGCCTACATTTCTTGTGCCACTCAGCATTGTGTCTCTTCAAAGTGGACTCTATGCCATCTCCATCATCTAGTAGCTCCAGGTTGAGGTCCATTGGTGTGTGCTGAAGGGTACGGAACCGGAGAAGGTCTTCTGCCAGGGACACATAGCCACTACCAACAGACTGTTTTGTTTTGTTTCGGAGTGGGCACTGTAAAGGTTCATTTGTAACTACTTGACAGAGGACACAAAGGTCCCAGTTAGTGCTGGGAGGAGGCTTGGTTTGCTTGGATGAAGGGGTCTGGGTAGCGTCCATCAAGCTGTGAAGCTTTGACATGATTGTGATCAGAATCACCACCAAGTCGACATGGAAATCTGAAAGGATAACAATTGAACATTGTTTAGCATTGTTCAAGTATTTTTAATTGTACAAATGTGTCTTGTCCTAAACGAATCCTATGAATTATGCTTGTTAGACCGTTTAGAAGTTTGACCAAAATTATCTAAAATGCTAGCTAGCTGGCTAGCTAGCTAACCCATAACGTGCTAGCTAACGTTAGCTGACATTGCTGCAACTAGCCAGAGTTAGTTTTGGCTAGCTAACACACATCAAAAAGTTCACAATAACTTGTAGTTAATCACCAGGTATATATTTTTTTAATGTAGGCATACAGTAGACCCTGAAGAAGGCCATGTAGGCCGAAACATGTCGGTTTTTTAAAAAGATTTTTCTAAATAATGTAACCCAATAAATAAAGGCTTTTTAAAAAATTGTAGAGCTGCCTTGGATCTCAACCTTTCTTTTATAGGCATACAGTAGGTTGAATAATTTTTATAGGAAAATTTATATGGACAACTGAAAGGAAAATCTTTCTTACCTGCTTGTCAGTTGATTGACAGTTGAATGACAGTTGTGACAGTAGGTGCTGTGCGTGTGAACATATGGGAGAATGACAGGTGGGTTATATCATGGCATGTAATTCACTTCAGATAGCCAAGATAGACTACTGTATATAAGTAGGCTACATAACTAAAGTCTCACCAACTAAAAAACGTTGTTGGGCTTGGGAATTTCAAACTGAGTGAAAATGAAGTGATTTTTTTTTTTTTATATATATTTCTTTATTATTATTTTTTAAACATACACATAAACATAAACATAACAACATAAAATTAGATATACAAGCATTACTTAACAGTACACATCCAATGAAATCACCATTTAAATAAATGTATTATACGAGATATACACCTAATACTTGCTATCTAATACCCTACATACATATGCTCTCGCTCGCTCCCCCCCCCCCGGACCCCCAACTGGATAATCCATCCATTATCATTCGCTCCTAACCAGGCACTACAATTCATATGCTAGCTTTTATTCTTTCCACCACTTCTAACCACATTGCAATTTTGGATTCACTGACACCCAAAATTCTTGCTGTAGATATTTCTAGATAAATCACACCGAGATATGTAAGAATCCAAACCTTCCGGCACATTTTTTCCAGTTGAAACCATCGTGATGCTATCAGCTTTTTAGCCGCTGTGATACCAGATAAAACTAATCTCTTTAGCTGTATAGGGACTGCAAACTCAAAAACATCATTCAACAGCAATACAGAGGGGTGTACAGGTATATTCAGAATTTAGAAATTTGATAATTGCTGGGCCACTTCTTTCCAGAATATCTTAATTGGTGGGCAATCCCAGTACATGTGCATAAATGTACCCTCATCCCCATTTGTACATAAGGAGCATCTGGAGTCTTGTTTAAGTCCCATTCTGTTCAATCTTATAGGAGTCAGGTATGTCCTATGAATATAGTTAAGATTGATTTGTTGATGGTCCGGGTTACGTGACGCAAGTCGAACGTTTGCCCAGGCTTCTTGCCAATCAAAATGTATTTCCAGGTCTGGTATATCCCTCCTCCAGACTGAGTCTAGGTGGAGGATTTCATACGAGGACGTTAGTAATTGATGATAAAAATCGGATACAAAACCTCTCAATGTCTCTCTTTCATAGAAGAATTTGTGGTATCTGTGGTGTTCAATTGGTATCCTTAATGGGACTCCATGAGCCTTCAAACATAACAATAACTGTGCGTAAAAATAATGTATGGAACTGGTGAGATTAAATTTTGTATGTATTTCTTCATATCTACAAAAACCCTGTTTGTTGAAAACATCTCCTAATGTGTGTATGCCCTGCTTTTCCCATTTAGGGTATCTTATAGGTCGTTTTCCAATCAGGAGTGCATTGTTATTGAATAGGGGAGTATGACTATGCCATTTATGTGGGTTAGAATCTTTTTTTTTAGTTTCACGCCATATCCGGATCGCATGAGTAATAATGGGGCCAAATTTCAATTCGCATTGCTTAATTAATAATTTGGTGTATACTATGTCCTGCAGTCTATGTGGTGCTACTATATTTACTTCTAAATTTCTCCAGGATACTGATGCTTGGGGATCAAACCAGGTTGTCAGTGGTCTTAAAGTGTACGCCTTAAAATAGTGGTAAAAATCTGGAAATGCCATACCTCCGTCGGTTTTGTTTCTCTGTGCAGTGGATCTTTTTATACGTGGTGGTTTGTTATTCCAAATACATTTGTATGCGGTAGAGTGTAATTTTTTCCAGTGAAAAAATGAAGTGAAAATCTTGAAATTCTGGTTCCTCCAGGGGTCCGTGAAAATAGTCTAGGGGGTCACAGTGATAATTATGTGCTTGGAAGGAATAAAATGTGTCACACATCCCAGGAAATAATAACTAATAGCTGAATAATACAAAGACTACAAATAAATTAATCAAATCATGTTAGGGTACATAAAACATTTATATTTTGATGTGTTTTTGCCTTGACTTTAACATAAATCTATTTTATTGAATGCTATTGGTCTCAAAGGTATCACCAACAGAATGGGCACCCTAAAGTTGGTGGGAAATGACACCTTACTGTGTTCGGTTCCAAAGTTATGGATTTTTGAACATTTTGGGCGGCCATCTTGGATTTGACCTCTCCCGGGCCTCAGAGGTCAAATCTGACTTCCCTCCACATCTGAAAATAAACCTCATGGTATAAACTTACTATGGTAGAAGTTTCATGCTTTTATGAAAAAGTGCACAATTCCTTTGATTCAAACTTAACCGCTGTACTATTTAAGTTAGATAGAATATACATTGTGTACAATGTTTACAAATCTACAGTTAAGGAGCCGGGAAAAACAAGCATCTCACGTTTTTAGGAATGCATATACGTATTACGTACTGTGACGAGCCTGGTGGTGTTCAGACTCATCACGGTTCAAAAAACAAACAAATTCAAATGTCAACACAAGTGCAATATCAATCAATATATAATTCGATGGGCAAATAGAATGGTCGTAATACAGTCCGATGGTCAAAACACAAAAACAGGCTCTCGTACAAAAAAGGGATTGTTCAATACTCAGAGTAGTCGTCCGGTCCAGGGTCAGTACACAAGGGGGTTTCTCAGCCAGTCTAGGGTCCAGTACACAATGAACACCTTCTCGCCTTCACCTCTCCTCGCACTATCTCACACCTCGCAAAACTCCGTACACAACAATCTCTCTCTCAATACAATAACTCCAACCTCACCTCCACTCAACTCTCTCTATCCTAGTGTATTTGTAGTGTGTGTGTCTGGGGTGTGTGCGTGTGGGATGTGGGTGAACTAATGATGCACAGGTGTGTTCTATCAGTACTAATGAGCTACCTAATTGTTTCCACTCCTTCCGTGGCAGTAATATCTCCCATCCTTCACATATCCATGAGATGGGGGGTGATATCTGCCACAGTACTTATTGTATTGTATACGTACTTATGTATTTAAAAAAGCTGTGACAATAAAATTATCTGCAATCTGAATAATTTACACGTTGGTAAATTTGATGTCTGATTCATCACATGTCCTCCTCACAGCAGAAGCTCCTCTATCCCAACAGCATCTAGCATGATTCGCCTCTTGAATTCTCAATAGTGTTCCACTAATCCAATTCACCTAGGCAGCCAACAGATGATGCAGTGTATTATCGGCCATGATGTGTTGATTGATTGATTGATTTTATTGTGGATTAGAGACATCATCCAAGGGATGGCGACAGTGGCTCGTAGGTAGAGCAGTCTGGTTATCCGGAGGTTCCCGGTTCGATTCCCGCTCCTCCTGGGCAGCGTGTCGAAGTGTCCTTGAGCAAGACACTTAACCCCTAACTGCTCCTGATGAGCAGGTTGGCACCTTGCATGGTTGCTTCCGCTGTCCGCTGTGTGTGAATGTGTGAGTGAATGGGTAAAATGTGAGGAACAAATTGTAAAATTAGGATAAAAGCGCTATATAAATGCAGTCATTTACCATTTATAAAAAAACATGATAAAATGCAAGCACTTAATTCCATCATGGTTCCTGGTATTAAGAGAATGCAGAAGATAAAATAATAATAAATATGCTACCCTCTCTTTCCTACTGTATACCATGTTCGTACAGACTGCTTTGCCGTTGTCAGCCTTGTGTCTATTTATTTCTAGGAAGAATATCTGACTTTGATGGCGAGGGTGATCACACACTTCAGAGACCTTCGTAAGTGTTCTCTCTCTTTGTAGGCTTCCAATTATTTGCTTAAACACATTCCTTAAAAGACCTGAGTAGTTATAGTTAGGCCTGTCATGTTGGACAATACATTGTCCCAGAAATAATTGTGATAAATGATATTATTGTAATTTGAAGGCCATTTTATGTCACTGATGTAATGATATAACGTGAGCATCTCACTTTATTTTGCTGCAACCAAAGTTGGCATTTCAGGGCTCTAGATTGCAAGCAAAACTGCAAAACTGCAGTTCATATTCGACTTAGTGGCACTTGTGCAAGTGGGGGTGAAATCAAATGGTTCATTAAAACAAAGATGCAGTCATGTGATCTATTGTAAGATGATATTTTGACATATTGCACTGGCATTGCTTACAGTATCTTTCTATTAGTTGTGCATGCCAGACATGTCTAACTACAGCCTGTAATAACGGTCCGTGCCTCCCTGACTGGAATAGGAAACTGGTAGCTTTGCTTAGTAAAAAAGAAAAAGAAGAAAAAATAGTTATCCTCGAGGAAACAGATCAGAGGTGATCAGAGTTTCACATTCATTGCAAAGACTATTGACTATTCAAACCATTCAAGCAAGCAAGTGCCAGAATTAAACTGTCGACAGCTAATTATTTAAAAAAGCAAAATAAGGGGAGAGGAGGGAATTATGAAGGAGAGACGCTCAGCCACTGAAGGGTGCAGATAATGAGACACGTGAGTTTTTACTCCCGTCTCATCCCCTCCGGACTCATCAAGTCTGATGCGTGACACAAAACACTGAGCCTCTCCTGACTGCTTGGTGACAGTCTATGTAAACAAACACGCATGTAAATGTCAATATTGAGGTAAAAATTATCATGTTCATGTCCATATACAGTATTGTACAATAAGTCAATATAGTCATTATTGCAACAGGCCTAGTTATAGTATTAACTTGTAATTAAAGGATAATTCCTGTATTTCTTTGTTGTTTTGATTACGAGTCACATGTTCCTTATTACATGGGAAACATAGTGATTGGTAATGGACATTTTCCTGTTCTACAGATAAGGTGCCATCTGGTCCAGGTGAGTAGTCTGCTGATTTGTTATCTAGTTTCCTTTTTTCTTTTTGCCATGATCTGCCCACTAGAACTGATCTCCTTGGTGTTCATGGTTTCTGCTGGCATGTTTGAGCTCTATAATATTGTCTGTCGTACTCTTCTCTCACTAATTAGCTTGGTTTGCATGGGTGGCACGGGGGCCATGGGGGCCACGGGCCCGACGCAGATAGGCCAGCATGCCATGGCAGGGGATTGCACTTGTGGTAATGCCTTTCCTTCCAGATTGGTTCTCGGTGGATGCTGGCTGCGTTTTGCTGCGTATTGTACCACGGTACCGACATATTCATAATCTGACCTGCCTATCATACCGTGGCACAGACATATATGCATAATCTGACCTGCCTATCATACCGTGGCACAGACATATATGCATAATCTGACCTGCCTATCATACCGTGGCACAGACATATATGCATAATCTGACCTGCCTATCATACCGTGGCACAGACATATACAGTATGCATAATCTGACCTGCCTATCATACCGTGGCACAGACATATATGCATAATCTGACCTGCCTATCATACCGTGGCACAGACATATATGCATAATCTGACCTGCCTATCATACCGTGGCACAGACATATATGCATAATCTGACCTGCCTATCATACCGTGGCACAGACATATATGCATAATCTGACCTGCCTATCATACCGTGGCACAGACATATATGCATAATCTGACCTGCCTATCATACCGTGGCACAGACATATATGCATAATCTGACCTGCCTATCATACCGTGGCACAGACATATATGCATAATCTGACCTGCCTATCATACCGTGGCACAGACATATATGCATAATCTGACCTGCCTATCATACCGTGGCACAGACATATGCATAATCTGCTTGAAAAGAGGCAGTTCTTAATTCACTCTCTGCTTCAGTGTGATCTGACTAGTGTTCTCCAGAAATCGGTCTTAACCAACCCGTTCTTAGCTGTAGTATGTGCTGTCTCTCTCTCACATTCACTGTGTAGCAGGAGGTGCAGGCCCGATGCAGCAGAACGCCATGCAGCAACAACAGAACACCCTGCAGCAGCACAACGCAGCCATCCAGCAACAGTCCCAGGTGCAGCAGCAGCACCAGAACCAAGAACAGCGGGCTCAGAATCAGCAGCAACAGAACCAGGTACTGGGTAATTCCTCCGCACAGACATCTGTGGTTATAAATTAATGGGGTACTGTAATCACTTGTGTCTTTGATGCTCACAGGGGTAACCAATTGATTTCCCATCTGATTTGGATCCAATTGTAATAGGTTGACAGTTGACAATTGCATTTTAAAACTGGTGAAATTCAGTATTTAGGTATTTGGTTGGAGAGGCTTTTGATACATTTTATTGTTCTAATAGTAGAAGAATGTGAATCCTTATAAACGAGGATGTTCCTTTTTTTGCAGAATCCATATACAGCTAGAGAAGGAAGGTGTGTTATTTTGAAATGTCTTTTATTTGGAGAATGATACATTTTAATGTCATTATATATACCGGCTGTAGCTAACTTAACATTTCTAAAATAGATTGAGTCAATACTGGATACAAACCAGGAGGGAACAGGAATCATTGGTGGCTATTTTATTTTACAAGTATGTATATATTCATATCAAAAGTAGCAATAAGAAATATCTTAATGATAGATATTCACAAAATAGTGATATCGGATCATTCTCCAATGTCATGTATAATAACACTAAGGGGAAATCTTATTGGCAATGAATATGGAAAAGGAACACGGCAGAAGAGTTTAAAAAACAGTTAAGTAGCATATAGACATCTTTTATAAAAAGTTATGTATATGTGGAGGATGTAGAGAAACCATCATCGCATATACCGTCATTTGGGATACATTTACAAGGTACAATGTTATCATACACTGCTCAAATTAAATCAACAATCCAAACAGACATTTACGGAAGCCAAGAACGGCCACGTCTTTATTTATTATTTTATTGCCGTTTTCTTGTGATAACGACTTATTATTTTGTTATCTCGATATAACAAAGTCCGTTTTCTCGTGATAACTACTTATTATTTTGTTATCTCGATATAACAAAGTCAGTTTTCTCGTGATAACGGATTAATTTATTTCAGTAAGTTGTTCAGTACAGCAACAGACTTGAAGGCTGACATCAGGACGGCGTGATCACATGAACCAGCTCGCAATCATCTCTGAGTTCTGCACATGGTTCTGGATAATTATCCCACCAAAACAAAAGTCTTCTGTAAATGAATCCGTTATCACGAGAAAACAATCTTTGTTATATCGAGATAACGAAATAATAAGTTGTTATCACGAGAAAACAATAAAAGCAATAAAATAATCAATAAAGACGTGGCTGTTCCATTCTATTGGAACTACAGAGACTAAATTTTAAATATGACTCATTGTTATTAAGGAGGGCTAATCATATATACTTGAATTATGCTAAAGATTGCTATATGACTGCTAGTAAATCATGTAAATATCTGTCAATCTTAACAAAAAATATTCAAAACCTGTACCTATGCTAAAAGATAAAATTACTATAATATAAATGGCTTTATAATATACAACAATGAAATAATGAATAATACTTAATACTTTAAAAAACCTTTATGAAAATGTATATATTAACAGAGGAATATGAAGGTACAACTCACATTGGACTTGTTGTGCACCTTCCAGAGGTGAACATGAAGTAATTGTGTGGCTTAGGACTACAAGTTGTTGTTGGTGTGCTATGTCAGGCAGATCGCCTGTCTGGCAGTTCTATTTCATTATGGCTCCGCTCAGCGTCAGTCTGCACGCACTTCACTTCGTGCACGAGCACTGAATAAAAAATTCCACAATGTACCTTTACATCCCAACATTCATCTGGCCACACCCCTATCCACTTACCTTCATAAGCAGGTGTGTGGTCACCTACTCTCCTCCTTCTTCACTTTCACCACAAGGAAGTGCCTTCGGTAGATCCCACACTTGACGAGGTTGTTAGCTGAAGAAAGTTGAGACGTGTTTACATTTTTTCTTGTTTTTTTCTTCTCTCATATATTCGAAAGAAAAAAGCTAAGTCATAATGTCTACTTCGGAGGGTCGCGCTCGCAACGCCACTCTTCACCAGCGGTTCTCCATCGCCGCCTCTGTCGTACGTCTTGGAGCGGGGTTGAGGCCTCTCTCGTGGTCGGCAGCCACGCCCGGTAGGCGTCCGATGGGTAGTTTGCCTCTCCAAGGACCTGTGCGATGGCCTGGTTCCGGCTCTGGTTCCTCTGCTTCCGGGGAGTCGTCCGCTGTTGGGCGGCCAGCTCCTTTGGTTGCGGGGGATTTGAGACGCAAACTTTTTGCGTCAGCTCGCTCCCGTCGCAAGATGGTGGCTTGCAGACGCGAACGGCCTGGTTTTGGTGAGTTGCTGGAGCCGGATGAGGATGCGTCTGTCTCTACATGGCCGATGGAAACAGAGGACTACATGATAGAGGCGGACGGGTTCTTGTTTGAAGGCCCGGTGGAGACATGTCTCCCGCCCGTCCAGGTAACACTGGAGGGGGGTGAGATGTCTCCTTGGGGTTCCGTGGATGTTGGGTTAGAACCTCCGACTCGGCGGCGGGATGCCCTGCTATCAGCCACATCAGAATGTGGCTCCTTGACCAGTAGTCTGCTGCATGTGAGGGACGCGGGCTCGGAGGAGGAAAGTATGCAGGGGGAACTGCGTGCTTTGTCCCCCGAGCTCATGGCGGCGGCGGCAGTCGCAAAGGGCATGCCGCTGCCGCAGCCACTGCCTGTTCCTGTCCCTGACGATCTCATAGGTCATCTATGGCAACGTCGCCCGGTGAGAGGGGTGGACGTTGTCTACCCATTTTTCCCCTCAATGGCGGCCTACGTCCGTCAGGGCCAGGTTGTCTCCCACATCATGGGCCTTACTCCCGCCTACGTGCAAGTCACGCGGGTGGCGGGTTTGGTAGACGGCATGAAGGAGGGCGTGCCATGGCTTGATAGGCCGATGGCGGCGCTCCTTTGTCCTGAGGTGGTGTGGGAGCCATTACGGAAGCCGGTTCCCCAAGGGAAATCGGCGAGGCGGTTGGCATTTTGGAGTGACCAGTCATTTATCACCGGAACACAATCTCTAGCTGCCGCTTCTAACATCGCGCAGCTGGCGAGATTCATGTCCGGGATATTGACGGGCGGCACGGAGCTGACTGATTTACAGCATGATCAGCTCGCCCAGTCGGCAGGAGCCATCCTGCATCTGACTCAGCCGCAGGCTATAGCCGCTGGGAAAGTGCGCGCCCTGGCCACTCTGATCCAGTGCCACCTTTGGCTGGAGCAGGCGCGTGTGCCGGAGAAGAAGAGGACTCCCCTTCTGACGGCACCCCTCTCCGAGGCTGGACTATTCGGGTCGGCACTGCAGCTGATGACCTCAACCTGCAGGGAGATGCAGGAGGAGCGCTCTGTGCTCCAGCCTCATTTCCCCCCGCCCGATGTTGCCGGTGGAGTCAGACGGCCGCCGCGTCGTCGAGGTTCCTCCGCCGTGGCCGCCGCTGCTACCACCGCCACTGCTGGACCTTCGGCAAAGAAGGCCAGGAGGAGAGAGGGCGCCTCCGCCACTGCAGCCGGCCCATCTACGCCCGGAGGTGACGGTAGGGATTGTCGAGACCAGCCGCCGATCGTTTACCGTCCCTCCGGGGCTCCACGGGGTGGGAAGCTCCGAGCGGCTCGTGGCAGGCGTCGCTAAACTTCATGATGACTTTTTCCCTCTGTGGTCCCCTTCCCGGCCTCTCTATGATTTTTTTTCAAAAATAAAGAGTCCCTCCTAAAGGGGGACTGTATTTTTTGTTAACAAACTATGTGTTTATTCACCAAACATATGATGGGGATGCAACGTGTGAATCTTTCGCTAGTATGGGTTGATAGGAGGGCTAGACGTTACTTTAATGTTAGAGCTTAAGCAAGGCCTGCAGCCTACACTCGGTTGAAAAAGGGGTTTTTCTGCCTCGACCTGAATCTCCACATAAAAGTTGTGTGCTCTGTTGCTTAAACAGTGATATTGAGCTGCAACACTATTGTGTTGGTTTGCAGTAATGCTCGTATGAAAACGTACCGCGGCTCAGCCGCTCTCTCTCTCTATCAGTTTTTTTCTGTGTCTTACAACATGGATACGGGTGTCGGGTTCACACATACACAACTTGGCCTTGCTATAAACCCTGTTCACAGATGTGTCTGTGGCTAGCGGGCATTGAATTAGCTTGCGCTATTCTTTGGCATTGCTACTGAAGGTATCGTATGGCTGTTGTTGTTGTCATATGCGAGGGTTGGGCTTGCGAGGGGGTACCGGATAAACCCCTCCTTTAGGGCTGGGCGATAAAACGATAACTATAACTATTGCGATAAATTATTTCCTCGAAATAAACATGAAACGTGGTCGCAAAGTTTCGATATATCAATTTTTTAAGCTTGGATATGAGCACACGCACTAACAACCAATCAGTGAAGGAGATGGCCGAGAACGAAGGAGACCCGCGCTGCACCTCTGGGTAGTAAACAAGGCTGGCTAGGATCATTAGCTTGCACGGCGCTATTTTATAGTTTACGTGCCGAGTGTGTGTGTGGCGTGAATTCTGACGCCACGGTTATAGTAGTGTGGGGTATACGGTGGACGTCGTTGCAATGTATTGGGGCGGAACAGAGTATTTTAGGGATATTTAGTACATTGGAAACATGGCTGGCTAGGATAATTAGCTTGCACAGCGCTATTTTATAGTTTGGCTGGCTAGGATAATTAGCTTGCACGGCGCTATTTTATAGTTTACGTGCCGAGTGTGTGTGTGGCGTGAATTCTGGCGCCACGGTTATAGTAGTGTGGGGTATACGGTGGACGTTGTTGCAATGTATTGGGGCGGAACGGAGTATTTTAGGGATATTTAGTACATTGTCATGGGATACACTGCTTGCTCTGGCTAACTGCTAACGTGTGCGGACTGATGACGACATCAACTCGAGACATTCGCAGCAGCAAAACAAGTCTATTAATAGCCCGTCCATCGGCACCGGGCATAAGAAGTTAATTAAACTTGACAGACATTATATTGACGATAATTATCGATATCGAGTTATATGAAAATAATTTTATAATTTTATCGCAATAACGTTTTTGGCCATATCGCCCAGCCCTACCCTCCTTCCCTCTTCTGATTGGTCAGGGGGTTCTGGGACTCTCTTTTCATTCGGTCAGGGTCAAGCTTTTAGGCAGCTTGGCACGGGGGGGGGGGGGGGGTTTCCCAGACTCTGCACCTATCACAGGCGATTGAGTCTTGGGTTTCCCCCCGTCATAGCAAGTTTCTATTGGACGATGGCTTCCGTGAGTTTAGACCCGTATGTAGGGTCTGTTGTTGTCAAGTTGTCGGGGCAGAGCGTAGGAACTTACTGTTCTACTACGCTCGATATACGTGTAACTTGAGTCGGTTGGTCACATGACTCAATGTTACCGTGACTTTTCAATCTATGGCTCACGTGGGAAGTCTCGCTGAGGAGTTCCGTCTCTCCTCTGTGGTGAGGGTGGCGGGATGTAAAAATGTAAAAAAAATTTACCCTCGGCTGCGTCACGTGGGATTCATGTCAGTTGGTGTTTCTTTCTTTTTTAAATAAAAAAAGAGTGGAGAATATGAAGCACGACAACCTTCTTGTCGTTCTCCCAGGCGCCTTGAAGGATCAATGTGGGGTCTGGTTAGACTGTCCATTGATATGTTTTGGGTCCCGACGCATACTTAGTGCTGTCTCGGGGTGTTTCTGTTAAGAATCATGCAGGAGGCTAGTACGCCTTGGTTGCTTGTTATTAAAACAGCGTTTTTATAGGGCAACTGGGATGGGGGATTTTTTCCTCTTCCGAGAGCCTGTTACTGGGTCTCGACGGATTCTCGTTCATATCTGGGGGATGTTAACGGAATAGATCAGAACATAGGTAGAGGGGTCTCACGCCCTTGGGGTGGGCCACTGAGCGTGGTATAAATGGTACCGTCTGGGTGGCGCCCTCTTTTCATGTTTTAGATCAACACGCATTCCTGCCCCCTCTCCTGGAGTGGGCATGTCGGCGTGGTTAGGGCACGGGACTGGTTCTGGTCACCCTGGTCCAGGTCAGTTAACCCGTTGTCCTCCGTGGATGCAGATCTGCTGTTCTGGTACCCTGAGGGACTTGTGCTTTTTTCAGGGGGAAAAATGCCGGGTCGGCCCGGGTGTCACGGGGTTAGGCGTTATGGAGACCCTTTGTTGGGTACACGTTGTACCTGGCACTATTATAAGGGGCTGGTTCTCCTTTCTTTCGCTCCTCTCTCACGCATGGCGAAGAGGGGGCTGTTGGGGTGGTCTTCTGGACCTCCTCTGGTAACCCTGTGTGCTTCCCGAGCCGCCGGGCCCGGTCCGAAGTAATGTTTCGTCCGCAGTGCTCCAGGCTCGGGTCTACAGCCTGCTGCCTGGTTTCCCCGGTGCACTGCCTGCTTCCGTTGGTTAACCTTGAGTGCTTTACGGCCATGCTGACTGCCTGTGTTGCAGGGTCAGTGTGCCAGGCGGTGTACTATTGGGGGGAAAGGCCCCGCTCTTGGAGGGGCCCTATCCGAATACGCTGGCGATGTGGGGGGTGGTGTCACTAAGTGACCGCCTGGTGGGTCACTCCATTAGGTCTTTGGGTCCTCCCCGGTCTGATGGTTGTGGGGGGCCTCAGCGGGGTACATTTGTCGAGCTTCTGCCTTCCGCTCAGCTCCTCTTGTGCAGACTGACGCTGAGCGGAGCCATAATGAAATAGAACGTAAGGTTATGTATATAACCAAGTTCTATGAATTATGGTGACGCTCAGCGTCAGGACGCCACTGCGGCCCTTGATCTCACCTTGTGGTGAAAGTTTGGGAAGGAGGCGAGTAGGTGACCACACACCTGCTTATGAAGGTAAGCGGATAGGGGTGTGGCCAGACGAATGTTGGGATGTAAAGGTACATTGTGGAATTTTTTATTCAGTGCTCGTGCACGAAGTGAAGTGCGTGCAGACTGACGCTGAGCGTCACCATAATTCATAGAACTTGGTTATATACATAACCTTACCTTCTGTATTGGCTGAAGCATTGGTTGAGGGAAGCCCTGATACAGGACCCGTTGGGAGTCTGCTCGTATATTAGATATCATCTCCCAAAGGGTCCTGTGATGGGTAATGAAGAATTCACCATACAAACGTTGGAGTGGTGTCATGCACCATGCTCAGGGTACAGACAAAAAGGGAGACCACACAAGTACTTGAGGATTTAAAGAGAGTAATTTAATTAACCAATGAAACTATTTACAAAAATGAATTAAAAAATTAGTGGATCAGTAATATCAGTGGTGTAGTGAGTGCATGGATGAGTCAGTGTGTGGTGTATGCAAGTAATGAGGTGAGAATCAAACAAACAAAACCAAACAAAGGATGATGGCCAGCTTGGAGGAGAGAGAGAGACAATCTGGAGAAGCCAGTCCTTATAACCTTTGAGCTCAGGTGTGACTCCTCCTCCTGACACACCTGAATAGGTGTGTCTGATTTCCAGGCTGTGAATGACAGACAGGTTTAGCACATACACAGGTATATCCCTTAGCTAATCTGTAGGAGAGGGATGGGGTTGTCACAGTGGTCTATAACGAATCCATGTGGAATTTCACTAACAGAAACAGAATCAGCTTTTTCGAACTTTAACCCTTTCACTACCACACTACAGACAGCAGTTAACTCATTGTAAAGGTCTGCTTTACTGTGTTTAACACAACAAAGAAACCTTTTTTAAGACACAAAATAGGCCTACAGCAAATACAATTTAAAACTTGTATTTGACCTTTTTGTCAAGTGTTTGTGTCAAGAGCTCAGCCAACAGAATGGAAAATATTAATGAATATTTATTACTTTGCATAGTCTAAATAAATATGTTGATTGTTGACCCCTTCAAAACCACATGCAGCCTCTGTAAGGTTATAGTGTTCTCAGCTGATGTTCTTTTTTCAAGGAGCATACAGGGATCTCTTTATTCTTTAACCCTTATTTACCCAGAGTAGGTTCACTGAGCATAGATGCTCCTTTTCAGCAAAGTTCCACACATTCACTCCTGAGAGTTGCCAAGTACACCCACAGTTGGCCACTGAGCAGCTCCACTGGAACAGTTGGGGGGGGGGTCTTGTGTCTTGCTCAAGGGCATTTCAGCGGTTAGTATTGAGGGACGGGAGAGTTTTTATTTATTCACTTTCCTGCCTAGAGTTTTCCTGCTGGTCCGGGGGATTGAACCAGCAACCTTATGGTCACAAGTCAGCTTCTCTAACAAGTCAGCTTCTCTCTATGGTCACAAGTCAGCTTCTCTATACATGTAATATGCACTAGTTTCAAGTTCAAGTTTCAAGTTTCTTTAATAGTTGTCATACAGAAGTACAGAATACTTTTATACAAAATGCTTCTTACTGTTACGCTCCAGAGACTGTGCAAGACAAGATAAGTATGAAATAAAATAACATAGTATAGCATGTAAATTAGAAGTAAAAAATGAGGTCACAGTGTTCAGTATAGACATATGTACAATGTTCGATGCAGAATAGATGTAACTGAGTTACCATATAATATACAATACTATGCAGTGTACTAATATACAATACTATATAGTGCAAGGCAGAAATGGGATGAGGTGCAATTTAGGTACAATTTACAGTAGGTGTACGAGTTGTAGTGCAAATCCTTTATCAATAAATATAAAGTGTGTTTGTGTGATCTAAAGTGTGGAGAGTGGGTGCTGCAGTGTGTTGTTTGTTTAAGTGAGTGTGTGCGTGTGGGTGTGTGTGCTGTGTGCATTTGATGGTTGTTGCATAGTGTTTATTGTTCGTTTAGCAGCCTGATGGCCTGGGGATAGAAGCTTCTTCTGAGTCTTTCTGTGCTCGCCTTAAGACTCCGATATCGCTTGCCTGACCGCAGCAGTTCAAAGAGGCAGTTGTTCGGGTGGCTGGAGTCCTTGATGATTCTCTTAGCCTTCCCCCTGCACCGCTTGTTGTGAATGTTCTGGAGGGTGGGAAGCCCCCCTCCAATTGTGCGTTCGGCTGAACGTGTCACTCTTTGTAGTCTGCTACGGTCTTGTGCAGTGCTATTCCCAAACCAGGAGGTGATGTTGCCAGTGAGGATGCTCTCTATTGTACATGAGTAGAAGTTCCTAAGGATCTTCTGACTGACTTGGAACTTCCTTAGGCGCCTGAGGAAGTAGAGGCGTTGTCGTGCCTTCTTCACAACACTGTCAATGTGTGTGGTCCATGTCAGGTCCTCGGATATGTGGGCTCCGAGGTACTTGAAACTGTTCACTCTCTCAACCGGTGCCCCGTCGATGCTGAGGGGGCTGTAGTCCTTGACCCCCGACCTCCTGAAGTCCACAATCATCTCTTTCGTTTTGCTGACGTTCAGGGAGAGGCAGTTCTCCTGACACCACTGTGACAGATTCTCTACCTCTTCCAGGTAGGCCCTCTCGTCGTTGGCAGAGATCAGGCCCACCACTACTGTGTCATCAGCTAATTTGATGATTGTGTTGTTGTTCCGCTGTGCCACGCAGTCATGTGTGTACAGGGAGTAGAGGAGGGGGCTCAGAACACAGCCCTGGGGGGCCCCTATGTTGAGCGTGATGGATGAGGAGGTGCAGTTGCCTGCTCTTACCACCTGGGGTCTGCCCGTCAGGAAGTCCAAGACCCACTGGCAGAGGTCATAGTTCAAGCCCAGGTCCCTGAGCTTGGCTATGAGTTTGGAGGGGACTATGGTATTGAATGCTGAGCTGTAGTCGATGAACAGCATTCTCACATAGTTCCCCTGCCTCTTGTCCAGGTGTGATGCTGCTGTGTGCAGCACATGGGCTATGGCGTCCTCCGTGGACCTGTTGGGGCGATATGCAAATTGCAGGGGGTCCAGGTTGATGGGCCAAGGAGATTATAGAATATAGAATTATGTTGACACACATAGGCTAACACACTTAATATATTAAATATATACTCTCATGGAAAAATACACCATTTCTTTTACTTGGGTAGTTCAGACCAGTGGTGTTTGTTACATTCACCAGCAGATGGCAGTACAAGTCTAGTAATCACAATCAAGGGAGCATCAGCATCAGCCTGGTCCCCTTGACATGTTGCTACTGTAGGGACCCAGGATGGCAGAACTGGATTTTAAAGAGTTTCCTGACTACCAGGATTGTATATAAATTTACACCCAGAGAGGCTTGCTTTGCTTGTGAACTTTGGCTGTTGATGTTTTCGTCAAATGTCCACTTTCTCACAAGGAACAGTTTAACCCAAGCGGGACATGTCTGGAGACCTTCCAAAAAACATCCATAGGTCATATTAGATTTTACTTTTTTTGTAGTAGACTACAAAAATGGTGTTTGTTTATATTCTATCATGGCTGAATCCTTCTCTGAAGAAATAGTTTGCTCACATGCTAGACTTTGATATTGTAGGCAGGCTAATTCATGGGTTTGATCGTTATTTTAGCTTTGGTTTTAGTTTATTTGTGGGCGAGGGTTGTCGGAAGGGGTGTTTTGCACACTCTCATTTGGCGTGTGTGCATGTGTGCGTGTGTGTGTGTGTGTGTGTGTGTGTGTGTGTGTGTGTGTGTGTGTGTGTGTGTTGAAACAACCCGGTTGTGATTGGAGGATCAAGAAAAGAGGGCAGGGTTTGATATAGGTCCATTGTTTATGTTTCAGAACGTTATTACAGGATTAGCCTGAGCCTGTAGAATGGTGGAGTAGATACTGTAGCAATATAGCCCCTTTCGTGACTGCGGTGCTGGGCTCTAGGGGCTAGTAGCAATACAGCCTTAATCCCAATGTTTAGAAACATTCAACTAAACTCAAAAAAGTTTGAATAGATAGAATAGAAGTACTTTATTGATCCCGAGGGGAATTCAGATCGCTCACAATGAACATTCAGTTAGTCTAAAGTCAAAAATAAGAATACAAAATTTAAATACACGGTCAGAGACAGGGCCGCCTGGGAGAAATGCGAGACCCTGTGTGAGATTTAAACGCGAGGCCCCCCCCCCCTAAAAGTCAACATATTCTTAAATAATAGTGCTGCCCGAGGCTGGGCATGATACAGTCAACATATAGCAAGAGAGAGAGCTCCCGTTCTACAGTCAATATACAGTGTTATCGCTGCACAGACCCGGCAATGCCCCTGACCCTCCACCAGAGCAAGGCCAGAGAGAGAGAGAGAGAGAGAGAGAGATAGAGAGAGACACATTGGAAAGAAACAACCCAAAACCAGAGCAAATTGAAATGCTATTTGGCCCTAAACAGAGAGTACACAGTGGCAGAATACCTGAGCACTGTGACTGACCCAATACTAAGAAGATCCTTGACTAGGTACAGACTCAGCAAGCACAGCCTAGCCATCGAGAAAGGCCGCCATAGGCAGCCTTGGCTCCCAAGCGAAGCCAGACCCACTGCACACAAGATGAGGTGGAAACCGAGCTCCACTTCTTAACAACCTGCCCACTATACCAAGACATATACTTCCCACAAATTGCAAACACCCAAAGAGACTTTGAAAACATGGACAATAACTCAAAACTCCCATACCTACTGGGAGAAATACAAGAATGTGAAATAAAGCCCATTTGAATTGAAGAGAGAGAGATAGATAGAGCATGTCTGTGTGTGTTAGAAAGAGAGAGATAGAGAGAGAGCATGTCTGTTTGTGTGTGTGTTAGAGAGAGAGCATGTATGTGTGTTAGAAAGAGAGAGAAATATATATAGAGAGAGAGCATGTCATTTTGTGTGTTAGAGAGAGATATAGAGCATGTCTGTGTGTGTTAGAAAGAGAGAGAGAGAGAGCATGTGTGTTTGTGTGTTAGAGAGAGAGAGCATGTCTGTGTGTGTGTGTGTGTGTGTGTGTTAGAGAGAGAGCATGTATGAGAGAGATAAGCAAGACAGCTAAGATGAGCCCCTAAAGGATATTCAACTTTTAATGGAAGAACAAAACAGAAGGAAAAGATAACTTCACAAAGGCAACATGAATATACATAGATCCAAAAGGACAAAGATCAACACTTAAATCCAAGGAGAAGAGGGTCTATACCAGAGAAAACAAAGTAGCAAGGAGCCAACGGCCGACATCAGCTAAATAGGCTAACTGCAAATAGAGTAGCCAGGTACTGACACCAGGTACACACCGTTAGCTACAACAGCTAGCCGGCCCGTTTGGCTCAATATAACGTTAGCTATGTTAGCTAGCCGGCCCGCTTTGGCTCAATATAACATTATCTACAACAGCTAGCCGGCCCGTTTGGCTCAATATAACGTTAGCTACGTTAGCTAGCCGGCCCGCTTGGCTCAATATAACATTAGCTACAACAGCTAGCCGGCCCGTTTGGCTCAATATAACGTTAGCTACGTTAGCTAGCCGGCCCGCTTGGCTCAATATAACATTAGCTACGTTAGCTAGCCGGCCCGCTTTGGCTCAATATAACATTAGCTACAACAGCTAGCCGGCCCGTTTGGCTCAATATAACGTTAGCTACGTTAGCTAGCCGGCCCGCTTGGCTCAACATAACGTTAGCCAACATAACGTTAGCCTTAGCCACGATAGCTAGCCGGCCCGAGAGAGAGAGAGAGAGAGAGAGAGAGAGAGAGAGAGATATCCACGGCGGGAATAGAATAGAGTGCATTAAAAACTCACCAAACGTCCAAGAGGATGGAGACAACCGCGTGGAGTTGACGAAGTTCATCTGCCGAACGACTGTCCTCTTCATCTTGGCATAACAATGCTGCACGCGCTCTCTCTAGTTAGCCTTTAGCTAAGCTAGCTACTAGCCGACATGGCTATCCCGACTGAACCACACGTTAGCACTCGATATTATAACGTAGCTAAAGCTAACTAGCTGTCCCTGCCTTTAGCTAAGCCGACATGGCTAGCCTGACTGAACTGTCTAACATGCAACAACTTTCATCTTCAGTCCATCTGCCGAACGACCGTCCTCTTCGTCTTGGCTGGCATAAGCATAACCTCCAATGCTGCACGCGCGAAATAGTCAAACACAGCTGACGCACGCCGGCCGACTGTACACATGTAACCCCTCCCTTCATTGAAACCAATAGTATGTCTGCTGCAGAGCCCCAGAGCTCCAATAGTGAGTATGTCTGCTGCAGAGCCGCAGAGCCAGGAACAAGTCAGACACATTCTACAAACGTGTCTAATGTGAAATATATAAGCATATAAGCAAAACTAGATTTTAGGTCTGTGATGAAAAAAGGCCTCGCGGGAAGGGGTGCCTCGCAAAAAAATAAAAAATAATAATAATTAAAAAAAAATATATATATATATATTTTTATTTATTTTTTGCCAGGCCCCCCTTCCCGCGAGGCCCTGTGCGACCGCACTGCTCGCACACCCCCTGAGGCGGCCCTGGTCAGAGATATACATTCTAAAATATGTATATACATTCTAAAATTCTAACATATACAGTCGAAAATATACAGTAATATACAGTAAAGTGTAAATGTCCAGGAAGGTATACATATAGTCAAATGTAAATGTCCAGGAGGATACACAGGGATTTACTCTGTGCTCAGCGAGGCCAGTGAGGTGTTCTACAGTCTGATGGCTGTTGGTATGAAGGACTTCCTGTGACTTACAGTATATACATAAATCCAATTCATTACTATGCAAACAAAGTCAGTAGTGGGGCAACAATGTTTCAGCTGCAGTTACAGACTGTGCCTTTTAACTTAACTTAACTTAAGGAGGAGGTGAAAGTGGAATATGGTGATCATATGATTTTATTAATGTTACATTTGAATACAAATTATAAATAACATTTTAAAAATATAAATAATTTCACCTATTTATTTATTTTACTATTTCCTAACTGTTTAGCAATGAGTGTGTCTTAGTGCACAGGCTGAATATAATTAATTTAGAAAATGAACGGTAAAGGACCATACCAGTATTTTTGACACGTGGGTTCCAAGTCATTATTCTTAAATCAAATCAAATGTATCTTTAAACAAGTCAATAAGAAACATCACAATAAATCAAGAACATTTGTTTAAACTGTGATATTGGTACATTTATGCATATGTATTGGGAATGCCCTCCGGTTAAGACATTCTGGGAAGAAGTAACCACGCAATTATCAGAATTTTTATCTCTGACCATACCTGTACTGCCTTCTGTATTGATGTTGAATGATGTTTCTCAGTTAGCAGCCTCTATACAGGTAAAGAGACTAATTTTGTCCGGTCTTACGGCTGCTAAAAAGCTGATAGCATCACGCTGGATTCAACCGGATAAAATGTGCCGGAAGGTATGGGTTATTACCTATCTCGATGTGATTTATCTAGAGATATCTACCGCAAGAATGTTAGGTGTTAGTGAAGCCAGTATAGCAATCTGGTTAGAGGTGGTGGAGAGGATAAACGTTAGCATATGAATTTGTAATTCCTGGTGTTAAACGGAATAATGGATGGATTGTCCAAAAAGGGGTCCTGAGGGGGGGGGGGGGGGGGGGGGGGGGAGAGCGAGCAAGAGCATAGGTATTGTATTGCATTTATTATGGGTAAATCTTTTAATTTACATTTATTTTGATTTAAGTACTGGACTGTCATTAATTTCATTATTGTGTCAATCATAGTCCTGTGATTTATTGTGGATTTCCATTGTTTATGTATTGTGTGTCTGGTTTTATGTAAAAAAAAAAAGGGGGAAATTAAAAACATTTGTTCAAAAAAAAATCCACCATAAAATCCAAATATGCAACACTTCCAGACATCCCCCAGTGAAGGTAAGGAAAAACTCAATAGGATAGCAATAGGAAAAAAGCACCACAGGCGACTTGGAGGAGAGAAACATTAGAAGGGCCGTTCAAAGGGGGATTCCCCAACTTGGATGTCGGTGATAATATAGTGTTGCTACTGTATGGATGATCGATGGGTGGAGAATAAAACAGGCGAATAGTTGGTATGTATGTACATATACGTGTAATAAAACACATCGTACATTGTACATGCAATAGCAACTGGGGTACATAAGAACGTTTTTTTTTATTTATTTATTTTTTTAATTTCTTTTTTCAATTCTTCTCCCATCCCAATTTAGCTGTGTCAATTCTCCCCTCCCCTGTCTTGAACGTTGCTCGCATGTGCCCCCCACTGGCCAGTTGTAGGGAGGATAGAAGCCCATCGCATGTCCCCTCCGATACATGTGTAGGCAGCCAGTCGCATCTTTTCACCTGCTAGCGCGGACTCTCATTTGGCAAGGAGTAACGTGTAGGAGGCTCACACTGCCCCCGCCATTTTCCTGTCTCTGCTGTGCAGGCACCCCAACCGACCTGTAGGAGTCACTGTTTACAACGTCCAGATTACCACCCATCGACTTCCCACCCGCTAACTCTGCCAATTGAGTTAGTATGACGGCCGGCCCAAGCCAGAGGCAACGCCGACAGCCGGATTCGATACCGGTGTCTCGTGCGTTGGTGACGAGTGCAATGTCCGCTGCGCCACCCAGCCGCCTACATAAGACATTTTTTGAAAGATTTAAATAGAATAGAGCTAAGAACAACAACAACAAAAGAAAAGCATAGGGAAACGAGCGCTAGTATGAAAATAGGATAAAGGCTAAATGTCAAGACTCCAAATATCAGTGTCATATTCCGTTTGGATGAATGTATGCATGTATCTATTCCGCTCGGACCATTTACATAGTAAATATAATTTGTAATTTTAAGTAAGGGGGCGACGTAGAGAAGATCGCACCACCTTGGCCATCACCACGAGACATCCACTCACAGAGAGACAGGGAGACGGGGACAGGGGTTAGAGAGTTCCCGTGTTTGTAGTGGGCGGACATAGGAGCAATAGATACATGTAGTAAGCATATATGTGAATAGAATAGAAGTACTTAGCCCAGCAATGAAGTATCTTGCGATACAAAAATCACTGTGCCATTCTTTTTTCATAATCTCTTACCAACAGTGTCAGACTGTGGTTGTACTGGGCAACCCTCAGGAGTGAATGTGTGGAACTGTGTGAATGTGAAGCAGGGCGTTGCTGAAAAAGAGCATCTGTGCTCAGTGAACCTACCCTGGCATTTTATTATTTTCTGTCGATTTACCACTGATTTCTAGGCTTCTATTGCTTCTATTCTGAAAATGTGTCTTAACATCACATAAACCCCAGAAAATCACCACATCTGACTAAAATGCCATACTAACATCTGAGGTTTATTAATTCCAGAAAACAACTAACAGGTTCTCCTGGTGGAGGTACAGGTCCTCTAGTGGAGGTACATGTTCTTCTGGTGGAGGTACAGGTCCTCTAGTGGAGGTACATGTTCTTCTGGTGGAGGTACATGTTCTCCTGGTGGAGGTACAGGTCCTCTAGTGGATGTACAGGTTATTCTGGTGGAGGTACAGATTATTCTGGTGGAGGTACATGTTCTTCTGGTGGAGGTACATGTTCTCCTAGTGGAGGTACAGGTTCTTCTGGTGGAGGTACAGGTCCTCTAGTCAAGTGGAGGTACAGGTTATTCTGGTGGAGGTACAGGTCCTCTAGTGGAGGTACAGGTTATTCTGGTGGAGGTACAGGTCCTCTAGTGGAGGTACATGTTCTCCTGGTGGAGGTACAGGTCCTCTAGTGGAGGTACTCTAGTGAAGTTGACTAGATTAATTTTGACAACAGACTGCCTGTAGGCTAAATGTAACAGTTCTCATTTTGCATCTAGTGTGGGGATTTACCTGTTTATTTCAAGCCATGTATAAACTATGAAACAGAGAGCCACCATAATAATACAGCATGGAAATTGGCGTTCTACATTGATATAAGCCTAAACAAGTCCAGCCCAACCACAGAAGTCGCATTAGTCTTAGTGAAAAGTGGGCCTACAGGAGCCTAGCCCCTGCATGGCTTTCGAGATAGGGTTTTGAAATTTGAATGGACACCATTCAAAAGCCACTGAAGAGTTTTTGGCCCGCCTGTGCAGCATTCTCAGGGGTCATCTGGGGCTGCGCTCATGAGGGTAGCTCCATGGATTACCTTGCTTATGATTATGATTATGATCTAAAATAAATGATAAATGATCTGTGTCTTGTGGAAGTTTCAATTGCATGATTAATAGTAATTGTAGAGGGGGATAATGGGTGAATAGTACGAGATGAGCTGTGACATAGAATCGGGTTGGGCTGGCAGTATATCAATATTTATAATTTATCGTCCCTTTGTGCGATTGTATTATTATAAATGTTTTTATCTTGTGGTAAATCATGATATACCTTTATGTTATGTACCTTTATAACAAGCAAACATTAAATCAGATTTCTCTCAAATCATTTCAGAAATAGTTGAGAATATAAATTGGAGATTCTGCAGTCACACTTCCCTGTTGTGTGTGATTTTCCAAACCTAAACAAAGTGGACTTGTTACTAGCAATTATTTAAGTAATTGATTCATCCAATGGTAGGTTTAGTAGGTTTACTCACGATTAGTTTTTCCCATGAATGCACACTTAAAAGGGTCGTTTTGGAACATTCTTTTAACAAACTTAGTGCTTCTGAATTAAATTCTTCTTCTTTTGTATTTCCGTCAGACTAGATGCTTTGGAACATTTGACTGCCACCAATGAAATGTTTCAAAGCATTTCATCTATTATATTTTGGAATTGATTCATTAGATTCAGTAAATTAACGTGACACCCCTAAAACATATATTGTGATATATTTAAATGTTCTTCTCAATATTGTGAAGTACTGTACCATTTCCACAGAAATTAACAGTGTGTCACAACACTGCAAACTGACTTCCTCTGTTCCCTCAGGCATCGTCTCAAGCATCTCCTGCAGAAGAAGGCCCCGGTGTGTCTGACTTCTCTCCAGCTCTGGTCAAGCTGAAGGATGAGCCCATGGATGAAGAATACAGCCAGGCTCTGACGTCCACTACATCCACGGCGGGTATCAAAGATGAGCCAGATGCCAAAGAGGTAGGATTTATTTTTCTTTAAAAGAAATTGTCTCACAAACGTCAATGTGAGAATGGAGCCAGGGAATACAGCTTGGGACACACTGACTTTCCCAGAGGTCATCTGGTTATATTGTTACCAAAAGAAAAAGTTATTATTCACAGTCTAGGATATAATAAGCCAGACACTCCTTTTGATTGTGGCAAGTGATTCAGGGGCTTGTTCCCGACCACAACGAATGACTACAAACACATTTCAAGTTATAGTGCGAGGATTTCTACCTCTAGCTCTGCCCTCACCCTGACGTCTCTTTTTAAAGAGTAACGAAACACGTGTTCATTTTGCTGCCCCTAGTGGTTGATATCTTCTGCTGCACACTATTCCCCACCCCAATCTGTGACGTCAGAGTGCCTCATTGGTTCGGCTGGGTATTGAAATTCAATACTTTTATGGTACTGGTGCATATTTGTATTGCTAAATTGGTCTTAGATTTAATTAAACTGCCATTAAAATGTCTTAAAAAGTCTCAAATGTAATTAGCTGATATCTGTAGACTGATATCTATTTACTCCCTATTTAAATTAACTTCAGGAGAATGAAATTGCACACTAAAATAAAATGTATTACATATCTGTAGACACAGATTATTGCACATTTCTCTGCTTATTTTATCAGCATTATCTGTGGGACGTAACCCCAAAACAGATACTGTATCTGTGAAAGGCATACATCAACCAATAATATCAGCATACCAATTCATCTGTTGAGCTCTAAAATGAGCATGAATGGGTACTTGACACAGGTGTGGTAATTGCGCTTCCATGCCGTGTGCTCAAAAACACGCCTGCCAGGCTATCGGCTGCCTCTCTTCTTAAAGCATTCTATGTTGTTTCCAACGGCAGGTTAAAATTACATGTTTGAACAAATCAGCGTTTAAAATATGTGTGCTTATGATTTTAATGAACGGGTTCGCCGTGGCTCTAGTGAAGCAAAATGCTTTTGTCTTAACTACCTGCCCACCATTCAGACTCTTCAGCTCCCAACAAGCCCTGCTGAAGAGCAATTTGACGAGGCTCATTTACATGTAATGCCGGACCACATGTCATCGCAGCGGGTCAGGGGGTCAGGTTCGTATTTAGTTAAGCATAATGATCTTGTTAAGGCTCTAAATGGACCACCATCTTAGTAATGAATGGACCACCATCTCCCTCCTGTCCCTGTCCTTCCCCTGCGCCCGGTCTCCCGCTCCCCTCCCGCTCCTCCTCTCCTTTTACCCGGGAGGTGAACTGTGATTAATTGACTTACAGGGCTCCGTTTCTGTGAACACGTGGTTTAAGCCAGGTCTAGATCCTACTGTGGCTGTCCCCAGTGGGAGAAATGGCGGCCGGCATAAGCTGTCGTGAATAACGTTTGTGGCTTATTGTGCCACAGCTGGTGTCGGACCCGGGACTGTGGTCTGAAAACCAGAGTCTCCAGGTGGCCAGAGCTTTTCACTGAATGCTGAAATAGTGAAGGAAGAAGCCCTGGTTAAGATTTGTGTAGCTGCAACAGCACATAGGTCTCCAGCAATTACTCATTTGTTTTAGCAGCAGAAATAGAGGCTTTTTATATAAAGAGTAGAAGGAAATCCTTGGACCTTAATTTCTCTCCGTTGAAGATTTGTATCCTTGTTACCAATGAGCACCACAGGATGTTACTAGAGACCCAAGAGGCGTTCCTCTACATTTTACTTTCCAACTCGGTAAGGAATCAAAAAGATCCATGTCCAGAGCACACGTACTTTCCCATCATTACATTTGCACAATGTCTGTGTGGGTAAACCAGCCTTTTCACTGACTTGAGTTATGGTGCAGAACAAATAAGAACATTGTAAAATGTTGTGACTCTTGCTCAGTAAAAAAAATTATGTTTGGCCAGCCATCTACAGGTTCTTCTCTCAGGGTCTACGCGGTCCGGGTTGGGCCGGGACAGGAGCTGCTAGGGGCCCTGCTGGCATTCGTGGAGGAGAGAGGCCTCAGAGCGCCGTTCATCATCACCTGCGTGGGCAGCGTAACCAAGGCAACGCTCCGCCTGGCCAACGCCACGGCAGAGAATACAAATGAGGTACTTGGCAAGGGGGAGCTGGGCTGCTGGCAGCAGCCACGTCTCTGATGATGATGTTGCTGTAGTTGTTATTGTATATGGAAAGGAGATGATTGTACATGACTCATTAGGGCTCTGGTTTATGGAGCGGGTCTTGAATGCCTGGCATGGGGCTAAACATTATTAAAAAACAAGGCCTTTGAGCCCCCTATGTTGTGCCACATGCAGTGGTCATAATTAGAACAGATACTGGAAAACACATAGTACAGTAACAGAGGCATACAATGCCATTTATTCAGTGTACTACTAACACAGTTAAATCTACAGTTATAGAAAAAGTTTCATTTGCAAGATCTCAACCCATCACACATTGCCAAAGAAGCATGATGTATTTCTTTATATCCCGGTGGAGGAATGTGACTCACTCACTGATTGATTGGGTAATTTATTAGACTAATTTGTTTCCCAGGTGATGCACCTCCAGGAGCGCTTTGAGATTGTGTCTCTGGTGGGCACTCTGAACAAGGAGGCTCACCTCCACATCTGTCTGGCCGACAAAGAGGGCAAGACCGTCGGAGGGCATGTGCTGGGGGACCTGCAGGTGTTCACCACCGCTGAAGTGGTTATCGGCGAGGCGGCTGACCTGCAGTTTACCAGAGAACTGGACGAGCACACAGGCTTCCCGGAGCTGGTCATTCAGCCACGCTCACAGAGGGACTAAGCGGGAAGCTGACGATACCATAAGGATGTTTTGTGTTTTGTGTGAATCAAAGTGATGCACGATATATATCGGCCGCCGATATAATATATAATATAATATCGGCCGATATTACATGTTACATGTTTTGACCTTAAATAGTTTCAAAATATCAGTCATTTCTGAAAATAAGTTACAAAAGTAAAAAGAAAATGCGTTTTGGAAAATAGCTCTTTATTTGATTATCATAAAAAAGTGTTTTCTATACAGAGATATCGACATCGGTAAATATCGGTATCGGCCAGAACAACAATATTAATATCGGTTATCGGTATCGGCCACAATTTTCACATCGGTGCATCACTATCAACGGCTTACAGGAGGGCCAACCCCAAAACTATTGCTCCATCTCTTTCAATTGCCAAATTGTGTACATTTATAACTTTTACCCTAATGAATGGAATAGAAGACCACGTTTATTTCACAGGAATTAAATAGATACGCCGCAACCGTATTTGTGTAGCCTACCTTGCCTACAGATTTTTTTTAAGTTATTGTCAAAGGTGTCCTGTAGAGCTCATTTATATACTGTACTACATTCAGAGCAGCAGATGACAATAATATTATATAATATAACACTGACCAAACCAAAGACACACACAAACGCCTGCCTGTGCAAAGTATCCAATAGGAACAGCGTTGAGGGACGGGCCAGTGTTTTGCTAATAGATGTTTAACTAAACCTCTGCCTCAAAGGCTCTGACCTCCCCAGTTGTGGACACACAATGTGAAAACTCCCAAAGGATTAGCTGTGACCTCTGCACAGTTGTAGCCGTCCAGCTGAAGAAAGGAGCCTTCCTCTGCTCTATCTGCAGAGCCAGTGGGAGGGAGATACATGGCTGTGGGAGGGGACAGGGAGTGGCGACAACCTTTTGATGGGACTAAGTTCACATGGATGCCATTTAATTGGCCCCTTGGCTGTCTGTGAAAACTGTGATAACAGTTTTGTTGTGTGATACAAGCTCTCTCTCTCTCTCTCTCTCTCTCTCTCTCTCTCTCTCTCTCTCTCTCTCTCTCTCTCTCTGTCTCTGTCTCTGTCTCTGTCTCTGTCTCTGTCTCTCTCTCTCTCTCTCTCTCTCTCTCTCTCTCTCTCTCTCTCTCTCTCTCTCATTTACACTTTGATGTTTCTGATTCAAATGCCCTTTCCTGGTTTTGAGGGGAGTGCTAAAATTGCTCAACACATCGGACAGCCGATGACACAAACGGATACTCCCAGCTATGACAGCGATATTTGTTGAATGAAACACAGTCTTTTTTTCCTAATGGTAATAGCAATAGAAAGGAGGATGTTACAGCCAAACTGTGAGCCCCTCTTTTATGAGCAGCTCTTATGAGCTCTGTGTGCCTTCCTTGTCTTCCTCCTGAAAAGTTACTGTGCCTTTCTTCACCAATGCCAAATGAACTGGTCTTGATGATGAAAACCAAAAGAAAGCTTCTTTCAGATGGAAGGCATGCTGTAATTTAAGAATTACCCATTTATCCCTAATATAAGACATTATACATTTTTGCCGCAAATAACAACCTGAAAAAGGAGGATTGTTTATAAATAGTATATATTATAAATATATTGTTATACTTGCGGTCTAGAAAACTGCGACTTCATTCAGGGGTAATTAGCTATCTTTATTCTTTAGCTCTCCTTCGCTGTCCTCTATCTATTAATCTAAGAACTAAACTAACGTTTTCAATGGTGTTAATAAGAGTACACTGGCGATATCTATATATGTTATTATCACATTATCATGACTGAATAGGGTGACAGGCGGACATAGCTACACTATCATTATTAACATTACCATAAATAAATAATGCTACACGATAAGTAAAAGGGGCGAAGTGGCCCCCGTGTTGTGCAAACAAAATTATGAATTGGGGTGTGCGTGCCTCCTTTGGTCATTCTGAGAGAGGGTACAGAGAGCTTAGGTACAGACAGCAGGGTATGCAAATGTTGAGGACTGAAGCTCTTTGTGTTTGTCTGTATCAAGCAATGTACTGGCTTAAAACTGGAGTCCAATGCCAACGTCTTCAGCAGAGGACTCAAGGTACTGTATGGCTGAAATCAAAGCAGCAGTGCTCACATATGTAGACGTGGACTGGTTTTGTTGTTTTGATCATGGACTGGAATAAAATGGAATATTTAATGGAATATTTGTTCTGATTTTAATTCTGTATTTTACTGTTAATTTTATTATATCTTTTAGAAAAGCCTCAATGGACTAGTGTTGAAAACTAGCACTTGTGCTATAAACACGCAAAACAACGCATCTGGTTTGTCCACTGTGGCTGGTCCAATGTAGCTGTGGTGTCCATTTTAAATAAACATACTGAAATAAAATTACACTGGCCTTATCCTTCAAATGTGATGTGATTTTTTTCCAACATTATAATTTACTGCATTTTGAGCAAGGCTTTATAAAGGGGAGATGTTGCATAGCGATATAAACATAGTCATAGCATCAAATTAGTATTTAGATAAACCACAGAAAAAATCACGTTATAAAAATAAGCCGTTTCTAAGAAAAAACAATTTGTTATGTCCATTTATGTAGCATTTATCAACATGTGCGCCGCCATTTTGTTCACGCTAAATGCTGACGTGACGGAGATGGTTTTGCCCGCAGCCTCCCACGTACCTAGCTACTACTACTACTACTACCTGCAGCATGCTGTAGCAATGGGTCTCATTCCCAACATTTTCCAAAGAGTTATCTTGGAAGACTTATCTTGGAACCGACTGAGACAGAATCAATGACAAGTTCACTCTGAGTCCCCAACATGCTGGTAATATGTCTTAAGTGGCTCAAACGGTCGCACCTGTGACATCTGCTTGGGGAATGGCATGTCTCAAACGCGCGTCCCCGTTCAGGTCATTTGCATACAAAACAACACCTCCAGAGCTCTTTATAAGGCAACTAATGATCCTCCTCGCGGCCCTCGCAGGAATGGGAGTGGCTGGCTCTGCGCTGACATGGCTGTCATCATACCTCAATGACCGCTCCTACCAAGTGTCATGGAGAGGGACCTTGTCGGCCACCCGTCCCCTGCGGGTGGCCCCCAGGGCTCGGTTTTAGGACCCCTTCTCTTCTCCCTCTACACTAAATCACTGGGTGACATTATCACGTCTCATGGCTTCTCCTACCATTGTTATGCCGACGATACTCAACTCTTCCTCTCCTTCCCTCCCTCAGATATCCACGTCTCTGAGCGGATCTCGGCCTGTCTGTCCGACATCTCCGCCTGGATGACGACCAACCACCTCAAACTGAACCTAAGCAAAACAGAATTGCTCCACATGCCGGCCAAATCCTCCTCCCTGACCGACCTTTCCATCACAGTCGAGAATGCAGCTGTGACCGCGTCCCCGACCGCCAAGAACCTTGGTGTTGTCCTCGACGACCAGTTGAACTTCTCTGCTCAAATCGCAGCGACAACCAGAACCTGCCGATTCCTCCTGAGCAACGTCAGAAGGATCCGCCCCTTCCTGACAAAAGAAGCCACCCAACTCCTCGTCCAATCAACAGTCATCTCCCGCCTCGACTACTGCAACGCACTGCTCGCTGGCC
This sequence comes from Notolepis coatsorum, assembly GCF_963971535.1. Taxonomy (NCBI): domain Eukaryota; kingdom Metazoa; phylum Chordata; class Actinopteri; order Aulopiformes; family Paralepididae; genus Notolepis; species Notolepis coatsorum. The sequence goes on from NC_140169.1 coordinate 128,707,419, forward strand.
TCCCGGCCACTGCCACTAAGCCTCTTCAACTCATTCAGAACGCAGCGGCCCGCCTGATCTCAAACCTACCGAAGTCGGCCCATGTCACCCCACTTCTTAGGGACCTGCACTGGCTCCCCATTGCTGCACGAATCCGCTTCAAGGCCCTCGACCTAGCATACCGTGCGGCAAAGGGAACCGCTCCCGCCTACCTCCGGTCAATGGTCTCTAACTACACACCCTCAAGACCCCTACGCTCTGCATCTTCTGGCCGCCTCAGACCTACTCCTATCCAAGCTCCGGGAGGGTCATCAAAGAGAAGTCGCCTATTCTCAGTCCTTGCCCCACAATGGTGGAATGAACTACCCACCCCAGTTAGGACAGCTGAAACACGTCCAATCTTTCGCCGTCGACTAAAGACGCACTTCTTCAACCATTATCTGAATTTAAAAAAAATAAAAATAAAATAAAAAAATCTAACCCTAACTAACCGTACTGTCATGCACTTATCCTAATAAACTAACCTACACTGTAGCACTCAACACTTTGATGAACATTGTTGCTCAGCTGATAGAGTTGTGCCCTTCCAGATGGCTTGTCGTACAGAACATGTAAGTCGCTTTGGATAAAAGCGTCAGCTAAATGACTAAATGTAAAAAATGTAAATGTAATGACGCAGCTGTGTGGAAATGGATGCGGAAGTGCCTTGCGAGTCTTGCGCGACCCATCGAAATGAGATTAAATTAATGTATTGTCATCATATATAGTACAGCTCGTGGTACACCTGCCGCAGCGCGCGCAGTATACTGTAGCCTACGGCGTAATGAATGAACGCAGTATAGGCTTATTATTCCATTAATGACTTGTTGCATTAGGATTTAGTAGATACTATATCCTCTGCCCTAAGTACAGTATAGGTACAGTTTGTACTTATACTGTACGTAGGGCAGAGGCAGAGCATATATATAGTATCTACTAAATCCTAATGAAACAAGTAACTAGAATATATTAAGCCTATACTGTTCATTATACACGTAGGCCATACTGGCGCACACAAGACTTGTTATGGAATATTAATGCAGTCTATTTCCATGCGATTAGCTTTAGTTCTTATTTATTTATCCACTGTCATTTCAGTGTTGGTGTATAGGCTATATAGTGTATTTCAATATAAGTTTAATTGATTAATGATATATTCGAAGGAATGCAGGTTTATAGCTATATCAAACAAAGGTCTGTCCCATTGTATCAATGGGATATATTGCATGTTGACCTGCATTCTTTCAAATGTATATAATTAATCATTAAAACAGATGTGTAACAAATAAGAAATACAAATTCCACAGAAGGCATTAAATAATTATTATTTTCAATCATTTCACAATAATTGCATAATTGTGTTTGAATATCTGAGTAATTAAAGTAATTATACATTTGTCCAAAATAGCTGGTTCAGATATGGTTAATCCAGCTGCCCTGTGATCAGATTAATCCATATTATTTATTTTTCCGACATCAAATGCGTAATTTCTTATCGTACAAATATTGTCATATTTATTTTAATTATGATTAAGTAATTAATTCCAAGGAGACCTGTAGCGTTAACATGAAGGAAGCACTATGAGAACACAGTCTGTCAAGTTAATAAAATGTATCAATCATAAGTGTGCTCCTCAGCACTCTTATATCTGCTCTCAGCCACGCTCAAATCTGATCTCAGGAAAATTTGGGGAATCGCGCTACCAGCCCTAATATGTCTTAAATGGGCAGAAATATGCCTAAGAGGACATTTTTGGTCGTAAATCCATTCGGGAATGAGACCCAATATTATTAGGCTCCTCAAATATCGTTATTTACGGAAGCCCTAAGAGGCCGTACATTCATACATTTTATTTACTCCGTTTTCCCGTGATAACGAGTTAATTTAATTTGTTTTCTCGTGATAACGGGATAATTTTCTCGAGATCTCGAGATATCAAAGTCCGTTTTCTCGTGATAACGACTTATTATCTCGTTATCTCGAGATAACGAAGTCCGTTTTCTCATGATAACGGATTAATTTATTTCAGGGGGGTACATGACATACAGGTAACACAGTACTGTTACATTTGTGACATACAAGATATGCAAATATACAGTACTGTTAAACAGAGATCCTAACAGAAAATATACACGATGGGGAGGAAACAAACTGTACATTTGGAGGGGGTGGGAGGGGTTTGGACATACAGGGCCAGTTTCGAGTTGCAGCCTCACGTAGCCAGGTGCTCACTTTAATTGCGCCGCCGGTAAAGCTGAAGCCTTTGCTAACCGTCTTCTTAGATGACGCACACAATGTGTATATATATCTGTAACAGCAAGTCATAAAGCTATTTCAGCCTGTGTCAGGCCTTGGTTGAAGAGATATGTGACGCGGTGATCAATATCCTCCTGCTCCTTTAGCCCCTTTCGTGACTGTGATGCACCGCATCACAGTCACGAAAGGGGCTACCTGCTCCTCTGACATTGCAACACTTAATTATGTTTCCTGCAGTGATCTAATAGACCAGGGGTAGGCAACCATAGGCACGCGGGGGCATTTTCATAGGCACAGGGGGCAGCATAAAAAAATAATATATATATATATATTTTTTTTTGCTTTGAAATATTATAGTGAAATATTTTGCACTGTTGTCGCATTTATCTTGTTGAAATCCTCCCACAGGTTATTTTTACTACCACATATTTAATTGAGACCCTTTATTTGTTTATTATTTCAATTTAGCTGGAAATACATTGCTACATCATTCAGTAACATTTGCAGAGCCTTATAACAAAAACATTATTACGGTCACCATTGTGACCAGTGGGATTAATCAACAAATTTTATTATTTATTTTTCTATTTCATTGAACATTGCACATGTTAACACGGCGGTGGAGACTGGATGCTGATATAAAAGAAACAAATAACCAATAAATATGAAGTTATATTTGAACCTCTGTTGTCAAGCCTTGTCAATATAACCCACCCCCCTTTTCTCACAAATGGAACTGGTGTCGTGCAGTCCAGGGTTAACGCTAAGCTAACGCTAGTTAGCTTATGCTAACGCTAGTTAGCTTAGCCTATTACTAGTCTATCTAGTCTACTAGACCTATCTACTAGTTAGCAGATAACATTAGCCCATCGCTCGCGGCAATTATATTGCATGTCAGTTGATGGAACTGGTGTCGTGGATTCCGCTTTCAGCGTTTTCCAGGGTTAACGCTAAGCTAACGCTAGTTAGCTTAGCCTGTTCAGCAGCTAACATTAGCCCATCGCTCGCTGCAATTATATTGCATGTCATTGATCTACCGGTCGACCATGGCCGACTGGTTGGGCACCACTGGTCTAATAGAAATAAATGCATTCGAACAAGAAACCAATGTATAGACAGCAACGGCAAAAAAAGAATTGCCAGGCCAGGGAAGTGTTGTGCTTTGTAATGTGGCTTCATGTTTTCATCCACTGAGCTGTGAGGCTCCACATGCTTGTTTGGTTGAGGTCTGAACTCGCAAATTGCCCATAAATATAGTTTTTGTGGGTATTGTCCAGTTGTTGCTGTGTGTTTTTATCTGCCCAAAATTCAAGCAAGTAACGACGTTGTGTGTGTCAGCAAGTTGATACAGAAGCCTCCCGTGTTTTGGTACAAGCTTGTACACCACGCCCCCCGCTCCCACTGGCGCGCACCCGGAACCACCTATTTCACCGGTCCAGGTTCAGCGCCCTCGGGGACGAATCAGCGTCCCCGGGGACGGGGGGGAGCGTTCTCACTAGGACGGACACACCCTTTTTGGGTGCGATGCGGCTCTGATTCGACCCTGAATGGTGAGAAAGGGCCCTTAGACGACACAGAAGCAAATCTTCATTCAAACAGCAACGGCAGGCAGCTTGGTCCGTGTACGTTTTGATAGTTCGTTTTTCGTTTCAAACTGAAATATGAAAAACGGTAAAAAAACGGAAATACGAGGTGTTTTCCTATTTCCGTTTGAAACCAAAATCGAAAAAACGGGGGAAAACAGAAATACGGAGCTGTTTTTCGTATTTTGGTGTCAGAATCAAATGGAAAAAAGGAGTAAATAATGGGCCGATTTTGGTCCGTGTACGTTTTGATAGTTCGTTTTTAGTTTTTGATGTGAAGAATGGAGAACGGAACCACGTGACAAGTACGTTTTTCAATGTAAAAGCCATGCACGATCTAACGTTAACGAATATGTATAACGTTATGAATAAATACATAAATACATGCATACAGATCTATACCAGGGTAACGTTATGATACATACATTTTTTGTTTTGTGCATTTCATTTAGACATGATCTTTTATGTGAAGTAATAGCCTAATATGGTCTGTCCCAAATAGTGTTGTCTAAACGCACGTTACCCAACAGATATCCTAGTTCAGTGGTCGGCAATAGGCCGCTCGCAGGCCGAAATAGGTCAGCCAGCAATAATATCTGCCCGTCAGATTATTTTGATAATATGCTTTGTGATGAAGACTCGCTTTATTGTATCGGAATCGGGAGACTTAGGTAAAGTTAGAAAGATAATGTTTTTAAAACACAAAGGACACCTCGTCCTATCGTAGTAAGGTAGACAATGAGCTACAACCTTATTTTCACCTAAACGAGGCGAGCCGGCCTCGGAGCTGTACAATTAATAATAATAATATTGATCTATATGTGCAGTCGGCCTTGAGGCAAGTGCGCAGCCAGGGACCGTCTAAAAAGTGCAACACCGAAAAGAGACACTAAAAAAGATCATATAGTGTCACCAAAATCACTGCACACATCATCAGTGGTATCCTATTATATTATAGTGTTATACTACAACACTTAGATTTGGAAAAAATGCTTTTTCATAATTCTGGGGATTTTGTATAGGAAAAAAACATTAAATATCTTCACTCTTATAGAGTGTAGTGTCACCAAACTCACTGCACACATCAATGTTATCCTACTGGTTATCCTCTTGACTAGCTCGTAGAGGGGGTGGGGGAGGGATTATCCAGGATAGCAGCCAGCTTCCTTCTCATCCCCCTCTCTGCCATCACCTATAGTCTGACCAGCTCGACTCCCACCACAGAGCTCAGCTTGTTCAGTTTGTTGGTGTCCCTTGAGTTGACTAGAATGACTGCAGCAGTGACACATTGAAGGACCGGCCCACAGCAAAAAGACCAGTGTTGAATTAACTCCCTGAACTCTTTTTCAGGGTTTATATAGCTCCAATTAACACTTGTAAAATAGTTAAACATTTAACACTATGCCAGTTATATTATTGTATAGCTTACGCTCTGCTCTCTAGTGGAACTATCCCTTTATCCAATCTAACAATGAATAATTTTTCTCCACATGTACACACCCATCCGCCTGGCCACACCCACATCCGCTCCTCTACATAAGCGGGGGCGTGGCCACATCAACAGCTCCTTCCCTATTTTCACCACCGTAAAGTGCCTGTATACACCACTTTAGTTTAGTGCCGAAATAGTTATTGGAAAGGAGTTACGTTATTGGAGAAAAGGAGCTGCGTTGACATTATATCTTTGTTTTCTCTCTCACTATTTTTCGAGGAAATACAGCGATAATGTCTTCGCCACCGGAGTGTCTAGAAGATGATGATCATTCTGACCTCCACCGGCACTTCGCATTAGGGGCTCGCGTCGCTGAGCAATCCTCGCCGGCATTGCCTCCGGCTCTGCAGCTGGACACTTTGCTTGGGAGGCGATCGGCCGTGTGAGGGCTGACGGCCTCTCTGGGTGGGTGATGTTTTTTGCGACAGCTAAGATCCTTTTCGCTGCCCCTTCAGCGTGGAGGGGGTTCTAGTCTGATGGCTCACGATAGCATTAGCTCCTCCTCAAGTGTAGTCGTAGCTTTGTTTTCCTGGGACCGTGATTCCGAATCTGCGGTTCAATTCCCCGGGTCTCTGGACAAACGGATACCCTCTGTCGGCCCAGTGGTGCAGTGCTGGTATAACTCGGTATAACGGCGTTATACCTCGGTCACTGAGGCTGAAGTACGCGCAATCGCTTTTTACATGGCATTATCCAACCGGACTCCCGGAGAAGCATGCAGCTGCAGAGCCGCAGAGCCAGCGGCGCTCTCTGGGCCGCGCGCTGACGGCCGCGCTGTGAGGCAATAGTATCCAGCTGCAGGACGAGAGCAGCCAAAAAAAACTGTGCATGCGCGCGCACGCGCGTGGAGCGTTTGACCTACTGTCAATTTGCCACTGCACCACTGTCTGTCGCCGTGCTGCAGTGGCGGCTGGCCACTGGGGGCGCTAGGGCGCCGCCCCCCCTTGTAAAGAGAGCAGGAGAAGAAGAAATGTTTTATTTTTATTTTTATTTTAAGACCCCTAAAAATTAAATAAACATGTTTAAAATGAATAATATTTACTCATTTTAAGTATGTTTGTGTTTCCAATGCACAATATAACGTTAATATATCAAATATAAATCATTGTTTTGTGATTCACATGACGTCACTGTCTGATATGAGAGTAGACTACCTCTCTGAGGCTGGGCGAGACGTATCGCGCACACAGTGGGCGTGCACTGGTTTCATCGCTGTATCATCGCAGCCAATTAAATAGGTCTAGCAAATACATTTCGCCTATCAGTGCGTTCAAATATGATGGAATCGGAGCACGTTTTCTAGCGCACCAAGCAAGCAGGGTCCTTCCGGATGATCGGATCCTTCCGGCAGTCCGGATATTTTGCTACCTTGGCTGGTAGCTGGATGCAGTATGGACTGCGACGGAATGGACTGTTTAAACTTTACTGGAGTTTATTTTTGAGTGGATTTAAAAAAAAAAGTGGATTATGGCTTGTTGTGGACTGGACAGCTGAATATCTCGCCCCATTCAACTCTTGTGATGGTAAGTAAGTCTTGTTGTAACGATAGCTTGGATTCCACGTCATGCTGTGTGTTTCTGTGTGAGAGAGAGAGAAAGAGAGAGATACTAATTAATTTCGCCGCGGGGGGGCATAATCACCCGGGACAAATAATGGTAACTTGTTTAAAATTACAAGATATACATCTGTGATTATTATTGGACGGATCTGAATACGGGGGGGGGAGAGAGAGAGAGAGAGAGAGAGAGAGAGAGAGAGAGAGAGAGAGACCTGGGCGTGCGTACTTAAATATTCGTGCCTAGGTACATGTTTGCAAAATGTTTGGTATAGCGCCCCCCCTGGAGAAGAATTCACCAGCCGCCACTGCCGTGCTGGCCCCGCTTTTCAAGATGAAAAACACCCGGTGCGAGGGAGGTGAGCTTGGTGTTCGTTATGAGAATATCTCCAAGCTCATCGGCTACTTTCCGGGGGGGAAATGCCGGGTCGGTCCGGGCTTCGCGGGGATTGATGTTGTGGATGTGTGTGTCATATGTATGCCACTACGACTTGCCCATAACACATAACAGTGACGTGCTTGGTCCATACTGTGTTGTACCTTGCGCTGTGTTAGGGGGCCTGGGCCCTGTTTCTTGTACCTGGTTCAACTAAGTCGATCAAGATGTCATTATCCAGCTTCAGTTAACCCGATGTTCGAAGCCGGGATTTTCCTGTTCCTCGAAGGTGGATTCAGTCTCGTTAACTCAAGCCAGACTTGCGACTCAGGCTAAATGCGCGCGGCCGCTTCAGGTGAAAAGCCAGCACGTATCGATGGCAGAGATCCTGATTCTCTAACGGCATTGATTGATTAATTGATTTAAAACTTTATTGACAGATTGCAATACGGCTCAATCGCCTCGCCGACAAGTTAAATGCGTTATCTATAGGCTAATTTTAAGTCCCTCATTACCTCAATCAATCAGATTATATTTCTTTAAACTTGCCTGCTGGATTGAATAATAAAATGAGATCTTGCTAGCGAAAATAATTAGTTAAACTTATACAGAATTACGATACGGCTCTCTTACCCATTGATTGATGTATAGTCGATCTTTAACTTATCTCCAATGTGGTCTAACGGGTTGTTGTTTTGACTATCACGCAGACGACCGGGGTTCGAGACCCTAGTCTTTTCCTTCTTTTTGCAATATAGGAATAATTCAATTTGGTGCACGTTGAGAGCTATATAAAGAATGACATCCTCAATGCATGTAGATTTATAATATTTTAACTTAAAACCAGGCTACTTTGGCGTATAATCATTAATATTATATTCAAAAAAATTATATTGGAAACACCGGGTTTTGAACCCCGGTCGCTGGGTTGGCAGGCTTGAGCACTACCGCTGCACCACTGTGCCAGATGGGATAAATTCATTGTTTATATATTAATGAACGAGAGACCCGTGTTTAGAATATTCCTTGTTTTGAATGAAGTTTATCTCTTTATCCTCATTCATTAATGTGACGTCAACGGCTCATTCAATTTCTCAAATCCGTCAAACAGCGCATCTCATCAGACATCTTAATCCCAGTTACAATTAAAATAACCACATAATGTGTACATCGCACGAGCGAGCGCCACGGTATATATAACGTGCATTATTTAGGACAAAGTGAATTTAGTATCAGCATTTTGGGTCTATTTCACATTTCAAAAGCCCCCTCTGGAAGAATGGAGCACAAAAACGTAATTCAGAATGGTATAATGCAGATCGTAGACTGTGGGAATAATTTCAGGAAACGGGCTGTCACTTCTTTGCGGGGGCGTGGCGATGGTTCAGGCTAACTTGAACTTGAACTCTGCTTTCGACCAGGCTCAAACTTTTGGATCTGTTGTCATGGTGATTTGGAAAATCCACGTACGGGGAACCGGAAAGTCCGGCTAACTCAGTTATCCAGTTAAAGTTATCCGGCTAACTCAGTTATCCAGGTACGAGGAACGGGGCCCCGGTCCTTCTCCATTGTTTCACTCCTCCCTCCCCCTGCTGGGCAGGGATGGGAGGGGGCTGTCGAGGTGGTTGTTGTCAACCCCTCTAGGCATCCCTGTGTAGGACCCGGTCCGCCAGGCCCAGGTCCGGACTTGTTCCCGTCGACCTGTTGGCCTGGGTTAACCCTTTGAAACTTTGTTTTTAGGTTTTTCTTGGTGGGTTAAGGGAACAACCGCCTCCTGTTAAACTAAACATAGGGAGGTGGTTGGTTCGCCGGTGTGTTGGTAGCAGAGTCGACTCTCGGGTTGTTGCAGCGTTCTTCTAGAGACCCACAGTATTGCTGCTTGTTGCAGCGTTCTTCTAGAGAACCACAGTATTGCTGCTTGTTGCAGCATTCTTCTAGAGAACCACAGTATTGCTGCTTGTTGCAGCGTTCTTCTAGAGAACCACAGTATTGCTGCTTGTTGCAGCATTCTTCTAGAGAACCACAGTATTGCTGCTTGTTGCAGCGTTCTTCTAGAGAACCACAGTATTGCTGCTTGTTGCAGCGTTCTTCTAGAGAACCACAGTATTGCTGCTTGTTGCAGCGTTCTTCTAGAGAACCACAGTATTGCTGCTTGTTGCAGCGTTCTTTTAGAGAACCACAGTATTTTCAGACACCATTTGTTTACAAGGATCCCCATTAGTAAACATCAACGTGTTGACTATTCTTCCTAGGGTCCTCACAGATATACATATACAAATATGAAACATTCAGTGTAAATCAGTCATATATCACATCAATATAAAATACGCTTTATTAAGTGGAGTAACTCACTTCCAGATAGATGGTAACTCACTGGTGGATAAAGAACTGTTAAATCAGCAGGTGGATCAGGATATTGGAGGACAGCTTAACAAACTTGGCTTCCAGCCCCTCAAGTCCAGCACCACTATTCTCCCTCAGTTCATTAATAGAACATTGTACATATACACAAAGTAATAGTTAAATTAGCAAAACCACTTAATAAGAATTTTTAGCACACAATGCCAAAGAACATCAAGGTAAACAAACATACAGCAGCGGCCCACTAGCAGGAAGATGTTAACAGCAGAAGAGACTCCATAGAAAATCAATACATGTATAATGCATAATGGAGTCTCAACTAAGACTGCCCATTCATAAACACGCCTAAAGTGATTTAAGACATCCGTCATGTGACATTAGTATTATTACTGTGCTTTATACAAAGCGTCCTTTTCCTTTAAGGTGTAAATGGCTGAGTCGTAGAACCAAGAATCATGACTCACACATGCACTGGACTCCTGGACATAACAGTAACTGAAGGCTAAATACACAGACCCCTTTTCAACACAAAGTCAAGTTTAACACATAGCCCAACAAGGAGCAGTAGAATCTAGATAATAATAATAATATCAACAAGAATAATATGAACACAAATTGCTAGGAGGGAAAAACCATTTAGTTAAGCATTCAAAACCAATATGACTATTATAGTTGTGATAAAAGGAACACGTTATAATACATTTCCAGAAGATAAATAGTTCAAATGATGTATTTAACCTTTATTTTACCAGGTAGTCACTTGAGATCAACAATCTCTTTTTCGAGCAAGAAAAACAAACTAGGCTGATATTGTTCAATGCTTCATCTCCCCTTTAGACTACTCATCACCTCTGGGACATCCCTCATCACCTCTGGGACAGCCTTCATCACCTCTGGGACAGCCTTCATCACCTCTGGGACAGGCCTCATCGCCTCTGGGACATCCCTCATCACCTCTGGGACAGCCCTCATCACCTCTGGGACATCCCTCATCACCTCTGGGACAGCCCTCATCGCCTCTGGGACAGACCTCACCTCTGGGACATCCCTCATCACCTCTGGGACAGCCTTCATCACCTCTGGGACAGCCTTCATCACCTTTGGGACAGCCCTCATCGCCTCTGGGACAGACCTCACCTCTGGGACATCCCTCATCACCTCTGGGACAGCCCTCATCACCTCTGGGACAGACCCCATCACCTCTGGGAGAGACTTCATCGCCTCTGGGACAGACCTCATCACCTCTGGGACAGACCTCATCACCTCTGGTATGTAGTAGCTGCGGGACAGACCCAGATGAGCCTTACATGCAATCAGTAAAAATGTTGAAGTAAATTTAACAGGCAACCAGCATGAAGAGGCTAAAACCTGGATATGAATGATCAAGTAGATGACGAATTGTACCATAAAACAGCCTTTGGGTTTCTTTGTCTCTTGTTGTATTTACGGCCCTCTAAGGTTTCTCTTCTCAACATCACCTGTGGTGCTTTTTTCCTATTGCTAGTGTTTCCTTACCTTCGCTGCTGAATGGCCACTGGCCACTGGCCATGACAACATCCCCTCCAAATTCCTCAGAGACTCAGCAGCCGCCATCACCCCAGTCATCACACACATAATAAACCTCTCCATAAAACAGGGACACGTCCCCAAGGACTTCAAAATTGCGAGAGTAACACCCCTGCACAAAAATGGCAGCAAATTAGACCCAGGCAACTACCGCCCTGTTTCTATCCTTACATCCATCTCGAAAGTCATGGAAAAAATAGTATACGAACAGGTCGAAAAGTACCTTGCGGAAAAAAATCTAATCTACGAATTCCAATCTGGCTTCAGAACATCCCACTCCACTGACACATGCCTTCTCTATTTGAACGACCACATCAAACAAGAGGTGGACGCGGGCAAATACTGCGGCATGGTCATGCTGGACTTACAAAAGGCCTTCGACACTGTCAATCACACCATTCTGATTGACAAGCTAAAAGCAATTGGTTTTGATAGTCTGACTATCAGTGAGCTGGATACAATCCTACCTGGAGGGGAGAGAACAGATGGTGGAGGTAAATGGTACCCTATCCCCCCCCCCCCCTCCCAGTGAGCTGTGGTGTTCCACAAGGAAGCATACTAGGGCCGCTACTGTTCCTAATTTATGCAAATTACATGTCGTCAGCTTGTGACTGCAACTTGTTCCTGTTTGCGGACGACTCAGCCCTGCTGGTCTCTGACAAGAACAAGTTACAGGTTGAAAAACCCCTCAGCTCGGAACTAGGCAAAATCTGCATATGGTTCGCCGACAACAAACTATCATTACACATGGGCAAAACAGAGTCCATTCTCTTCTGTTCAAATAACAAACTCAGCAAGACCGACGGCTTCTCAGTTACAGTGGGTGACAATATTGTCACAAGGAAAGATGAAATTACCTACCTGGGTTCCATCCTAGAGGCTAATCTTCAACCAACAAACTCGATTCTTGTACCGGATCTCCTCTCTGGTAAACAAGAATACCCTGAAGACTCTGGCAGGAGCACTCATTCAAGGGTACTACGACTATGCTTGCACCTCATGGTACCAAAGCACCTCAAAGGCACTAAAAACCTAATTACAAACATCTCAAAACAAACTAGTCAGACTACTGCTTGACCTGACTCCTAGAACCCACCTCACCCCTGCCCACTTTGACAACCTAGGATGGCTTAGAGTAGACGACAGAGTACAGCAACTTGCAATGGGCCTGGTCTACAAGATACACTATACGACTAAGGTACCCATGTACATGTCAAAATACTTCCCAAAGGTCAATGAATACCACAACCACTACACCAGAAGAAGCTCAACAAATCATGTTAAACCCAGATTCGGCTCAAACAAGGGACTAAAATACGTTTCGCAATTATGCCACATCAATGTGGAACGCCCTACCCAAAGCTGTAAAGGAATGTGAATCCCTACCCACATTCAAAAACACTCTCAAAGAACACCTACGGGAGACTGCAATTCGAAACTGGCCCCTACAAATGTCCTAACCCAGTTGTACAGTAAATGACAAAGTATGGCTTTATCAGTATTCCAATGTACAGTGTACAGTGCAAATCTGGTATGTCATAAATGTATAGATGTAGCAGTACTGTCTATCTGTATGTCGTGTGTGTCATAATATGTTATGATGAATTGAAAATGGGGGGCCCTGATGTAAACAAGACGAAAGTATTTCTCTGGTCTGCATCCACTTAACAATTGTATGTATTGAGCTGTACTGTACTGTACCCATTCTGCAATCTGTTAATAAACGTTTCAATCAATCAATGTCTGGAAGTGTTGCATATTTGCATTTTATGGTGGATCTTTTGTGGATTTTTGTTCTTCTTGACTTGTTTAACGAAGACTTGTCCAGCCCATGGGGGCATTACCTTGTGATTTCGGGCTTTACAAACTAATTTGATTTGATTTGTAAGTCCTTCTCAGAGGGAGTGGCAGAGGACATTAGCCCTTTCAGATGTACATTTTTCCAAATAAGTAAAGATTCTAAATCAGAGTTTTAGAATATTAGCAATAGTTTTCAATGACCAGTGAGGGAAATCGGTGTTTTTTCAATGTATGTGATGTATAGATTGGGGGGAGATGACCACATCTAACGGTGCCGGGTCAGAGAGATCGAAATGTGCATGGTTTGCCTTAGAAGAGGGTGGTGGAAGAGGTGTTTCAGAGCGAGCAGGAGTCACTGAATAGCAGCACACTGACCGAGCAGGGTGTTTGTTTTAAATTCCGATCTAAGACACAACATGCTGATGCCGTGGCAGGAGACACAGAGGCAGAGCGCGCTGGAGGTTTTGACAGTAATGAAACCTTTAAAATGTGTGAAAGGTTATTAGCAGTTGTCATGACAGCACGTCGCATGACAACCAGAAGAGGGGCGGGCTATCGTTGCTATGACGAAGATCCTATAAAGCGGACAGTGGTTCCGGGTGTAAGCCAGACCAAGAGCGGCTAAGGGCAGACTACAATCTGACTAGAGACTCTCTCCTCTCATCACGGAGAGGGGGGGGGGGGAGGAAGGATGCCACATCATTATTAGCTTCGGCTACCACGAGGATGGTCTTGGCTAACGACCAGGCCTGACCACCATTGGACTGAATAGCAAGGACGATACAATTTGATAACATCTGATTATGAGGTTCTGTTTATTGAATAAACAACGCTCTTCCAAGAAAGGTATTACGCTGTGTCAAAGTGTCGAATTCTTACGAAGGTGGAGGATTATTATGGTTTGCGGATCGCACTAACGGGGAGAGATAAGGATTGTATCAGCCAGTGTATGAGACATCAGGACCATTAAAAGTACACAACGCAGATGGGGAGATGATTACACAAGCCAAACAGATGAAGACGTGATACTGGCCGATTGATCAGAATCTAACACCAGTCATCATTAAAGTCGCCCCTTCTCAAAATTGTAATCTCATTTTTATGAGATCATACACCTGGAAGCATTTGAGTGGTGACACATTTATCACTTGTGTAAAGCTGTCTCTGTCTGCCTATCTTACCTACAAAATTACAAACATCTCAAAACAAACTGGTCAGACTACTGCTTGACCTTACTCCTAGAACCCACCTCACCCCTGCCCACTTTGACAACCTAGGATGGCTTAGAGTAGACGACAGAGTACAGCAACTTGCAATGGGCCTGGTCTACAAGATACACTACACGACCAAGGTACCCATGTACATGACAAAATACTTCCCAAAGGTCAGTGAATACCACGATCACAACACCAGAGGGAGCTCCACAAATCATGTTAAACCCAGATTCGGCTCAAACAAGGGACTAAACACGTTTCGCAATTATGCCACATCAATGTGGAACGCCCTACCCAAAGCTGTAAAGGAATGTGAATCACTACCCACTTTCAAAAACACTCTCAAAAAACACCTAAGGGAGACTGCAACTCGAAACTGGCCCCTGTAAATGTCCGAACACAACCCCCTCCAATGTACAGTAAATTACCAAGTATGGTCTTGTCAACAATCCAATGTACAGTTTTGTTTGTACAGTGTCCCCCACCCACCCCTCCTACCCAACCCCCCCCCCCACTCCTACCCACCCCCCGCCCCCCCCCCCCCACCCACCCAACCACCTCCAATGTACAGTCCCCCCCCACCCCCACCTACCCAATCCAATGTACAGTTTCTACGTCAAATGTATATACTCTTTTTTTTTTTCTTTTTTTTTTTTACTCTTTTTGTATCACAAACAGTACTGTAACTGCAAATCTGGTATGTCATAAATGTATAGATGTAGCAGTACTGTCTATCTGTATGTCATGTATGTCATATATGTTACGATGAATTGAAAATGGGGGACCCTGATGTAAACAAGACGAAAGTCTTTCTCTGGTCTGCATCCCCTTAACAATTGTATGTATTGAGCTGTACTGTACTGTACCCATTCTGCAATCTGTTAATAAAGTTTTCAATCAATCAATCAATCAATTCAATCTCAAGCCATCGTGCCCATGGTCAGTTCTTCTTGTTATTTACTTTCCATGGTTCTTCATCATGTTGTTTTTGGCCCTCCTCTCTAAGGGACCAGGCTCATCAATTGTATTTAACCCTGCCCTCTTTTCTTGACCCTCCAATCACAACTGCTGCTTCCCTTGAGACCGGGGGATCTAGAGAAGAGGGCAGGGTTTGAGATAGGTCAATAAGAACAGCCTGACAAGAGGACAAAAGGCAGCTCTGATTAAAATAAAAGTACAAACACAAAACAAAGAGTAGCAGATGAAGCGATATGAGGCGAATGTTCAAAACGACGATATGTTATTAATCACCGGCATGAGAGGCAGAGATGGACAGACACTCGAGGGGACTTACAGGAAGAAATTATACCACAGCAGACTAGGGCTGAAACAAAACACCCACAAGAAAAGGTCATACAAGTAGGAACAGGTGAAAGCAGGGGAGGAGAGACAGAGACTTTTTGCTACTCATCCCAGTTTCTAATAGACGGTTTAAACGTGACAATAATAACATTAAAAAAGGACCCAAGTTTATTTCCTGTTGCAATGTTTGGGCACTTTTTTTTTCCACATTTTTCCCTAGCAACAGGATTCCAGTGAAACCATGTATATGAGAAGCAAACTGGAATGAGGACTGGCCAAGGGAGGTATAAGAACATGTGACAAACAGCTGGCGTTGTGGTCTGGGGGGACATGTAACAAAATGTGACAAACAGCTGGTGTTGTAGGGGGTAAAGTGTAAAGTGGACTTTGAGGACGTATTTGTTCTTCGTTTGTGTTGTACAGTACATGCCTGCTGGGAAATTATCATAGCATTCTGGTTTGTAAAGCTGAGAAGGTTGCACTTAACCAAAAAAACTAAAATACAGTGCTGATTTATTTTGCGCACAATCTCTCACACATCCAAAAATTGTTTTGCATACATTAATTTAGTTTGACAGTTATTGAGAGTAAATTTGTTTGAATATGGCCACCAGTGATGTCATCGGGGACATTTAAACAGCTTAAAGTAGCAGTCCCTGTAAAATGAGGTATTGTTATTTTTTTCATCTACATCATTTCATGGAGCTGTATTTAACACAACGTAGGGATGTCAATGTCCCCTATGACATCACTGCTGGCCATATTCAAACTAATTTACTGTCAAAGTGAATGAACGTGTGCCAAATGGATCGGATGTGTGTGTGAGACTATGTGCAAAATAGATCAGCGTTGTTTTTTGGTGAAGTGCCCCTTTTAACATCCTAGAGCCTCACTGGGCGTCACTACAGCTGCATTTTCAGTGTGTGCGGCGGAGATTCCAAGCCTCCTAAGTGGCCATTGAAATGCGGCGGAGCATCACTTACCTCCACACTCCCCATGCTTTCAGCCCTGAGGGGGTACGGTGGAGTGGCCATATCCCGACACCCCATCCTCTCTCCATACCCCTCGTTTGGGTGGAACCTTTACACTGTCATTGTCCCTTTTTAAACTAGACGGTATCAAGTCGTATTATGTACACACCAAACACGTACAGGGGTAACCCAAAAAAAATGCTAAAATCCCACTTTTTAAGACCAGTCACTCACATGAAGATGAGACACTAGTGCATTGTTTATATAAAATGTGTATTTTTCATGTCTGAATATAAAAACGAGTCGGTTAGCATACCAGACATGAAACATGTTTTTTCCCCACTCAAATGGTCATAATTCTGCAGTGTTTATAGTGAGATGCCAAAGGTGTGGGGGGGGGGGGGGGGGTTGATGTCAGCGGGTGGCTGCACATCAAGGGGTGACGGCCACATCTTTTGGGCTTTTGTTTTGTTCCGTTTACACAGCATGGTGGCCGAAAGCGCTGGTGGTCTGCCCGGTGCCCCCTGGGGATAGATTTTACACATACAGCTAAGCAGCTCGGCCATCTTTTGTGACAAATTAGAAGGCAAGCATTGGTGACCCAAGGCAGATGTTCTGGATTTGAAATATAGCTTTTTGATCCATATGCAACCCTGTCCTCAGTTCTCATCTTTTATCTGCCAGGGGTTTTTCAGGGTTTATGATGCACTTTTTTTATTGCATTGAACAATAACTATAGAAACAGGAACTTAAGCTCATGATTGTAACTTGCATTATATTTTAGCAAGATTGCACTCCAGCAGATGTTTTACTGTGCTGTCAGTGCTTAATATTTTATTATACGTATCGTCGACTCGCCTCATCTATCAAATTAATTACTTCATTTGACAGTTAACTTGTTACACAATGGTGTGTAGCATTATCCATGTTTAAAAAGAGTTTGTTGATGGAAACATTCACTATGGCAAGGCAAGAACCAGTTTTGGGGAGTAACTACTTAACTACATTTTGTTCTAAAATTACTAGTTTAATTACATTTAGTAGTTGGGTGGTAGTTTAACTACATTAAAATCTCTTGTTCACTAGACTTTTGGATGATGTAGTCGTGTATAGGCAGTTAATTACAAACTATGTATTTCCCCTATAAATATTGGATTTTCCTGATTCCACCTCAACGATTGTGGCTCCCTGTCCTCTCCTTAACACACTCACCTGGGCCTTTGTTTTGCACTTTGACACTTTACTCTTTACTCAATTCAGTTGTTGCTCCGTGTATAAGATTCCAGATTCAGATTGTGACCAATTTCTAAAATGTAGTTTAGTTTGACAAACAATTCTTTAGAGTAGTTAACATTTAGTTTAACTTGTTTTTATTGTGAAGCAGCAAATAGTTTGGTAAGCTACAGTTTCAGAATAGTTTACCCAACACTGGCAAGAATATTATTTACCGTATTTGAAGAAAATTGCCATTTGTTTCATATTGTAATTATTGACACAGACACCTACAATTATGGCTCTATCGTTTTCTATTGCAACATAATATGCCTCTTTTTATGTCCACATTTAACACCGGTATTGATTTCTTGTAGGAGGGTCCTTGCTTCCTGAATACATAGTTGTACTAATTAATCTTTTAAAAGTTTCACTCACAGACAGAATTGGAAGACCCATTAATTTCCCTGTTGTACTTTAAGAGGCAGCAGTGGATGTCATTATAATCTAATTGGAGCTGAAGGCTTTGGGAAAGGGGGACATATTAAAAGCTGCTTGCATGTGATGAGGAGGAATAAAGAAAATGTACCATACAGTACAAAACATATTGCTTGTCGTGTGCCCTCTGAGATAATAATGGCTTTTTTTCCCTTTTTTTTTTATAGCGCTTTTATCCAAAGCGCTTTACAATTTGTTACTCAAATTGTACCCATTCACTCACACATTCACGGCGGAGGCAACCATGCGGGTGCCAACCTGCTCATCAGGAGCAATTAGGGGTTAAGTGTCTTGCTCAAGGACACATCGGCACGCTGCCCGGGAGGAGCGGGAATCGAACCGGGAACCTCCGGATTGCCAGACGACTGCTCTACCTCCTGATATTTGTGTTTAAGGGGTTAGAATTTTTGAGAGAGAGAGAGAGCGAGAGAGAGAGAGAGAGAGAGAGAGAGAGAGAGAGAGAGAGAGAGAGAGAGAGATATGGTGTGGGGCTACGCGAGCAGAGAGAGCGATGGTGTGGGGCTACACGAGCAGAGAGAGAGAGAGAGAGAGAGAGAGAGAGAGAGAGAGAGATATGGTGTGGGGCTACGCGAGCAGAGAGAGGGAGAGAGATGTGTGTGGGGCTACGCGAGCAGAGAGAGCGATGGTGTGGGGCTACACGAGCAGAGAGAGAGAGAGAGAGAGAGAGAGAGAGAGAGAGAGAGAGAGAGATATATGGTGTGGGGCTACGCGAGCAGAGAGAGGGAGAGAGATGTGTGTGGGGCTACACGAGCAGAGAGAGGGAGAGAGATGTGTGTGGGGCTACACGAGCAGAGAGAGAGATGGTGTGGGGCTACACGAGCAGAGAGAGAGATGTGTGTGGGGCTACACGAGCAGAGAGAGAGATGGTGTGGGGCTACACGAGCAGAGAGAGAGATGGTGTGGGGCTACACGAGCAGAGAGAGAGATGGTGTGGGGCTACACGAGCAGAGAGAGAGATGGTGTGGGGCTACACGAGCAGAGAGAGAGGGAGAGAGATGGTGTGTGTGGGGCTACACGAGCAGAGAGAGGGAGAGAGATGTGTGTGGGGCTACACGAGCAGAGAGAGAGAGAGAGAGAGAGAGAGAGAGAGAGAGAGAGAGAGAGAGAGAGAGAGAGATGTGTGTGGGGCTACACGAGCAGAGAGAGGGAGAGAGATGTGTGTGGGGCTACACGAGCAGAGAGAGAGAGAGAGAGAGAGAGAGCGATGGTGTGGGGCTACACAAGCAGAGAGAGAGAGAGAGCGATGGTGTGGGGCTACACGAGCAGAGAGAGAGAGAGAGAGAGAGAGAGCGATGGTGTGGGGCTACACAAGCAGAGAGAGAGAGAGAGAGAGAGAGCGATGGTGTGGGGCTACACAAGCAGAGCATAAATCTCAAATTTAGTGGCTTTTCTTTCTCATTAGTGACATTTTTCTGTCCATGCTTTTGGCCCTAATCCACAGTAGCTGTGTGTGTAATGAGCCGGTAGCCTCCGCTGGGTCGGGGACCGTCATGGCTGCTTCACCCTGTGAGCCTTAACAAGCCAAACCCATGTCGTTTATGAGCCGCATGTCAAACAAACGGGAGCAAGATGAAGCGGGAACAAGAGAACAGTGCCAGTAGCCCTCCAGCAGAGCTACGGACACCCCCTGGGGAGCAGCTGCCGGCTGCCCACAACTATCACACTGATCTCACACAGCCTTCATGTTCAAGTCAAAGCGTCTACAAGGCTAATGATAGGGAGCTCTGTTTGAACATCACAGTGTGTTAAATAAAACACACATCTTAAATCAGCTATTAGAGGACATGGCTGCTAGCGTCTTGGCTGATGGAAGTTTTACCACTCGTTGTGTACATACATCACAACATGGGCAAAAGTTCCCAATCTCAGGTTAGCTCCTGAGAGTGTAAACCTACTTGCACACACACAAAAACGCATACACATACATACACACAGTGGGAAAATATCTGTATGTATAATGGCCAAGAACACACCACAAGGATTCAAATCTATTTCACAGAATACAGTAGAATTACGCAGGAAGGTTGGGACATAGGAATGTTGTGTAAAGGAGGACCGTTATATATACATGCATGTCTTTGTCCAGCAAGGCCAGCTTTATGAAAGCGGGCTCAAACTGAAGAAAGGCCATACTGCAACTATTGGCAGATAAAAAAACATTTTAAATAAAGGTTAAATGGTGCATTTATATAGCTCTTTTATAGTAAATGGTAAATTACTGCTTTTTTATATAGCGCTTTTATCCAACGCGCTTTACAATTTGTTACTCACATTTTACCCATTCACTCACACATTCACACACCGACGGCGGAGGCAACCATGCAAGGTGCCAACCTGCTCATCGGGAGCAATTAGGGGTTAAGTGTCTTGCTCAAGGACACAACGGCACGCTGCCCGGGAGGAGCGGGAATCGAACCGGGAACCTCCGGATTGCCAGGCGACTGCTCTACCTCCCGAGCAACTGTCACCCGTTTATCCAAAACACTTTACAATTTCTGTTCCTCACATTCACTCAGATTACCAGATGGCCGCTATACCTCCTGAGCCACACACACAGTCAAACTTATCCTGAAAAGATCATGAAGACTACTGTGTTTCCAGCCCAGTGCTCCTCAACCTTTTTCATGTCATCAAAGTCCCCCACATTGACACACAAAAGGCTGCCGCATTTAATTAGATTTAGTCTCAGGACCCCCACCTGCGAAGATATTTGTAGTTATTTAGATATGACTTAGTCCATACCTGCCTATACTGTAGATGTGGATATAACGGAGAAGTTGAAACCTGTGACCAGAATAGTCTTATAGTATATATTCACTCATTGTGCTCAACTTCTAGTGAATGAAATAGTGAAAGTAACTATTCCACATTTTTCTGGGGACCCCCTGGAACATCCTCAAGGACCCCTAGGGGTCCCCTGACCCCTAGTTGAGAACCTCTGCTCTAGCCTACACCGAGGCTTTGAATAGAGTTCCTAAAACACATCTGCATACAAAAGGATCAGGTCAGAGAAATATTGAAACAAGAGTGTAGCTATCCCGAAGTGAATACAAAAAAGATCTTGATGTTGTTTTGTTTTTAGATTTTATAGCAATACCCATTTGTATTGTTTGATGACCTGCCCCGTTCTACTGATGACTAACCTATAGTTATTGATGCATTTGATCTCTGCAACATTCCCAATAATAAACACTTCTGTCCTCCCTGCGTTGTAATATAGAAAAGATGACACTGACACAGAAGAGAAGAACCGGTTAATGCCAGTGGCTCCCCTTGAGTGGGGGGTGTTGATCTTTAATCCACCGCATGTGATTTCTGTGTGTGGACTTGACTTTAAGCTTCTCCTCAAACAAGTGCCGGGTGGGACTGACAGCTGTGCAGCCGGAAATCTGTTGATTCTGTGCCTATATTGACTGTTTGATGATGATACTGTTTAAGGGGGCTCATCGACACACTATCTGACTTACAACTGAGGATTTGTGTTTATGACCTTTGAAATCCATCAGGAGCCCTTCTGTGCTTCCCCTACTTTTCACCAGATGGGGGCGATATTGATCAATAAGTTCTGATGCCAAAGGCGAGTGTTGGTTGCCTTGGACAATAGGAACTGCATGATTTGATGTTACCACTCTAGTCATTTTGTTTTGTAATAAAATAGTTTAACAGATCAAGACTGTCGGTGGCTGATATATCCCTGAAACGCCCCAAATGCTCAATGCACCTATGGACCATACCCCTAAATCTGCTCAAACTATTTGGCTTACCAATTGACTTTAAAATGGTAAATGGTAAATGGTGCATTTATATAACGCTTTTGTCCAAAGCGCTTTACTATTTTGTTCCTCACATTCAACCATTCACTCACACATTCACACATGCAAGGTGCCGACCTGCTCACCGGGAGCAATTAGGGGTTATAAGTGTCTTGCTCAAGGACACTTCGACACGCTGCCCGGGAGGAGTGGGAATCGAACCAGGAACCTTCCAACCTCCTGAGCCACTGTCCATCCCCAACAACTTAAAAAAAAAAAAATGGTGGTCACTAGATGCCACACAAGATTTTGTGAGAATCAAGCGCAATTTTGTCACTTTCATATTGATAACAATAGAATTTCACAAAGTAAGAACGCATTTCAAATTTGAAGTTGATGTTGTACCCTTGGGGACATTTGTCCCCCATGGGGATCCATCCTAACTATATTTAGGAGCAGTGGGCAGACACACAGTGCGGCGCCCAGGGACCAACTCCGTCAAGGCCCTACTGTTGGTGGGCCTTGACGTGTCCTTGCTATTGTGGGACAAACATATGTGTCGAGTTTTGTGCCAATTCGACAAAACGCTAAGTAACACATCCCTTCTGGTTTACTTTGTGTGTTTTTTTTGTTTTTTTTACTGAATCTGGAGGTCATACTTTTTGGCAGCAACCAGTAACAAGTAACACTTCACTTCCTCTTTTTCGAAATTCAATTGGATCTAGTGGTAAGGTTTGGCCTTGATACCACACAGCGTGTTTTGTGAGAATCAGGTGGACAAAACCACAATGGAAAACCACAATAAGGACAACAATGGAAATAAGCTTTTTATCTTTATTGTGTTTATACTTTTCTTAAGGATGTGTATGAGAAGCTTGCTTCAAATGTATGTGTCTTTTTTTTCTTTCAAAGTTGTAAAAATTCATCAATCAAAGCCTACAAGGGGGAGTAGGGGAAAAAGTGATTTTCAAAAAGACTAACAAGTCAGAAGATACGTTCATTTGAAAATCAAAGGTGTTGCTTGATGCTGGCGCTAGAGTAAAGGTCACAGGGTCACCAAAATCAATAGGGTTCTTCCTCTATGGGTCATGAATGTGCACAGGCAATTTGATTGCAGTCAGGGCCTGGCTACATTGATCCATTGTGTCTGTCCATCTGTGGCTGTTTTTAATCATTTCTCAATGAGGAGTATCCGTGTGTTGGACGGGGCCGATGATGGCGATGAAATGTTCGGAGAGGATGAACTTTTAGAACTGACGGATACCTCACCATCTGTCAGCAAAGCTGTCTGCAAACGCACAATTACATTGGATTCTAATTTTAAAAATAAATCAACGGACCCGGGCCCTTAGTGTGAATTCATAATACCCCCGGACACTGAATGGATTCATCCTGACCGGCTCCATCGCAGACCTGGATATGAATGTGATGACTATTCCTATGCATAAAGCAGAGCAAAACATGGTTTTTAACACAGTGATATAATGACAGGATAGTACATTATACATATACATTAGGTAAAAGGAACCAATTCTTTCCTCTATGGCTGGCAAGCCTATGAAAATAATTGAATTACACTCAAATAAAAGGCTAACTGGGGGAAACATGTTTGTTATTAAACTGCTTTATACTGAAAGCTCATCCTCTGCATTTCGATGCTAATGGGCAGGTAAGAGCTCTCACAATCCGGTAATATTGGGTATACCGCTGCCAGTGGCATCTCTTGCTTTTAACCGAGTGCCTTCAATTGAGATTAATTTAGCTCAATCAAACTGCTTTATGTCCATCGAGAGTGTTTTAGAGCATCATACAGACCAGCCTTTTCAATTAACTATGATCAAAAGATCTATGACAGATCCCCTTATTTTCCATTTAATTTGGTTTTTCTGAACCTGTATTTTTTCGCAGCACAGTTGCCGCTGTTGCTCAGTAACCAGAGAACAGTGCCTTGTGTTTCCCTGCTCCCTGCCAACATGGACATAATTACTAACATGGATTAAAAAAAACAAAGAAAACATTTAAATGTTTCTTGGTATATGCATGGACTTCAAAAAGAGTGTTATTAAAATGTCTATATTTTCAATATATAGCTCTGTATGTGTGTGAGATATACAATTATGTTATTTATACAATCCAATTTTAGAAAGTATATATTACAAATGTATAACATATAAGATTTAACCCTGTGAAAATCCAGTCAATAATGGGATTCACATAGCAATTTCTGAAATGTATGGGCGACGTTTTTTTGGCAGGCACTCATGTGAATAGGATTAGGTTATATTTTAATGAGTGAGACCATTTTTTATTGAAGTGTGATCCAGAGTTGGTGTTCTGTGTTTACCCTGAAAATACAAGACTCATACAGGCTCAAAACGTTAGTTTTTTTTAAAGAGATAGTGCTCTCAAAAGATTTCCTGATCCTGTTTAAAAATAATTAATTCATTGGAAAATACTCAATTTCATTCTCTGGCTGAAGTCATGAATAATATAAATATAAAGGTTTTACAATTATACCAAGGTGTATTATAAGAAATAAACCTTGAGCTTGATGTGGAGAAGTTGCAAGCATACACATTTACATTTCGTCATTTAACTTGTGCTATTATCCAAAGCGACTTACACCTCTAGATAAGGGTAAGGGGTATTGTTCATCAGTACCGAACTTGAGTGCTTGACTCGCATAGTAGTATAGACATATGAGCATAGTGGGTAGTAGTATAGACATATTAGCATAGTAGGTAGTAGTATAGACATATTAGCATAGTAGGTAGTAGTATAGACATATTAGCATAGTGGGTAGTAGTATAGACATATTAGCATAGTAGGTAGTAGTATAGACATATTAGCATAGTGGGTAGTAGTATAGACATATTAGCATAGTGGGTAGTAGTATAGACATATTAGCATAGTAGGTAGTAGTATAGACATATTAGCATAGTAGGTAGTAGTATAGACATATTAGCATAGTGGGTAGTAGTATAGACATATTAGCATAGTAGGTAGTAGTATAGACATATTAGCATAGTGGGTAGTAGTATAGACATATGAGCATAGTGGGTAGTAGTATAGACATATTAGCATAGTAGGTAGTAGTATAGACATATTAGCATAGTAGGTAGTAGTATAGACATATTAGCATAGTGGGTAGTAGTATAGACATATTAGCATAGTGGGTAGTAGTATAGACATATTAGCATAGTAGGTAGTAGTATAGACATATTAGCATAGTGGGTAGTAGTATAGACATATTAGCATAGTGGGTAGTAGTATAGACATATTAGCATAGTAGGTAGTAGTATAGACATATTAGCATAGTGGGTAGTAGTATAGACATATTAGCATAGTAGGTAGTAGTATAGACATATTAGCATAGTGGGTAGTAGTAGTATAGACATATTAGCATAGTGGGTAGTAGTATTAGCATAGTAGGTAGTAGTATAGACATATTAGCATAGTGGGTAGTAGTATAGACATATTAGCATAGTGGGTAGTAGTATAGACATATTAGCATAGTAGGTAGTAGTATAGACATATTAGCATAGTGGGTAGTAGTATAGACATATGAGCATAGTGGGTAGTAGTATAGACATATTAGCATAGTAGGTAGTAGTATAGACATATTAGCATAGTAGGTAGTAGTATAGACATATTAGCATAGTAGGTAGTAGTATAGACATATTAGCATAGTGGGTACTGGGTAGTAGTATAGACATATTAGCATAGTGGGTACTGGGTAGTAGTATAGACATATTAGCATAGTTGGTATAGACATATTAGCATAGTAGGTAGTAGTATAGACATATTAGCATAGTGGGTAATAGTATAGACATATTAGCATAGTGGGTAGTAGTATAGACATATTAGCATAGTGGGTAGTAGTATAGACATATTAGCATAGTGGGTAGTAGTATAGACATATGAGCATAGTGGGTAGTAGTATAGACATATTAGCATAGTGGGTAGTAGTATAGACATATTAGCATAGTGGGTAGTAGTATAGACATATTAGCATAGTGGGTAGTAGTATAGAAAAATTTGCATAGTGGGTAGTAGTATAGACATATTAGCATAGTGGGTAGTAGTATAGACATATTAGCATAATGGGTAGTAGTATAGACATATTAGCATAGTGGGTAGTAGTATAGACATATTAGCATAGTGGGTAGTAGTATAGACAATTCGCATAGTAGGTAGTAGTATAGACAATTCGCATAGTAGGTAGTATAGACATATTAGCATAGTGGGTAGTAGTATAGACATATGAGCATAGTGGGTAGTAGTATAGACATATTAGCATAGTAGGTAGTAGTATAGACATATTAGCATAGTAGGTAGTAGTATAGACATATTAGCATAGTAGGTAGTAGTATAGACATATTAGCATAGTGGGTACTGGGTAGTAGTATAGACATATTAGCATAGTGGGTACTGGGTAGAAGTATAGACATATTAGCATAGTTGGTATAGACATATTAGCATAGTAGGTAGTAGTATAGACATATTAGCATAGTGGGTAGTAGTATAGACATATTAGCATAGTGGGTAGTAGTATAGACATATTAGCATAGTGGGTAGTAGACATATTAGCATAGTGGGTAGTAGTATAGACATATGAGCATAGTGGGTAGTAGTATAGACATATTAGCATAGTGGGTAGTAGTATAGACATATTAGCATAGTGGGTAGTAGTATAGACATATTAGCATAGTGGGTAGTAGTATAGAAAAATTTGCATAGTGGGTAGTAGTATAGACATATTAGCATAGTGGGTAGTAGTATAGACATATTAGCATAATGGGTAGTAGTATAGACATATTAGCATAGTGGGTAGTAGTATAGACATATTAGCATAGTGGGTAGTAGTATAGACAATTCGCATAGTAGGTAGTAGTATAGACAATTCGCATAGTAGGTAGTATAGACATATTAGCATAGTATAGACATATTCACATAGTAGGTAGTAGTATAGACATATGAGCATAGTGGGTAGTATAGACATACTAGCACAGTACATAGTAGATAATAGTATAGATAAGTAATAGTAGAAGACAGTATTATATATAGAGATTTTTTTTTTAATTCAGATATTGATTGAAAAGGTGTGTTTTTAGTTGACAGGTTTCAGCTGTCCTCCTGACTGTGGTGGGAAGTTTGTTCCACCACCGTGGAGCCAGGACAGAAGAGGAGTGGGACTCAGGCGACCGGAAGATGCAGAGCGTAGCCGTAGTGTATAGTTATGGCCCCTTTTCACCGAATGCAGTGCGGCTACATTCAATTAATTTCCAACGTAGAGGAGTGTATGTAGCCACGAGGTGCGCACCAGCCCAGGTACTGCACACACTCCTCTACATTGTAAAATAATCTAATGCAGCCGCGCTGCGAGACCTGGCTACTTTCGGTGGAAAGTACCATTGACCGGAGGTAGGAGGGCGCTATTCCCCTTGTTGCACGGAATGCCAGGTCAATAACCTTGAAGTGGATTCGTGCAGCAATGGGAAGTCTCTCCTATAGAAGCAGCTATAAGGTATTGGCTTGACGTGAGCTGTGGGAATTTTTTTACAGTCTAGATGGTTTTGTTGTGTATTAGGGCAGTAACGTTGACATTTTCATTATTTTCTCAGCAATTGTGTCAATATCTCTTTCTTGATTATATATGGCAATGACGTTTTTGAGCTCATTCACATGCATTGTAAATAGACGTATCTTGTCTATTATCTATATAGACAGGTAAGTACGAAGGAGTTAGGCATATACACTGCACTCAACACCGATATTCTCAGTCTAGCTTCTACTTCAAAATGTGAGGATTTTGCTCAGTTTTTTACCAATAAAGTAACTACTATCAGGGCTGGCCTTGACAGACATACCAATGATATACTGTACACAGCTTACCTTGTAACAAACCGCCAACTTTGAAGACATTTTGCAACATCTCTGATTGTAATGCAGAGTAAATCTTTTTTTTGTATCAACTTTTTCTCCTTATTTTCTATTTTTCTCCCATCCCAATTTCGCTGTTTCCAATTCTCCCCTCCCCTGTCTTGAACGTTGCTCGCATATGCCCCCCACAGGTCGGTCATAGGGAGGATAGAAGCCTTGCATCCCGTGTCCCCTCCGCGTGTTGCTTTCTAACAGCGGAGGAGTGCAAGAATGTGACAATGTGACCATGTGACCGCGGCAGCGCGAGAGAGCGGCAGTGCGGAAATAGGCTGTCTATTGCCATCTCTAAGACAAACGCTAACCTTAACCAGCTCCTTAACAGCGCCTAAACTTAACCGTTCTAACCTTAACCAACTCCAAAACAATGCCTAACCTTAACCTTAACCTTAACCATGCCTAACCTTAACCTTAACCATAGAAAGAATATTGCCATTCTCTAAGACAAACTCTAACCTTAACCAGCTCCTTAACAGCGCCTAAACTTAACCGTTCTAACCTTAACCAACTCCGAAACAATGCCTAACCTTAACCTTAACCTTAACCATGCCTAACCTTAACCGGCGAAAGAATACACGTTAAAAAAAAGAATTGATGGGATTCGAACTTGTCAACAACGGACCGCAGGACCGCAGGACCGCTGCGCTGCCAGGTGAGCTGAGCTTCGAATGAAAATCATGGCGGATTAGGGCTACATAATGCCGCAAGCTCTGCCGCTCTGCTCTGCCGCTCCGCTCTGCGGTTGCCGTGCCTGCCGCGGGGCGTGTCGCAGCCAATCAGGGAAAACGCGGAAGCAACGGCAGCACTGCTCCGCTGTTAATAAGCAATAGGCGTCCCCTCCGGTACACGAGGATGCAGCCTGTCACATCTTTTCACCTGCCAGCGCGGACTCTCATTGGTGAGGTGTAACGTGTGGGAGGCTCACACTACCCCCGCTATTTCCTGTCTCTGCTGTGCAGACGTCCCCCAACCGACCTGTAGGAGTCGCTGTCCACAACATCCAGATTACCACCCATCGACTTCCACCCGCTGACTCTGCCAATTGAGCCAGTATGACGGCCGGCCCAAGCCGGAGGCAACGCCAACAGCCGGATTTGAACCCGGTGTCTCCTGCGTTGGTGAAGAGCGCAATGTCCGCTGCGCCACCCAGCCGCCAATGCAGAGTAAATCTTCAACCTGCAATCTCGACCCGTTCCCACAACCTTTTTTAAGAATGTCTTCGATAGTCTCTCTGAATCCGTTTGAAAAATTATTAATACATCTCTTGAGACTGGATTTTTTCCCAATGCTCACAAAACTGCTGAAGAAATCAAATGTCCTAAGCAATTATAGACCTATTTCCAATGTACCTTTTATGAGTAAATTCCAGTCTGGTTTTAGATCAAATCATAGCACAGAGACAGCTCTGGTTAAAATAACAAATTATCTCTGGATTAATACTGATGCCGGTAGAGTCTCTGTTCTGATTATTTTGGACTTGAGAGCTGCATTCTAATAAATGTGTTGGATTAGAGCGAAAATTCTATGTTAGTTTAGTAGATTTTGTGTAGTGGGACCTTTGGGACGCTTTGGGGTGCTGTGGGGGTTGTGGTGGGTTCTTCATGCGAGGGGTCCCTGGGGTGTCGGTGGGTTGGGGGAGTTCAGTGGTGGGTCCGTCGGGGTACGTGCGGGAGACTGGTGTTCGGGGGGTTTGGTTTGAGCCTATGGCACCTATGGCTTCGGCTGGGCCTTTCCCGGACCTTTCCCGGACCTTTCCTGGAGTTGGGTGCTGGCCTCTTGCATGTGCTTTGATGGATTTTGGTTGGTTTTCATCATTGGGCTCCCTCGGTTCACTGGCGTTTTGGGGATTCCTTGTGTGGGGGGCTCGCTACGGCTTCTGCAGTGTTTCGGGTGTCCCGGGGCTCCCGGTGTCATCTAGGACCATCCGTGGTGCTGCATATCTTCTCATTTGACCGCTGTTTTGTCTGTCTGCTTGAGTGTTTGGAGTCGTTGCCTTGCTGCGTGGCTCCTTTGGTGTGGCTGCAGGTCCTGGGGCGTGTGACCTGTCATTCCTCCGTGGAGTTTGGGGGGTGGGGGGGGGGTGGGGTGGAGTTCGCTGGTTTCCTCATGGTGGCAAGGTCGCCGGGACTGGGGGAGATGGGGCGGCCCGCAGGGGTGGTACTCCCGTCGCCGTGCATGGCGGTGTGAGTGGCGCGCGGACTGTTTGTGTTTTCCTTCGGACATGACGTGCTTATCAGGGGGTGTGTCTTGGATGGGGATGTGGTGGGGATTGATGTGTGGGGTATTTGGGGGACTGGCTGTTCCGGTGGGGGTTGACCTGCTTTCGAGCAACATTGTACTATTTGTACTTATTTTACAAGTACAGTGTTGCTCACATGCTTTCGAGCAACACTGTACTTATTGTACTTATATGCCTATTCTTATATCTGCACTTTCTACATTGCACTACTTTTATTGTCTTTTATATCTATTCTTATGTCTGCACTTTATGCATTGCTTTTATTCTGTCAACTGTATTCTAATCTTATGCCTATCTTATGCCATTTTATGCAATTTGCTGTGAAGCACTTTGAGCTGCATGTATGTCTAATCTAAAATCTAAAAAAGTTATTATTATTATTATTATTATTATTATTATTATTATTATTATTATTATTATTATTATTATTATTATTACACATATATATATATATATAATCATTGGACACAATTCATTTTATAAATAATATGTGATCACATTCATCTCACATCAAGCTGAATATAGAATCCAAGTGCATATTTATATATTTTCTATTTCACTTACAGTAGATTGTCACTTAGTGTGTACAATAACAATTCTTTCCTAAAGCTATAAACAACAGAGGAAGGCCTCTATGTTGTCAGCAGGTGATGCTTTCTGAAACTGTTACATAATGAAGAGGAGACCAAATCAATGGTCAATCAATGGTAGTGCCCCGACAGATAGGGATCAGTTTTCTCTCAGAACAATTAGAAAATAAATACCATTAAATAGATAACGTTCATTTGATTTGTAAGCTCCGCAAAACACCAACTCTAGGTGTGTTCTCATTAAATGGAGAAGTTCACAAATTTCAGTCATGGTTCTCAGATTGTAGATTAATGAGAGTTGTTCATTCTCAGGATTGCGTAGTATTTTGCGAAGTAAAATAATAGTAATGTGAATTATGTTTGAAATTGCCGACTTGATGATAAGCAATCGAGAAAGGAATTTGGAAAGAAAATGGCTTGGTTTTGCTCTGTATTTGGCACATGGAAACCAGTTCATACACACAGCCGCTTTGCCACAGGAAATGGAATGGCTGTTCCATCGCTCAGAGTGCATGTCCATCTTCGTTCATGTTCCCAGAAACAGTCAATAGGCCTATTTCTGTGTAAATGTTTTCAATCAGTTACATTTCCGTCTATATAATTATATATGTATTGTGTGTCGTGTTTTTCCTTATTTTTTTTTTTTTTTTTACATACCCACAGTAAGAAGGAGCTGAAACAGATTCAAAGAGGCTGCGATGTAAAGACATTGTCACATGGGCACACAGGGCCCCGAGACTAGATCATAACCTTGGAGACACAAATTGATCTATTATACTATGTGAATTCATGCTGGGCTTTTCATGTGCAGGCATCTCACTAAATGCGTCGGAGACAATCAAAGAGGGAGGGGGAGGGCTCCATTTAACCAAACGTCTTTGTTAACATCTTTATATAACCTAGCAATCCATGTTACAGTTCAAATTGGAGTTAGCTATGTATTAAAAACCTAAATATATATTTTACATACAGTAATTCTTGTGTGTAAGACGTTCACTGTGCTCCCTTTTGTTGCCTATACTACTGTAGCTGCGTCAAATGGCCTCAAATATTCAATTACAACACAGTTTAATATGATCTATTAAAACAAAGGTACATCCCCTTCAATAACATGGATTTGGTGATGCCTGGAATATGTGTTATTCAAATATGTCAGCGATTACAATAGTCTATTGTGGGGTAACTCATCCGACGGAGGCTGATTGATTTGGTAATGGGGCCTGTTCAGAAGCCTGCGAGATGACGCATTGTCCAATGTTGTGAATACTAAATTAGA
The DNA here is from genome assembly GCF_963971535.1 of Notolepis coatsorum. Classification (NCBI taxonomy): domain Eukaryota; kingdom Metazoa; phylum Chordata; class Actinopteri; order Aulopiformes; family Paralepididae; genus Notolepis; species Notolepis coatsorum. The sequence goes on from NC_140169.1 coordinate 128,739,442, forward strand.
TTGTGTGTGTGTGTGGTAGGGGAGTGGGGGGGGGGGGGGGGGGGGGGGGGGGCGTCATATTAAATCTATACAAATGCAGCCAATGCACACTGTACTGCACTGAATGGATCTCTAAAGTATAATGTAATTTGCATAGGCCTTGGATGTGCACACCATCTTCAGATTCTAATCATGGCAAGGGAGCGCTCATTCATATTACATCAGTAAACATTTGCAATTTGTAGAGGAATGGTTAAATATCATACAGCACAATGATGGGTTTGCATTTTAATTTTCACTTTCCTTAAAGGGGTACTTTGATATAGGACTTGATATAGTACTTTGGTACTCTGAACTTTAGGTGGTTATAGTTTTTCCTCCAGACACATGACTATGAAGAAGAAAAGAAAGGGTTCTACATGTATCCCTTGGTTTCCCTGAAGTGGTACCGTACCTTAGCATGTTAGCGGCCTCGATGAAACCCAGGGACACGGCCAGCTCTAAACAAGCTCAATGAGAAATGCTAACAATCAATTTTGGGGAAATTGAAGGATGTACATTGAACTTTCCCCTCGTGTCTAGTGGAGAACAAGGCAAAAAATTATTATTAAAGGGGAACTATCTTACCGTTTCTTTCACTATTTGAACAATTTTACACAATTCCTGTGAGTCTATGGAACACATCTGTAAGGTTTTTCTCAAAAAAATGCATTGTTTTATATTTCTAATCGAGTACTCAAAAGCAGCATTTTTCCACTTCAAGATTTCAAGCTGTTTTGGCCTGGCTCCGCCCATAAGCGCTTTGAGTGACAGTCACCCACAGTCTGCGACTGGCAGACAGAGAGAGATAGAAAGATTGAGGGGGATACTAATTAATTTCGCCGCGGGGGGTCATAATCCCACAGGACAATGCATTGGTAACTTGTTTCAAATGACTATGAATATGAATATATACCCCTGTGAATATTATTGCACGGATCGGAATATGGGCGTGTGCAACGATATTTTGACAGTGATATGCGAGTGCTCCCGACTGCGGGGGAGAAGCTCCATCCCTGTGCGCACACACATTTACACACACTCCTGCATGCGGTCCCTCTCTCTCTCTCCCTCCCTCTCTATCTCTCTCTCTCCCTCTCTCCCTCTCTATCGCTCTCTCTCCCTCTCTCTCTCTCGCTCGCTCGTTCTCTGCTGTCTGTCGGCACCCACGTTTGAGGAAGTAATTCCACTCGCTCTGTTGTTGAGCGAATTGTTGATTGTGGGCGGTGACTACAACCAGTGCCTTATTCACGTCAGCAAAACAGTAAAATCAGAATGGCTTAGTTGAGTGAGGGAGGATCTCGTGAACTCGAGACTAGACTGATGAGTCAAAATGAGAATTAGAGAAACAGACCCCATTGATATAATCCCCCATTGCTAGGAAACAATGCTAAACACTGGAAAAGGCCATTTATAAGACATGGGACCTTTAACACATTGAGTGCCAACGACGAGATTAGTCGTTTTAACTCGCCATGCGTTGAGTGCCAAGGCCAGAGAAAAATCAAGAAAACTCGTTTTTTTATTCGTTGTCTTTTATTAGCAATATCCATTAATTTTTCATCCAACCAGCCTGACGTTATCATTGGGAATGGGTCTAAGCTTGAAAAGGGCAAATACCGCCGCCTATCATCTCCCGGATGGTATTGCACATCATTGGATTGGATTGGGTGGCAAGCAGTATCTGTTACCACATTCACTGGGGAGGCTGGGAGCAGCTTTCGATTATGTGTTTTGGACTATAACGTTGGATCAATAAATGCGATCAATATTTGGAATGGCGATCAGGAATTGGATGAATCTTTTTGCAGAACATCTGATGTGAGGTAAGGACTCTATTTGACCAGTTTTGGGTTAATCAGATGTTTTTTTCACAGCGATCACAACGTACGTGTGTGTGTGTGTGTGTGTGTGTGTGTGTGTGTGTGTGTGTGTGTGCGTGCGTGCGTGCGTGCGTGCGTGCGTGCATGGCATGGATAATTGATTTTTCAGCCCGCTTCTCTAGCGTGCATAAGTACACATATACTATCGATAATCTAGCGTTTATTTGAAATGAAAAATGACAACGTGTTTTGTGTATTCCACTAAAGAGCTATTATCGCGACATTTCTCTGGAATTGAATTACTAGAACTCTCCAAAACTATACTCGTATTCAAAACTGTATAAAACGGAAATGTACAACGAAAATACAATCCATTTCGTACATGTTGACTGCAAGCAAGTCATTGATAAGCGAGGGGTGTTTTAGACCCATAGCCATAATTTAAGATATAGTTTAAAGGGGAACTCCAACATTTTGGGAGATTAGCTTATTTAACATCTTCCCTGGAGTTAGACAAGAAGATACATACCTTTTTTGTCTCTGTGCGTGCATTTAGCTTTGGGAATAGACGCTCCGTTAGCATAGCTTAGCTTCATCACTGGAAGTGAGGCAGATCCGTAGCCTTACAGTGCCTTACAGTGTATTGCAAGGTCTGACATTGACCAAACTTGATATGCATGACCTTGGTGGGCTCTAGGTCAACTCCTGAAAAGGGGGTCAATGTCAGACTTTGCAATCAAAAGTTAGGGGGCTAATAACCCTTGCCATAATTTCAGTGCGCCCCCTAACTTTTGATTGCAAGGTCTGACATTGACCCCCTTTTCAGGAGTTGACCTAGAGCCCACCAAGGTCATGCATATCAAGTTTGGTCAATGTCAGACCTTGCAATACACTGTAAGGCACTGTAAGGCTACGGATCTGCCTCACTTCCAGTGATGAAGCTAAGCTATGCTAACGGAACGTCTATTCCCAAAGCTAAATGCACGCACAGAGACAAAAAAGGTATGTATCTTCTTGTCTAACTCCAGGGAAGATGTTAAATAAGCTAATTTCCCAAAATGTTGGAGTTCCCCTTTAAGCCTTTGCAAATTTCCCCGACCTCCCATTGACTTCCTTATTGGCACGGTAGCCCTATTATGGTCAAAGGGGCGTGGCTCTGAATGTGTTAAGGAAAATAATTATTTTAACTTCAGAATATTTGAGGGTTTTAGCCAAAGACCTGATGCCTCTATCCAATCTCAGGACATTTACATACTTTCAGATGAGATGGTAGACCAGGCGTCGTCATTATTCTATGACAAACGTATTCCATGGGGCATGTGACCGCGAGCCACCAGATGAGGGCCCTCTCCCTCTTTGGCAAGTTTGGAGAAAATAAACAACATCAGGTGTTTGGGTCACTAGCAAATAATAGGGACTCTGTTATTCGTATAACGAATAACCACTAAACTGCTTAAGCAGACATTAAGTAGAATGGGGAAAATATACAACAAAAAACAACCTTTACAGGTGGAAGCCTCAAAGTGAGTATTTAAGAAAATAAATCAAGTCCAAAAAACAGGACAACACTCAATAAAGAGGTATTGTAGAAAAAACGAAATACATGGTCAGACTACGGGTTTGTGTGTCAGAAGGACCCTGCTGTGTGTACTCATGTGACACTACACATATTTAATTGAGACCCTTTATTATTTCAATTTAGCTGGAAATACATTGATACATCATTCAGTAACATTTTCAGAGCCTTATAACAAAAACATTATTACGGTCACCATTGTGACCAGTGGGATTATTTTTACTCAAAATGTGATTACCAACCCACCTTGTGTTCTTAAAACAATGACAATAAACATAGTTTTATTAGGTTGAAATAATGTGGTTGTGTACTTATTTTTTCTGTTAACTTATTATGGATTGAAAACTGAAAACCAAACAAAATGTGCTATATATAGCCTACCGTCTGCGTCGAATATGAAATAAAGGCATCTAAATGATAAATTTTTTCTTTAAAAAAAACAAGCTCAATCAAAAGATTCTACATGATTCCAAAATAGTGAAGAAAATGACTTTAGGAAGAACAAAGGCAGAGGCTCTGGTCCTTGCTCCAAAGGCAGTGGGTGATGTTCTCAAGGCCTTAACATCAGACAAACCCCTCCCATTCTCCATACAGATGGATGCATCTAACCTAACCCTAACCCTAAAACCGAAATAAAGTAAAAAATAAAATAGTAACAAAATCTGCCCATTTTTGCCCAAAAACCGGGCAAAATCGGCAAAAAAATAATTCACCCGCTTCATATCACAAGGTGCCCCCCTGTGCCCCACTACAGTGCTTGGTCTAAATACGCCCCTGTTCCCAATAGTCCACTTTCCATCATATTCTCCTTCATCTCTTGTGTCAGACAGACACTAAAACCATTCACATAATCTTAAACAAGAAAACTGTGACTGTTGTAAATGTGTATGGAAATGATCCAATTGGGAGTAGGCAAGTGTTTTCCATCTGTAGCTCTTTGTGGTAACAGCGCTGTCTTGAAATTAGTCCCACCCGTTTTATCTGAAATGTGTCGCAATGCTGATATATATTTAGCATGGTGTTGCAGTGTTTGGAAACACAAAGAAGGTTTCATTCACATCTTTCTCTTCAAGAGATGTAAGCTTCCATTTTTCTATTCAGTGACTATGATATTCTGATATACTAATCTGTTTTCACATGGATCATTGTGTAATTTCATTCCATACAAACATATTGTCCAGCGAGTGTTTTCTTAAAATAAGTATTTAGACTATACCCGTCTGTCAGCCTAATTAACTGTGAAATAAAGAGGCTGGTGGGATAAAAGAGCCTCCCCTTATCCGCATAGTTGCCCACCATCTCAACTCAACAGCATCACTTCTACTACAGCCTCTACTGTATGTACTGGCTGACTGTTCACCTTCAATTATGTCAATTCAGGAAGCTGGTTTTCTTAAAATGTCAAATGTTTTTGTAATGAGAAAGTTGTCATATACAACCAATCATTAGCCAATAACGGCGGCTTCTTTTCTTTGTGATCAAATCTTTTTTTTATCTTTTTTTCAAACATGAAACAAAGACATATCACAATACAATAATAATAATACATAAAAGACATCCCAATGCAACAACTTAACACAACATGACAAGACAATAATTGAGACAGATTGCACAGTGACCAACCCGAGCCCCCCCCATCAACCACGATCCCCAACCCTCGAAGACCCCAAGTCCGGTGCCCCAGCGAGTCAAAGCGTCAGCCTCTTTAACACCACGACCCACCGAGGCCCCGAACCAGGGCCCCCCCCCCCCACCCCGCGACCATCCGACCCAAATCCAAAGGGGCCCAGGACATATACATAACCAACCATACAAAAAAAGAAAAAAAAACTCAACGTGAACCACACACTCAACATACCACTCAGCAATCAAAAATCTAAAATCACAATTTTATATGCACTCTTTTAACTTTTCCACAGCCGCCAACCAAATCGCGATATTGGATTCATTAACACCTATCACACATGCAGTGGATATCTCCAGATATATTATATCAAGATAGGTGAGAATCCATACCTTCGGGCAGAGTTTGTCTGGGTGAATCCAACGTGAGGCAATTAACTTTTTGGCGGCTGTGAGGCCGGCCAAAATGAGTCTTTTCACATGTGTAGAGGTCGGTAATTGAGAGAGATCATTCAAAAACAATACAGAAGGCAGAACTGATATGGTCAGAGAGAAAATATCCGATGGGAGGTAACATTTCCCCAAAAGAGCTCAACAGGAGGACATTCCCAGTACATATGCATAAATGTTCCGGTGGCACCATTTGGACATAAGGTACATCGAGAGTCAGGTCTGAGACCCATTAGATTCAGTCGTCTAGGGGTCAAATAAGTCCTATGAACAAAATTTAAATGAATCTGTTGGTGATCTGGGTTGCGTGAGGACAGCCGAACATTTTCCCAGACCGCATCCCAATCAAAATCTACATCCAACTCCGGGACATCCTTTCTCCAAATCGTATCCAGGGGGAGGTCCTTATACGAGGACGTAAGTAAGTGGCGATAAAAGTCAGAAACGAAGCCATAAAATAATTTGTGAAAACGGTGATGCTCTAGTCACTAGTCCATAGGATGTTCCACTAGAGTCTAGTGGAACATCCCATGGAACACCATGAGCCCTCAGAGCTGCTCTTATTTGTAAATAAAAGAAAAAGGAGGTTCCGGGGAGATCATATCCGTTGGGTAGATCTTGGAAGGAACAGAGACCAGAGTTATCGAAGATATCCCCCAGCGTGTGGATGCCTTTCTTTTCCCATCTAGGGTATACCTAATAGGTTGTTGTCCAATAAGGAGTAAATTGTTATTAAATAGAGGGGAATGCATGTGCCATTTATGGCGGTTAGTACACGCTTTCTGGGTGTCACGCCAGGTATGGATCACATGTGTGATAAGAGGGCCAAATCGTAATTTGCTGTGTGTGCGTGCGCGTGTGTGTGACGTGTACATGTGCCTCTCCTCTCTCTGTCTCTCCCTCCTCTTATACTTGTATTTATTTACCCTGAGCAAGTTGCTTAAACAGACACACTTGTTTACATTGTCAGATAACAGGGCAGCTTGCTTCTTCTGAACAATATGCCCAGACAATGGTCCTCATTCTCGAATGGACATACATAAAAGTTACCAAGGAATTCCTTCGTAACTCGATTTACTTACATATTCGGCATTCTCGAACAGCTTCGTATTGTAAATTTGTTGTAAGATTTATGTTGGATTTACGAACTTGAAAACGCAGTCGTAAGTTGGACAGACTGGTGTGCGCCCGTGTTTTCAACAGCTTTCTCATGGGACAAGTCATTGGGGATTGCCGATACTACAGACATCCGTGGAATTAAATAATTATAATGATAATAAATAAGACAATATTTGTATCATTAACAATTATGTTTTGCATTTATAGTCCTGACTCAATGAGGCACTGTGAGCATTACACACTGCAAACCAAATAAATAAGAACTAAACCGATCACCGCGGATATAGCTACTGTATAGTGGAATATACTGTATTAATATGCCATATACTGTCTTCTTCTCTATGATGTTATTTATTGTTGGTTTTATTCCTATTGCTAGAACTAAACAAATGCGTTGACTCTTGACAAGCGCGCAGTGATTCAGTATTGACATTACTAAATGAGATGTCATGCTAATATGTCATGTTCTACAGTAGGACTTACTCTATAATTATAAATAAATATACTATTGAATGGGTCAGCAATGGTGCAGATGCAATGCCGACGTTTAGCTGTTTTGCATATGGCCCTCGTCGTTTTGCACATGCCTCATTCGCCCTATAAGGAGCTGGTGGGACATGTCTGTATGCAAATTCAGGTGAACGCGAACGCGCTTTGCAGTTTAAGAATGAGCATATCTTTCCACTCCCATGTTGATAATCAGGTGCACTGTGCCATTAATATGCGATTATTCACAGTTAACTATATGGACAATCGAATTAATGAATGATCTTTATTGTCATTGTCACAATGTTACAACGAAATTTTAAATGCAGCCCTATAGCAGTCACACAGTCCTATAGATAATAAAAACACAGTCCTAAAACACAGTATTAAAATAATAAAGAAAAGAGTAATTCAATATTTCAATCGTTTGATAGCCCTAATTATAACATCTGGGGAAATGGGGGAAAATAGGAAATGGTCCAATTTCACTATTATTTCATAATGAGAGAATATATAATAATTACTATTAGGTTGAACTCTCTCCACTATTATCTCATCAACTACCATATAGATAGCAATAGAATTTCATATCTTATTCATATCTAACAACAAGTCTGTTAAAATGGGTGTCTATGAGACACATCATTATAAAAATTTGATCATTTAATGGGGTGATCAATTTACCTAATGTTTGTGTGTCAATTTGGAGATCCTTAGGACGAAAACGCACCGCTGGTCAAATACAACATAGTTAGTGATGAATTGAAAATGGGGGACCCTGATGTAAACAAGACGAAAGTCTTTCTCTGGTCTGCATCCCCTTAACAATTGTGTGTATTGGGGCGGCTGAGTGGCGCAGTGGACAAGGCGCTCGCCACTAACGCAGGATATGCTGGTATCGAGCCCAGCTCTCTGCGTTGTTACCGGCTTGGCCAGTCGTCATACTAACACAATTGGCAGTGTTAGGGGTGGGAAAGCCGGTGGGTGGGGATTGGACGTTGTGGACAGCGACTCCTACAGGTCAGTTGGTGCGCCTGTACAGCAGAATTAGGAAGTATCGGGGGCAGCGTGAGCCTCCCACGCGTTACTCCTCGCCACTGAGAGATCGCGCTGTTCAGGTGAAAAGATGCGACAGCTGCCTCCTCGTGTACCGGAGGGGACACGTGATGCAAGGCTTGGTCCTCACTGCAGCCGACCAGTGGGAGGCATAGTCTAGCAACGTTCGAGACAGGGGAGGGGAGAATTGAAGGGAGAATTGGCGAGGCGAAATTGGGATGGGAGAAAAAAAATTTAAATAAGGAGAAAAAGTGGATACAAAAAAGATAATTGTGTGTATTGAGCTGTACTGTATTGTACCCATTCTGCTATCTGTTAATAAAATGTTCAATCAATAAATCAATCAATCAATCAATAGTTCCATGCCAGGGCAGTTGGGACACTATACAACACACGCTAGAAAAGCAGTCCTTCGTGAACCGGATGTAAACGTTGGCCATGATGAACATCGTAACATGTCTTTAGCATCATCTAACCAAAACTGCTGAGTAGCCTCCAGCTGCAACTCCAGAGCGAGCCCCTCACTAGGTGCTGTGGCAGCCACAGAGAGCGCACGCTGATTGGCGGAAGCAGAACAGGTCTTCCTCTATGGTCCTGTTTACGATCACAGGTAAGAATAGAGAACGTACATTTTTCACACATTGCAATACAAAAGTTTACCTTTGAGTGACACCTTCTCTGCTCTCCCCACAGAGATGGCAACCTCCACCCTCCTCTCAGCCCTTGCAACCTCCTTCGACAAGCTCTGTCCCCTCGTTGAGAAACCTGCCCGCTGTTCCCCACCCAGTCCATGGCTGACGGATGCAGTGAGAGAACAAAGACTGAGGTCCTGAGAGTGGCTGAGAGGAAGTATAGAAAGTCACGCCTCACTGCTGACATCGACACATATCATAACCTCTTGTTAACATTCTCCAAAACCATTACTAATGCCAAAGCTTCTTTCTTTCACCAAAGGATCGAGGCCTCTGCCAAGAATCTTCGCAAACGGCATGCTACCATGCTACCATGTCCTCCCTTCTCACTCCCCCCCACACCCCCTCCTCCCTCATCTTTCTCTGCTGAAGACTTCGCGATCTTCTTTGAGGAAAAAGTGGAGAACATCCGCAGCTCCTTCTCCCAACCCCCACCCATTCTAAATACTGAATCGAGAACCTCATCCTTCACTCTGTCATCTTTCTCTCCCATTACAGAAGCCGAGACCCTGACACTGGTAACGTCGAACCGTCCGTCTACATGCCAGCTGGACCAGCTACCCTTCCCACTCCACCAGACCATAGCACCGGACATCCTCCCATTCCTAACTGCAACCATCAACTCCTCACTCAACTCGAGGGTGGTCCCCACCTCCCTAAAACAAGCCAGAGTCACGCCGCTCATAAAAAAACCAACCCTGAACCCCACCGTCATAGGCAACTATCGTCCTGTCTCTCTTCTCTCCTTCCTTTCTAAAACACTTGAACGTGCTGTATCCAACCAACTTACTGCTTATCTCTTACAGAATGACCTCCTAGACCCTAATCAGTCTGGCTTCCGGACTGGCCACTCCACAGAAACGGCCCTCATTGCGGTCACAGAGGCACTTCACTTAGCAAAAGCGAAAGGCCTCTCCTCTGTCCTGATTCTCCTAGATCTATCTGCAGCCTTCGACACAGTCAACCATCAGATCCTCCTCGCGGCCCTAGCAGGAATGGGAGTGGCTGGCTCTGTGCTGACATGGCTGACATCATACCTCAATGACCGCTCCTACCAAGTGTCATGGAGAGGGACCCTATCGGCCACCCGCCCCCTGCGGACGGGTGTCCCCCAGGGTTCGGTCCTAGGACCCCTTCTCTTCTCCCTCTACACTAAATCACTGGGTAACATTATCACGTCTCATGGCTTCTCATATCATTGTTATGCCGTTGATACTCAACTCTTCCTCTCCTTCCCTCCCTCAGATATCCACGTCTCTGAGCGGATCTCGGCCTGTCTGTCCGACATCTCCGCCTGGATGACGACCATTGCTCCACCTGCCGGCCAAATCCTCCCCCCTGACCGACCTTTCCATCACAGTCGAGAATGCAGCTGTGACCGAATCCCTGATCGCCAAGAACCTTGGTGTTGTCCTCGACGACCAGTTGAACTTCTCTGCTCACATTGCAGCGACAACCAGAACCTGTAGATTCCTCCTGAGCAATTTCAGAAGGATCCGCCCCTTCCTGACAAAAGAAGCCACCCAACTCCTCGTCCAATCAACAGTCATCTCCTGCCTCGACTACTGCAACGCACTGCTTGCTGGCCTCTCGGCCACTGCCACCAAGCCTCTTCAACTCATTCAGAACGCAGCGGCCCGCCTGATCTCAAACCTACCGAAGTCGGCCCATGTCACCCCACTTCTTAGGGAGCTGCACTGGCTCCCCATTGCTGCACGAATCCGCTTCAAGGCCCTCGACCTAGCATACCGTGCGGCAAAGGGAACCGCTCCCGCCTACCTCCGGTCAATGGTCTCTAACTACACACCCTCAAGACCCCTACGCTCTGCATCTTCTGGCCGCCTCAGACCTACTACTATCCAAGCTCCGGGAGGGTCATCAAAGAGAAGTCGCCTATTCTCAGTCCTTGGCTTGCCCCACAATGGTGGAATGAACTACCCACCCCAGTTAGGACAGCCGAAACCCGTCCAATATTTTGCCGTTGACTAAAGACGCACTTATTCAACCATTATCTGAAGAAAAAAATTATAATATATATATATATATATATATATATATATATATATATATAACCCTAACTAACCTTACTGTCATGCACTTGTCCTAATAAACTAACCTACACTGTAGCACGCAACACTCTGATGAACATTGTTACTCAGCTGATAGAGTTGTACCCTTCCTGATGACTTGTCGTACAGAACTTGTAAGTTGCGTTGGATAAAAGCGTCAGCTAAATGACTAAATGTAAATGTAAATGTATGTACCCAACAGTGATATGTTTTGGTTTTTAACGTGGTGGTACATTATATTACTGCTAATTCTATGATAATTTTGTATTTTTCTATTTATTACTAATAATATTTAATTATATAATTAATTAATTATGTATGTATTGTATTCATTATTATATTATTACTTTTTATCTTCTCCTATATGCATGTATCTTTTGTTAAGCAATTCGAGATGACTTGTAATAAAGTGCTATATAAATAAAATGTATTATGTTGTCCTTTTGTATTGTTTCAGTGAGGTGGAGGAATTTGACCGGAGGATAGACAAACAAATGAAGAAGGAAGGGAGACCATGGCACATTTGGTAGATAGTGCTTTTGCCTACTTCCTACACAATCATAGGTTTGAATATCAGCTCAGGCCATGTTGTTATGCATGGCAAGTTGTGTGTTGGGTCCACTTCAGATTTATGATAACCTTTTAAGAATGTGGAGATGTCCCTACCCTTTCTCAACCTCAGTTTGATCTGTGGTGATGAGCGGCCAATTTCTTGTGTGCAACAGAAATATTACTTGTCCTATTATTGTCCCTTATTTGAAGAGATTAATGCACAAGAGCTGTACTGGCCTAACAGAAATTATGTTTGTGCTTTCTTCTAGATAACGCCATTCAACCATGGGACTGGTTCTCGGCAATGAAAATAAAAAATGTTTTACAAATTGCTGAAAACACTGGTGTCGACTGATTTCTTCTGCAGTTTATTATTGCATTTACATGTAGATAGAACTAAACAAATGCGTTGACTCTTGACAAGCGCGCAGTGATTCAGTATTGACATTACTAAATGAGATGTCATGCTAATATGTCATGTTCTACAGTAGGACTTACTCTATAATTATAAATAAATATACTATTGAATGGGTCAGCAATGGTGCAGATGCAATGCCGACGTTTAGCTGTTTTGCATATGGCCCTCGTCGTTTTGCACATGCCTCATTCGCCCTATAAGGAGCTGGTGGGACATGTCTGTATGCAAATTCAGGTGAACGCGAACGCGCTTTGCAGTTTAAGAATGAGCATATCTTTCCACTCCCATGTTGATAATCAGGTGCACTGTGCCATTAATATGCGATTATTCACAGTTAACTATATGGACAATCGAATTAATGAATGATCTTTATTGTCATTGTCACAATGTTACAACGAAATTTTAAATGCAGCCCTATAGCAGTCACACAGTCCTATAGATAATAAAAACACAGTCCTAAAACACAGTATTAAAATAATAAAGAAAAGAGTAATTCAATATTTCAATCGTTTGATAGCCCTAATTATAACATCTGGGGAAATGGGGGAAAATAGGAAATGGTCCAATTTCACTATTATTTCATAATGAGAGAATATATAATAATTACTATTAGGTTGAACTCTCTCCACTATTATCTCATCAACTACCATATAGATAGCAATAGAATTTCATATCTTATTCATATCTAACAACAAGTCTGTTAAAATGGGTGTCTATGAGACACATCATTATAAAAATTTGATCATTTAATGGGGTGATCAATTTACCTAATGTTTGTGTGTCAATTTGGAGATCCTTAGGACGAAAACGCACCGCTGGTCAAATACAACATAGTTAGTGATGAATTGAAAATGGGGGACCCTGATGTAAACAAGACGAAAGTCTTTCTCTGGTCTGCATCCCCTTAACAATTGTGTGTATTGGGGCGGCTGAGTGGCGCAGTGGACAAGGCGCTCGCCACTAACGCAGGATATGCTGGTATCGAGCCCAGCTCTCTGCGTTGTTACCGGCTTGGCCAGTCGTCATACTAACACAATTGGCAGTGTTAGGGGTGGGAAAGCCGGTGGGTGGGGATTGGACGTTGTGGACAGCGACTCCTACAGGTCAGTTGGTGCGCCTGTACAGCAGAATTAGGAAGTATCGGGGGCAGCGTGAGCCTCCCACGCGTTACTCCTCGCCACTGAGAGATCGCGCTGTTCAGGTGAAAAGATGCGACAGCTGCCTCCTCGTGTACCGGAGGGGACACGTGATGCAAGGCTTGGTCCTCACTGCAGCCGACCAGTGGGAGGCATAGTCTAGCAACGTTCGAGACAGGGGAGGGGAGAATTGAAGGGAGAATTGGCGAGGCGAAATTGGGATGGGAGAAAAAAAATTTAAATAAGGAGAAAAAGTGGATACAAAAAAGATAATTGTGTGTATTGAGCTGTACTGTATTGTACCCATTCTGCTATCTGTTAATAAAATGTTCAATCAATAAATCAATCAATCAATCAATAGTTCCATGCCAGGGCAGTTGGGACACTATACAACACACGCTAGAAAAGCAGTCCTTCGTGAACCGGATGTAAACGTTGGCCATGATGAACATCGTAACATGTCTTTAGCATCATCTAACCAAAACTGCTGAGTAGCCTCCAGCTGCAACTCCAGAGCGAGCCCCTCACTAGGTGCTGTGGCAGCCACAGAGAGCGCACGCTGATTGGCGGAAGCAGAACAGGTCTTCCTCTATGGTCCTGTTTACGATCACAGGTAAGAATAGAGAACGTACATTTTTCACACATTGCAATACAAAAGTTTACCTTTGAGTGACACCTTCTCTGCTCTCCCCACAGAGATGGCAACCTCCACCCTCCTCTCAGCCCTTGCAACCTCCTTCGACAAGCTCTGTCCCCTCGTTGAGAAACCTGCCCGCTGTTCCCCACCCAGTCCATGGCTGACGGATGCAGTGAGAGAACAAAGACTGAGGTCCTGAGAGTGGCTGAGAGGAAGTATAGAAAGTCACGCCTCACTGCTGACATCGACACATATCATAACCTCTTGTTAACATTCTCCAAAACCATTACTAATGCCAAAGCTTCTTTCTTTCACCAAAGGATCGAGGCCTCTGCCAAGAATCTTCGCAAACGGCATGCTACCATGCTACCATGTCCTCCCTTCTCACTCCCCCCCACACCCCCTCCTCCCTCATCTTTCTCTGCTGAAGACTTCGCGATCTTCTTTGAGGAAAAAGTGGAGAACATCCGCAGCTCCTTCTCCCAACCCCCACCCATTCTAAATACTGAATCGAGAACCTCATCCTTCACTCTGTCATCTTTCTCTCCCATTACAGAAGCCGAGACCCTGACACTGGTAACGTCGAACCGTCCGTCTACATGCCAGCTGGACCAGCTACCCTTCCCACTCCACCAGACCATAGCACCGGACATCCTCCCATTCCTAACTGCAACCATCAACTCCTCACTCAACTCGAGGGTGGTCCCCACCTCCCTAAAACAAGCCAGAGTCACGCCGCTCATAAAAAAACCAACCCTGAACCCCACCGTCATAGGCAACTATCGTCCTGTCTCTCTTCTCTCCTTCCTTTCTAAAACACTTGAACGTGCTGTATCCAACCAACTTACTGCTTATCTCTTACAGAATGACCTCCTAGACCCTAATCAGTCTGGCTTCCGGACTGGCCACTCCACAGAAACGGCCCTCATTGCGGTCACAGAGGCACTTCACTTAGCAAAAGCGAAAGGCCTCTCCTCTGTCCTGATTCTCCTAGATCTATCTGCAGCCTTCGACACAGTCAACCATCAGATCCTCCTCGCGGCCCTAGCAGGAATGGGAGTGGCTGGCTCTGTGCTGACATGGCTGACATCATACCTCAATGACCGCTCCTACCAAGTGTCATGGAGAGGGACCCTATCGGCCACCCGCCCCCTGCGGACGGGTGTCCCCCAGGGTTCGGTCCTAGGACCCCTTCTCTTCTCCCTCTACACTAAATCACTGGGTAACATTATCACGTCTCATGGCTTCTCATATCATTGTTATGCCGTTGATACTCAACTCTTCCTCTCCTTCCCTCCCTCAGATATCCACGTCTCTGAGCGGATCTCGGCCTGTCTGTCCGACATCTCCGCCTGGATGACGACCATTGCTCCACCTGCCGGCCAAATCCTCCCCCCTGACCGACCTTTCCATCACAGTCGAGAATGCAGCTGTGACCGAATCCCTGATCGCCAAGAACCTTGGTGTTGTCCTCGACGACCAGTTGAACTTCTCTGCTCACATTGCAGCGACAACCAGAACCTGTAGATTCCTCCTGAGCAATTTCAGAAGGATCCGCCCCTTCCTGACAAAAGAAGCCACCCAACTCCTCGTCCAATCAACAGTCATCTCCTGCCTCGACTACTGCAACGCACTGCTTGCTGGCCTCTCGGCCACTGCCACCAAGCCTCTTCAACTCATTCAGAACGCAGCGGCCCGCCTGATCTCAAACCTACCGAAGTCGGCCCATGTCACCCCACTTCTTAGGGAGCTGCACTGGCTCCCCATTGCTGCACGAATCCGCTTCAAGGCCCTCGACCTAGCATACCGTGCGGCAAAGGGAACCGCTCCCGCCTACCTCCGGTCAATGGTCTCTAACTACACACCCTCAAGACCCCTACGCTCTGCATCTTCTGGCCGCCTCAGACCTACTACTATCCAAGCTCCGGGAGGGTCATCAAAGAGAAGTCGCCTATTCTCAGTCCTTGGCTTGCCCCACAATGGTGGAATGAACTACCCACCCCAGTTAGGACAGCCGAAACCCGTCCAATATTTTGCCGTTGACTAAAGACGCACTTATTCAACCATTATCTGAAGAAAAAAATTATAATATATATATATATATATATATATATATATATAACCCTAACTAACCTTACTGTCATGCACTTGTCCTAATAAACTAACCTACACTGTAGCACGCAACACTCTGATGAACATTGTTACTCAGCTGATAGAGTTGTACCCTTCCTGATGACTTGTCGTACAGAACTTGTAAGTTGCGTTGGATAAAAGCGTCAGCTAAATGACTAAATGTAAATGTAAATGTATGTACCCAACAGTGATATGTTTTGGTTTTTAACGTGGTGGTACATTATATTACTGCTAATTCTATGATAATTTTGTATTTTTCTATTTATTACTAATAATATTTAATTATATAATTAATTAATTATGTATGTATTGTATTCATTATTATATTATTACTTTTTATCTTCTCCTATATGCATGTATCTTTTGTTAAGCAATTCGAGATGACTTGTAATAAAGTGCTATATAAATAAAATGTATTATGTTGTCCTTTTGTATTGTTTCAGTGAGGTGGAGGAATTTGACCGGAGGATAGACAAACAAATGAAGAAGGAAGGGAGACCATGGCACATTTGGTAGATAGTGCTTTTGCCTACTTCCTACACAATCATAGGTTTGAATATCAGCTCAGGCCATGTTGTTATGCATGGCAAGTTGTGTGTTGGGTCCACTTCAGATTTATGATAACCTTTTAAGAATGTGGAGATGTCCCTACCCTTTCTCAACCTCAGTTTGATCTGTGGTGATGAGCGGCCAATTTCTTGTGTGCAACAGAAATATTACTTGTCCTATTATTGTCCCTTATTTGAAGAGATTAATGCACAAGAGCTGTACTGGCCTAAC
The DNA here is from genome assembly GCF_963971535.1 of Notolepis coatsorum. Lineage (NCBI taxonomy): Eukaryota > Metazoa > Chordata > Actinopteri > Aulopiformes > Paralepididae > Notolepis > Notolepis coatsorum. The sequence goes on from NC_140169.1 coordinate 128,756,010, forward strand.
AGAAATTATGTTTGTGCTTTCTTCTAGATAACGCCATTCAACCATGGGACTGGTTCTCGGCAATGAAAATAAAAAATGTTTTACAAATTGCTGAAAACACTGGTGTCGACTGATTTCTTCTGCAGTTTATTATTGCATTTACATGTTGAAATAACTATCGCTTAGATCAATAACACTTGTTACCTAAAAGCTGTAAATAGTTATGTAATGCCATTAGATTTGAAACACATTTTAGCATTACAACCCAATAACTGAACTATGTTTGTATTTGTTACCCCAGTGTCTCAAAATACTGAGGATAAGATGTAACACCATTAACCTCTTATCTATGGATCTCATGGAATGTATTCCCAGTGTCAGAAATATAGACTTGAGTCAATTGTAATGAACCAAAGGAGAATATCAATTCTATTTTAATTTTTTTAATGTTGTCATCTTTGACGGTGAATAACACCATGCTAAAATTGACCAGACATGGAAAATCATTCAACACCTTCTTGAGATCACGTGTACAAAAAAATCTAAGTAAATGAATAAAGGGAAGATGATTAAACAGAAGGTATTGTAGATTAGCTTAGTCTAATTTGCCTTAGATTAGTAAAAAGAGATCATAATCACAATCATCAAATCACAATCATCAAAATATATACATCCGAAGGGGAAGAAACTACATTGGTAAACAAGACGGAAGTATTTTACTGTATTGTACCCATTCTGCAATCTGTTAATAAAGTTTTCAATCAATTCCTGGCCGCGACCTCTCTCCAACCGCACGTCTCAACCGAGCTAACTGTACATTGGTAAACAAGACGGAAGTATTTTACTGTATTGTGCCCATTCTCTGCAATCTGTTAATAAAGTTTTCAATCAATCAATTCCTGGCCGCACGTCTCAACCGAGCTTGGTCAAGGGGGAGGGGCTAGGCCCAATGTGGAGTGACTGCGTGATTACGAAACCTAGCCGCATTTCTCGGAGACGCTCTCTGATTGGCCGACGCCTGTTTCTACACTGGTTAAGCTTAGGCACTCTTTCGAAGTATAGGTTAAGGTTAGAGTTTGTCTTAGAGCGTGACGGCAAGTTATTTCGCCGGTTAAGCGTAGGCACTCTTTCGAAGTTGGTTAAGGTTAGAGTTTGTCTTAGAACGCCAGGTAGTTTGCAGGCTGTTTGACGTGAAAATGGGAAGACACAGCTCGTCACGCGATTGGGCAAACGCGTCAGTGGCCAATCAGAGAGCGTCAGTCAGTGCCAATCAGAGAGCGTCTCCGAGAAATGCGGCTAGGTTTCGTAATCACGCGGAGTGACTTCAATCAGCGCTAACTTCCGTATTCTCCGCCAATCAGCGCACGCTCTCTGTGGCTGCCACAGCGCCTAGTGGCGTGATTTTTCCCCGTAGCCTATGTTTGCGAAGATGCTCTCTGATTGGCTAGCCGCGTGCAGCGAAGACCCTCTCTGATTGGTTTAGCGCCGAAGGGTCTCTTCCGCCTTGTACATATATATTCTCTGCTTCAAAGTGGTTATGCTTTGGCCCTCTTTCGAAGTGGGATATGCTTAGAGTTAGGGTTAAGGTTAAGGTTAGGGTTAAGGTTAAGGTTAGGGTACAACATATCAATTGTTTTTGAATATGCGGAACAGACCCTTCGGCGCTAAACCAATCAGAGAGGGTCTTTGCTATACGCGGCTAGCCAATCAGAGAGCGTCTTCGCAAACATAGGGTACGGAAAAAAATCACGCCGCCTAGTGAGGGGCTCGCTGGAGGCTATTGGAACTGCTAAATGCATCTTCTACTGTTTTAATCAAAACATTTTAAATATTTCACGCATTCTCCTATTTTCTAGCTAATTGTTGCGTGACAATATATTGGAAATGGGGGTTCCTGTATTTTTCCGTTGGCATACAACATAATGATGAATTGAAAATGGGGGACCCTGATGTAAACAAGACGAAAGCCTTTCTCTGGTCTGCATCCCCTTAACAATTGTGTGCAGGGGTGTAGCTCCAGATTCTGGGCCCCATGAAAGAATGTTTTTGTAGGCCCCCAGTGTATGCGAGCGCGCGTAAGCGCGCGAGCGAAATTTTTTTTGCCATTTTTTTATTGATGAAAACGCATAATATGGTTTTTACCTATACATTCGGATCAGCAGTTCAGCACCTGCACTGTTGGTGGGTGAGCCTAGTAAAGGATGTCGCATTGCGTTCATCTTCAATGAATGGACCAATGCAATAGTCTACCAAAGCCCCCCCTCTCTCTATATATATCTCACACACACACACACACACACACACACACACACACACACACACACTTCAGAAACAAACATAGTATCAATGAGAGCATCAATAATACACCTGAGTGATGTCTAGTAAAAAAAAAAAAAAAAAAAAAAATGTGGGCCCCCCTCAGTGCTGGGCCCTTGGAATCATCCTAAGCTACCCCCCCCAGCTACGCCCCTGATTGTGTGTATTGAGCTGTGCTGTATTGTACCCATTCTGCAATCTGTTAATAAAATGTTCAATCATTCAATCAATCAATAGTTCCATGCCAGGGCAGTGGGGGCGCTGTGAGCTGTCTTGCGACTTTCGCTATACAACGCACGCTAGAAAAGCAGTCCTTCGTGAACCGGATCATGTAAACGTTGGCCATGATCAACATCGTAACATGTCTTTAGCATCATCTAACCAAAACTGCTAAATGCATCTTCTACTGTTTTAATCAAAACAGTTTTTAATATTTCACGCATTTTCCGATTTTCTAGCTAATTGTTGCGTGATAATATATTGGAAATGGGGGTTCCTGCATTTTTCCGTTGGCTGAGTCGAAAGTATGCGTCAATTGTTGTGCATTGTACTGAGGAGAAGGTACGTAACGTTGGCTTGCTAAAAACCTAGCTAGCCAAGTTCAAGTTTGTTTATTAGTTGTCACAATAAAATACATGTACTTTACGGTGAAATGCTTGGTTCTGTACGAGCCCCTGAGAGTGTGCTTCATACCGCCGGAGCCCACAGAGAGGCGGCCGGACAATGCGGCGCCATTTTTCATACGAGCGGCACTAGCCTCCGTCCGTAGCGTTAAGACACCAATTTAGACAAGTCCCTCTAAATAAACGTTTTTTTTTGTGTTATGTAAAATGTATGTTGATGGTTTAGTGCCGTTAGATATTTTATATTGATCCAACTGCTGCAGACAAGCCCCCCCATCAACACGGCCAAATTAGCATAATCATTCCCGGTTTATACACGTAAACACGTATCCTCTGAGCTCCTAGGGTACTTGTAAAACGACTCGATAGCTTTAAATTCGCTTATACATTTTAGAGTTAAATGGCGAGTTAAAAAAACACACGGATATTTTCCTTTTTGAAGTAGTGAGCGGAGCTCCATTGTTTAATAACGTTACGGCAGAACGTTGACCTCGCGAGGCTACTGTTAGCTAGGTGAGCTAGCACGCGCTGTGAGCTCCCGTTAGCTAGGTGAGCTAGCACGCGCTGTGAGCTACCGTTAGCTAGGTGAGCTAGCACGCGCTGTGAGCTACCGTTAGCTAGGTGAGCTAGCACGCGTGATGTGAACTTAAAGTAGACACTCAAAACCACTCTGAAACAGGCAACCATTAGCTAATGCAGCATGTAGACAAGCATGTATATGAGCTCCCCATGGCAGGGTTGGGTGGGTTTCTTTATAAATGCATTCCGTTACAATTTGAATTACCTGTTGAAATATGTATTCAGTACACTCACTGACACGAGTGTCTCAATAATGCAAAGTAATGTAATGCGCACTTAAGCGCAAATGCCTTTAAATGAGATGTTAATTGATTCCCCTGGCATTCAAAAAATGCCTCAAGCCTATGGACAGTACATTAGCACAAAGTCCATTTATAAATTCCAAAACGGTATCCTAAAGTCCAGAGCCACAGCGTCCATAACTGCAGTTTTAGATTATTTCCCCCCATTTAGGCGAACAGGAGAGGGAGAGACTGTAAAACGTCCTGTTTACTGTACAAACGTATATCAAGTTTGTTTATTAGTTGTCACAATAAAATACATGTACTTTACGGTGAAATGCTTGGTTCTGTATGAGCCCCCGCCCCCCAGTGAGAGTTAGTTCATAGTAATACAGTAAAAAAAAAACACTACCGGTAAGTAAAAGATGAATATACTATACAGCCTGTATTCTATATTGGTCAGTAAATGATGGGAATTAAACTGAAAACGGTGACCAGTTTTAATGATAACCATGGTCAAATTCCCTGACTGTTAGTAATACTAAATTGTAATTATTGAAAAGAGAAAAAAAAACGTGTTTGATTACAGTGCTTTTATAAACTCTGTACTGTCCACCATCAACCAAGGACATTAGTCTCCCAGAAAAAATGGTTTGTAAGAGTGCTGAGGGAAACTTGATCAAAGATCTTTTTTAAGTGCAGGTGCATTGATGATTATTCATAGAAACATGACCGTACTTTTCTAAATATACTGACTGGAGCCAAGCTGTTAGTAGATGCAAGTGCTTTGGACTTTTATTTTGAAGAACAGAACAAATTTCACATGCACGCTATAGTACTCTACAGCGAGCGAGAATAAAAGACTTGGCGCAGGTAAATTCAGGAGGGTCTACTGGCTAATACTGATTCCGTGTGCCTTGCTATGCATCACCTGAGAACTGTAGAGGGGTGGAGGTCATGTTGATTGTAAATAAAGCAGTATGGTAATGTAACATAACATGGCGATAAATGTTGATCATGTTCTCTCTTATTTTTACAGTCCAAGGAATGCAATGGAGTACGCATTCCTGTTGATACCAGCAAGCCAAACCCCAATGAAGTGGAATTCGACAATTTGTATTTGGACATGAACGGGATTATTCACCCATGCACGCATCCTGAAAACGAGTTAGTCCCTGTCTGTTGTTCTTCTTTAGACTAGTATGTTTGAGCATACTAGTACACACTAGGGGTGGAACGGTACGCATTCGAACCGGACACAGTTCGGCACGACCGCCACGGTTCGGGCGGTCGTGCAGGGTATTGTTCGGTTCGCGTGAATATTAAAGGCAACCAACTTGTGTTCAGCTTTTCGTTCAGCGTTTCTCTGATTGGCCACACGGCCAATCAATCCACTAGCACACGCCCTTGCGGCAAGAGAGACGCGGCAGGAGCGCTGGTCGAACCAGCGGTGTTCTGTTGTGTGACTGTACTACAGCGGTGTTCTGTTGTGTGACTGTACTAAACTCTTCCACCACATGACCGACATTTGACATACAGTACACCTCCTATCTATGTTGGGATTATGTTTGGTCATGACAAAACAATAAAAATCGCTACTGTTAGTAATGCTGCCACCACCCACTTCAATGACAGAGCTCTCATATTTGCGAATGCATAAACTATATCTTAAATTATGGCGATGTGTCTAATATGGCTGTCGCGAAGTCATTGATAAGCGACAGCCATATTAGACACATAGCCATAATTTAAGATATAGTTTATGCATTCGCAAAATATGAGAGCGCGCCGCTGTCATTGAAGGGCTTCCTACAACAGAGCACCGCCGCTGCTGCTGCTGAAGCTGTATCAAGCCGGCGGCGGCGCACGGAAGCCGGGGAGAAACCACTGCGTCGCCCCGCTGGCGTTTCAGGCTCAGCAGCCTCCACGGGCGAAATAACATATAACGTTACAGTTCCACACTGATGTACAGTGAGTGTCTAATATGGCTGTTGCGAAGTCATGCCTCTCCCTCTGAAAGCCCATCCACGCTGTGTATCATAGAGACATAGACTGCACTGGGTTTTATCACTGGAGATATATTTCTCACTCACCATAGCATTGTATTTTGCGCCATCTGACAATATCATAATGATGTGTTTTCTATATTATATCCACAATCATTCATCTAAAAAATTGTATGGGCTTTGATTAAACATGTAACCTACGCATTTCATAACTGTATGGGCTTTGTTTATACACGAGTGAATCTGGTAGTTGGTTGTTAAAAACGCGAAACATAATAACGTTACGCTTTCTAGTTCAGCGCATTTCATAACTGTATGGGCTTTGTTTATACACAAGTGAATCTGGTAGTTGGTTGTTAAAAACGCGAAACATAATAACGTTACGCTTTCTAGTTCAGCGCATTTCATAACTGTATGGGCTTTGTTTATACACGAGTGAAACAGCAGCCCAACACAAGTGCGTTGGAACAGCCGCGCTGCCGCTCGCTTGCGCTCCTTGGATTTCATTTGGGACGTGGGACGACTGCGCTTGCCTGCGCGGGGGCGCGGCCAATCAGAGAAAAGCCGAACACAAGTTGGTTGCCTTTAATATTCACGCGTTCGGTTCAGGGGATGCAAAAAAAAATTGGGACGGAGAGGTGAAGCACCGGCTGCTGGCTGCTGCAGCAGGTGCTAGTCAGTTCGTAGAAAGTGCGTGTAAATGACAAGCGCAATATAAATCAATCTTCATTACGACTTTAAAAACATTTGGCATTAACATTACATAGGCGGCAGGCCTACATCTTGCCATAACGTTAGCACGGTTTGTGATGCTACAAGTACAACACACGTTGGTAGCCCGCCAGCTCCAATACAGCCAGTGAAATCATTATCAGACATCAATGAAATGTTACCGTAGCTAGCAGAGGGGTGTCGAAAGACAATGACGTTTATTCAACATCCAAGAAGGCTCAGGGCAATTCCAGCGTTATTACATTCAGAGAGAACATTGGAAACTTAACTTAACATTGACATGGCATCGATTTGAATTGGAAGTATAGTTTACACATTTTAGTTACACTTATTGAGATAAAGATGAGCCTGCAGTAAAATGTTTTGACCTTTTGGATTTTGAGATGGGTGACAAAATACAGCGTTACGGAAATTGACAAGCTTTTCGGACTCACTGAACACATGATACACTCTGTGAATATCTTATTACTATCACTTTGTAGGGAAGGGTTTGAGGTACCCAAAAAGCACATTGAGGAAAACCTGGCATTTCCTCAAGGAATGAATCACAAAAAAGTGCCGTTATGGATGGTACATTTTTGCGTTATGGATGTTACGCGTCTGAAATAGACAAAAAACACTATCAAAAATAGGGCTTTACCCACATGTGTTTGACTTCGGTGGACCATTTTGAGGGTCAAACCAGTCTGGATTCATGTTATAGTCTGAAAAAATTCCAGGAAATGCTGAGAAATGTTCTAGAATGTTTGATTATGACATCATACTGTGACATCACAAATGTTCTAGAATGTATTATGACATCATACTGTGACATCATAAATACTTACTTACTTACTTACTTACATCACAAAAATCACAAAGTCTTAAATAGTTTCAAAATATCAGTCACTTCTGAAAATAAATTACAAAGTATTTGGAAAATAGTTCTTTATTTGATTAACACTTTAATCGCCATGGGTTAAATTCATAATTTACCATCCCTCGCCAGCCCTATTTAACATGGAGAAGTTCCCCTTCTTTGCAGGGCTATAACTTTTTAAATTCTATTGCTAAATTGCCATTATTATGGCCCATTCAATGTCCTATATGTATTGTTCAGGGTGTAGCAACGTTAAACTTTTTCATTCACATATTCATACTAAAATATGGTCTAAAGTATAAGTATGTTTTTATCGTTTTCTGCAGCTTTCTTCAGAACGTGATTTATAGCCCTAAATGCATTATATTGATGATCAAATACAGTTTGGTAGGAATCTGTGTGAGATAAAAAATTTCAACTGGACGTGGTTCTAGAAGTTTCTACGCATCATCTGATGATGACCGGATGGGCGGGGGATCGTTTATAATTCCGTGGGCAGCGTTAGATGATTCATCCAGAGTGGGTCATATGTTCATCAGATCAGTTAGTATAGAAGACGTTAGAAAATAACGCTGAATCTTACCGTGGCTTCCTCGCGCCGCTGGCAGATGAGCGTGGAACAGAATTTTTTCTATTATGGGATGGATTGTATAATAGTATATACGTCCAAATCATGTTTTTTCAAGTTATTTGCACCGATCGATGTTCACTGTGTCAATACGGAGTCTCTCTAACGATAGCGAGTGGCCGGACCACATATGGATGAGCACTACCGGTTCAAAGGTTAATTTCCGGCTGGCGATCTGCCGATCGGCCACCAGATGGCGCTAGAGAGTTGAGAGGAGATCAGCAGTGTGTCTCAGGGCTCCGGAAAGGAAATATGATTTCGATGACAGATTTTTGAAATATTGACATCAAAGACTAGTTACGGCGTCTTCGGCAGAATGAGCATGGCTCGGAATGACGTGAACTTGTCCGCGGCGATCATAGTGTTAACAAAAAAGTGTTTTCTATACAGAGAACAGCAATATCGGTTAAATCAGAAAATGAGTTTTGGAGCAATTCCATGAAAATGTCAACCTCACCATGAAAAAGAAAGTTATAAAAAAATCAAGTCCAATACACTCTGCCTGGACTGGTTCAGAGAAATGGTATCTCCCTCTGTTATCCATGTGAGGATTGAGGTGTTCACGAATCTGATCAAAACTGACCCAGGACTTGTCCTCTTTGGTTGGAAGTGCAGCGGTAAGCTTCCATAAGGGACATGGACATGTGGCGTTTCTGAACCCTCTGCTTGACTCCTTCTCTTATGGTCACTGCATCCTTCATTCCTGGGGCCTGTCTTGAAATGTCGTCCCTGGAATAATACTCATTTACTTTCAGTTTGGTTTCATTTGGGGTTTCTGTGTTTTTTGGGGTGGGTTTCTTGTCACGATACTCGGCAAAACAATAACAAATACACATAGGGGCGACAGTGGCTTGAGAGGTAGAGCAGTCGTCTGGCAATCCGGAGGTTCCCGGTTCGACTCTCGCTCCTCCCGGGCAGCGTGTCGATGTGTCCTTGAGCAAGACACTTAGCCCCTAATTGCTCCCGATGAGCAGGTTGGCACCTTGCATGGTTGCCTCCGCCGTCCGTGTGTGAATGTGTGAGTGAATGGGTAAAATGTGAGTAACAAATTGTAAAGCGCTTTGGATAAAAGCGCTATATAAAAAAGCAGCCATTTACATGTAGGCTGAGCAGACGCGAGGGGGAGATGGCCGACGGCAGCCGATTAGCAGTAGGCTAACATGGACACTGCTCTGCCTAGACAAACAATGTGTGAAAAAGTTGTGTCTGGAAATATGTTGGATTTTAATCAAACAAGGAGTCATAAAATACTTCTGATTTAAATCAAACAAAGGGGTCATAATCGGACTTAACAACACACATTTTTGATAGTGTTTTTTGTCTATTTCAGACGTGTAACATCCATAACGGCACTTCCTTGAGAGGAAATGCCAGGTTTTCCTCAATGTGCTTTTTGGGTACCTCAAACCCTTCCCTACAAATTGATAGTAAACATGTTATTCTTTGAAAAAGATATTCAGAGTTTTCATCATGTGTTCAGTGAGTCCGAAAAACAACTGTTTACTAACTCCAACCGGGACTATTGCTGCTTTTCCACTGCATGTTCAGTGTTTCCCCTACCATTGCCTATCCGTGACACGCGCGCCCTGCGACAACGCTAGTAGTTTTGGGGGGGGCCTACCACCCCCCTTGAAAAAAATCCTAGGGGAAATACTGCGGTTATCAACTCTATTCAATTCCGGTAACATTGGAGTCGAGAAGGTCTGAAGGTAGAGGTACCACACGCTAAATTGTCCGTGCGGTCCCCCAACCCATAGATAGTTCCAACTCACAGAATTATGTTAATCCACCACAGTTTCACAATGACTGTGTTGCACTCAATATTTAAAGGGGACATGCATTATAAATGGCTTTTCTGTGTTTATCATGGTTTTATAGTAATACGGGTTAGTATCAATGGGCCTGTGTCTCTAATTACCATATTGACTCATCAGTCTAGTCTCGAGTTCATGAGATCCTCCCTCACTCAACTAAGGCATAACAAAAAATATTGTTTGTTTCCTGTTGGTTGTCAGTTAAGGCCATGGGTAGGTAGGGAATTTATTAGTGTGGGTGACCTGGTGAAGCCAGGTTGCCACCCACCAGGGTTCGAAATTAACGGGGGCTTGGGGCAAAAGGCCCTCGAAAATTGACCAAATGCCCTCAAATCAGTTAAGGGGGGCAAAAAAAGCCCCTGACAGTTTACTAATTATATACCGTACTTTTCGCACTATAAGCCGCACCTGACTATAAGCCGCAGCAGCTAAATTGAATGATGTGTACATATATAAGCCGCACTGGATTATAAGCCGCAGGTGTTTTAATGTTTAATTACCACATGCAATTAGCATTGGGACACAATACTGTCGGACAAATAACAAGAATTAACTAATTTACAAGTTGTATTAAGTTTAGCAAATAAGGGAACAGATAAATAACATTTCAATGCAGTCAAAAAAGCTATATTTTAGATTTTTACATTTTCGGATTTGGTCACGTCGAGTCACATATAAGCCGCACCGTTATATAAGCCGCAGGGTCGAAAAATGGGGGGAAAAGCCGCGGCTTATAGTCCGAAAAGTACGGTATATAATTATATATATGCTCTACAGTGCGAGCATTTCCCTCGTATTTGCCCCTAATAATGTGTGTGTGCAAACCGGAAAAATCATTTACTTGCAGTGTGCGAGACAGACGAGTGATTGTGAAGATTACAAAACGGCTCCGCTGTTAATAGTTCAGATTGAAACTGGACTGAAATTCAGTTTTTGGGTGGAATGTTTGTTCCAAGGAGGAGGGAGGCGGGGCCCGCTGCGTGTTTACAGGCACTTGAGAGGAATCAGAGGATGCGAACACAGACAGAGCGCTCTGCTCTCATCAAGCATTGCACTGCTATCTTAACGTTAGCAAGCTAAGCATCTGCATAGCGCGACCTGTGTAACGTTAAGTAACTTGTGTTCGGCGGGGAAAGACCGTTCCATTTGTAACAACTCCAAAGAATAATATCCGATCCCGATGCGCATTTCCTTCATTCCACAGCGCTGAGCGCGCAACGTATTTCATTGATCGATCTGGCCAGAGCCTATACTCACAAACGTTGCGTGTGTGGGGTTTTTCATCCATTTGAAACAAGCCTCTTGACTGTTGGAATTAGGGATGTTAAAAATAAAATATCTAATAATATTATTCAATATTAGACATTCATTGATCCAGAGGCAACAGGTTATTCGTCTGCTATTTGTAGATATATCAAGACAACAACACAACTTGCCCTCAGGGACAATAATATTTAATCTATTTAGATAGAGTATGTATGTATTATTTACAGATAATTGAAGGTACCTCAAAACATGAAACCAAGCCATGATGTCACACATTGTGTGTGTGTGTTACTTGAACAATTGTCACTGTGCTCCAAAATTTCTGTGTGCTCCTAAATTTGTATTTAGATTTTATTTATTAACATTTTATTTAGGAGCACATGTGCTCCTTGGGAAAAAGGTTAGCGTAGAGCCCTATATATGGAGACATTAACATTACGTTATCAAACATGGGGACGAAGACTGTAAAAAAAAAGTGTCAACAATGTTTTATAATCTTTATGTTAATTTTCATTATAAAAATGTTGTGCCCCCGAAATACAAAAAAAGCCCCCGAAAATCAATTAAGGGGGGCAAAAAAAGCCCTTGAATTTTTTTTAATTTCTAACCCTGCCACCCACACTATAGTAATCTATACGCTTTTTATTTATTCTTTCTTTATTCCACCGATTTTGCAAACGCACCTCCTGCCAGAGCGTTCGCGCCCCATACACGTGAAAGGTATCAACTACCGGCTTGCTCCAAGTCACAGCGCTATTGCTTTTCGGAAAGTTTTGTTTGCCATAGAGAATTGCGAGAGACCCTCTCCCGTTGGCCGGCGGTGCACAGGCGTCACCCACACTTTCACAATTTCCCCCGTGCGGAATTGTCTAGTTTTATTTTATTTTTTATTTTATTCTTTCCCACGGCGACTATGGATAGGGAATTTCTTTATTTAATTAAAAATGTTCACAACAACATGGATGCATGTACTCTAACAGCATGTTTCATATCCATAATACTAAAGGTTTGACGAAGATTTCTATGAAACTTTATATAAAAAAAAAAATCATAAAATATATTGGGTCGCACCTAAATCGGCAGGGTCTGTCAGCAACCGGAAACAAACCATTATTTTTTTTAGGCCTAAGCTGTTCTGATTTGACTGTTTTGCTGATGTTAATATAGCACAGATTTGCATAACTAACACCCTTCTATGGTTGACAGCGACAGCAGAGCGAGTGGAATTATCTTCACTTCCTCAAACAGAGCGAGGCAGACAACGAGGGAGACAGACAGACAGACAGACAGACAGACAGACACACACACACACTTCTGTCGGGCAAACAAACCGAGGAAGCAGCAGTAGCACATACTCATTTACTCACAACCTGGATGCTCCGTCTCTCTCTCTGTGTGGATGACTGTCACTCAAAGTGCTTATGGGCGGAGCCAGGCCAACACAGCCTGAAATCCAAAATGAGAAATGTGGCTTTTGAGTACTTGATTAGAAATATAAAACAATGCATTTTTTAAAATAAAAGCTTACAGGTGTGTTCAATAGACTCAGGAATTGTGTAAAGTTCAGGCATTAAAGCGTTCCGTCTCGCGGCGGATTTCCGTCAATTGGCTACCTGGTATAATATGATTTGTAGATGCAGATTGAAGCTAAATTGAGCCAATCGGAGGCGTCAAATATCATGAAAAAGGGATTTTTTTTTCTACTGGGTCCGCGCCAAGCAGAGTCATGGCGATCAATAATGGCAGGACGCACGCAGCGACTATATACATTTGACGAAGAAACTACATTGGAGGAGGTTGGGTGGAGGGGGGGGGGACTGTACATTGGATTATCACTGAAACAAGTAGGCTCCCTTAAAACGCTAACGCTATTTAAAAAAAAAAAAATACAGTGGAGGTTAAAATAAGAATATGACTTGGCTTTAATCCCTGAAAGTTGCCCAAATAGTGCTAGGAATAGCAATGCATGTCCCCTTTAAATAATGTTAGTCTTCTAAATAAATGTGGACATGATCAAGTTTCAAGTTTATTTATTAGTTGTCATACAGAATACTTTTGTATGAAATGCTTCTTTCTGATTTGCTCCGGAGAGTGCTAGATAAAATAACAAGATGGTGTAAAATAGTATAATTATAAAATAGAAAGTAAAGTACGTAAACAAAACAAATGTTCAATATACATATATACAGTGTATGTACAGTCTATACTTCTGTACAGTCTATACAGTCAGCTACTATACAGTACAGTGTAGAATGTTGAGGTATAGCTTAACTTGTGGTGCCACCTTGTGGTGGTGAGGTGCATGGGATTGATGCCAATAAATATAAAGTGTGTTGGTGTCTAAAGTGGGTGCTACACTGCTACAGTGTTGTTTATTTAAAGTGAGTTATGTGTGTTGTGGGTGTATTTGATGGTCTGTTATTGTTCGAGCATCCTGATGGCCTGGGGATAGAAGCTCCTTTGAGTCTCCGGTATCGCTTGCCTGACCGCAGCAGTGTTTGGGTGGCTGGGGTCTTTGATTATTCTCTTAGCCTTACCCATACAGCGCTTGTTGTAAATGTCTTGGAGAGTGGGAAGCCCCCCTCCAATTGTGCGTTCGGCTGAACGGGCCACACTCTGTAGTCTGCTACGGTCTTGTGCAGTGCTATTCCCAAACCAGGAGCTGATATTGCCAGTAAGGATGCTCTCTATTGTGCATGAGTAGAAGTTCTTGAGGATCTTCTGACTCACTTTGAACTTTCTTAGGCGCCTAAGGAAGTAGAGGCGTTGTCGTGCCTTCTTGATAACACTGTCAATGTGTGTGGTCCATGTCAAGTCCTCGGATATGTTGACTCCGAGGTAGGGGTGGACGGTATGGTCTAAAATTTATATCACGGTATAATTTGAAGCATAGACGGTAACGGTATATATCACGGTATCAGTGTTTCCGTTAGAATAATTTTTTGCCTGATAGGCAGGCTATATAAAGAATGACATCCTCAAGGCATGTAGATTTATAATATTTTAACTTAAAACTAGGCTACTTTTGCGTATAAAGTCATTATATTCCAAATAAAATAAGTCCCGAGTCGAGACTCCGTGCTGCTCCCATTGCAAACAGCAGGGCTGGATGCTGGATTTTGCTAGAAGTATATGTAGCTGCAGAGCCGCAGAGCCAGGGGCTCTTTCAGGTCAATTCAGGGCAATTCAGCCGTTGGGTGGGGTGGGGGGGCGCTGTTGAGCGGCCTGTGACCAGACCGCGTGTTGCTTTTTAACAGCGGAGGAGTGCAAGAATGTGACAATTTGACCATGTGACCGCGGCAGCGCGATAGAGCGGCAATGCGGAAATAGGCTGTCTATTGCCATTCTCTAAGACAAACTCTAACCTTAACCAGCTCCTTAACAGCGCCTAAACTTAACCGTTCTAACCTTAACCAACTCTGAAACAATGCCTAACCTTAACCTTAACCATGCCTAACCTTAACCTTAACCATAGAAAGAATATTGCCATTCTCTAAGACAAACTCTAACCTTAACCAGCTCCTTAACAGCGCCTAAACTTAACCGTTCTAACCTTAACCAACTCCGAAACAATGCCTAACCTTAACCTTAACCATGCCTAACCTTAACCGGCGAAAGAATACACGTTAAAAAAAAGAATTTGATGGGATTCGAACTTGTCAACAACGGACCGCAGGACCGCTGCGCTGCCAGGTGAGCTGAGCTTCGAATGAAAATCATGGCGGATTAGGGCGGCAGGGGAGGAAACTAACTTTTTGGCTTACCAGCCAACTGGCGAGTATCTGATTTTTTTTTACCAGCCAAACAGATTTTTTACCAGACAAAAAAAATCGCTAATTGTGATAATTACTTCTTTGTATGTCAAGCCGCGTCAATGTTGTGTATGCATCTGGGTAGGCACACTGTGCCTTTAAGACAGCACGGTGGTCTTACGACAGTGCTGTGAAGTACCGTCAAGTGTTGTGGTAACGTCAGTTGGGTTGGTGTGCTGTTGACGTTGTGCACAGTGCACTGGTTGAGCTAGCCCCTTTCGTGACTGCGATGTGCAAGCCAGGGGCTTTTGAGCATGAAATAAAATGTTTAACCTTACGTCGTAGTCCGTTGCTTTTTTGGAAACATTATAGTCATAACAGATATACACCTAGCTGGCTGCTTTGAGCACACAGGGCTAACGTTAGCTAAAACGCTAACTAGAAGCTAACCACTGTATACAGTTCCAGTAGACAACATTACACCTCAGTGATTTAAATGTGTCCTTAGTAACTTATACTCGATGGTTGTACTAGGGTTGGATGCAGTTCCCCGTTGGTCAGTCTGTCTGTTTTCCATCTTCTGCTGTGTTTAACGTTATCTGTTTGCGAGTGCTCCTGATGGCTAGCCTAGTAGTACCGCGGGACTTTTATTATTATATGTCCGCGGGTTGGCCAGTACTGCGCAAACGTTTATTAAACATTATATGTCCGCGGGTGGTCTTGTGCAGTGCTCTCGTGGCACTGTCAACTAAAGCGAACACTCAGAAGACGCGCACCGTTTGCCAGTGCAGTGATTGCAGAATGTTTTATTTTTTTGTATACTCGCCAGACTGGCGAGTGGTCTTCATGAATCACTCGCCAAACGTAAAAAATACTCGCATTTGGCGAGTAAAGTGGCCTAATTTCCTCCCCTGGCGGTTACATAATGCCGCAAGCTCTGCCGCTCCGCTCTGCGGTTGCCGCGCCTGCCGCGGGGCGTGTCGCAGCCAATCAGGGAAAACGCAGAAGCAACGGCAGCACTGCTCCGCTGTTAATAAGCAATAGGCGACCAGACCTGAAAGAGCCCCTGGCTCTGCGGCTCTGCAGCTGCATGCTATTTCGCAAATCCACTGCTGCAGCCTTCCTCCCGCTGCAGCCGTCGTTATCATAACACTACACACATATCATAATGTTTACAGCAAACTGTAGTTGATCACCAGGTATGTTTTATTAACGTAGAATAATTCATATAAGAAAAACGATAGGTAAGATCTCTTACCTTTCTCCACTGGTTAAAAATGCCAGGAACTGAAATTGAAACTTGCTGTGCGCCGCGGTGATATGTGTTTATTATGAAATGACAATTGCGTGTTGACACGCCCAGTGCGCCCACTGCGCGAAGCCTCCTAAATAACTTTTTCCAGTTTGCACATATCTATTATCTATGACTAATTCTATCTATTTTTAGGGGCAAATGCGATTGAAATAGTCGCGCTGTGGTTACATGACGTCATTGCTATTTTAGAGCTGCCCTACCGGTTACACGGTATAGTCAAAATCCATACCGTAGAGCAAATTCATACCGTTTATACCGTATACCGTTTATACCGTCCACCCCTAGTAAACACTGAAAAAGGCCATTTATAAGATAGATCTTACCTATCGTTTTTCTTATATGAATTATTCTACGTTAATAAAACATACCTGGTGATCAACTACAGTTTACTGTAAACATTATGATATGTGTGTAGTGTTATGATAACGACGGGAGGACGGCTGCTGCAGCAGTGGATTTGCGAAATAGCATGCAGCTGCAGAGCCGCAGAGCCAGTGGCTCTTTCAGGTCTGGTCACAGGCCCGCTCAACAGCGCCCCCCCACCAAACGGCTGAACGACCTGAAAGAGCCACTGGCTCTGCGGCTCTGCAGCTACATATGCTTCTAGCAAAATCCAGCCCCGCTGTTTGCAATGGGAGCATAACGGAGTCTCGACTCGGGACTTATTTTATTTGGAATATAATGACTTTATACGCAAAAGTAGCCTAGTTTTAAGTTAAAATATTATAAATCTACATGCCTTGAGGATGTCATTCTTTATATAGCCTGCCTATCAGGCAAAAAAAATTATTCTAACGGAAACACTGATACCGTGATATATACCGTTACCGTCTATGCTTCAAATTATACCGTGATATAAATTTTAGACCATACCGTCCACCCCTAGTGTTTACCATTGTTTCTTAGCTATGTGGACTTATATTAATAGGATCTATGTCTCTAATTCTCATATTGGCGCATTCTTCCAATTCTCCTCTCACAATATTCACCCTCACTGAACTGAGTCATCTGAAAATGTGCATCTCTGATGTCAGAGATTTCTCAGCTGCATAATAATGTGGCAGTTGATGTGGCAGTTGGCACCAGGCCACACAGTGGTTGGAGCCCAGCTTCAAAACTGCTTAAGATCTTGAGGTAGAAAAATGCGGTTTTTGAGTACTTTATTAGAAATACAAAACAATGCATTTATAAAAAAAAAAAAAAAAAAAACTAGGTGTTCCATAGACTCTCAGGAATTGTGTAAAAGTGCCCAAATAGTGAAAGAAATAGTCAAATAGTTCCCCTTTAACATTTTTTAAATAAACATTCTTTTTTTAAATGGCAAACTCTGTGAGGCCCAAATAAAAAAGACATTAGCAACTTCAGAGGCCAGAGGGTGAGACCTATAAACACATGAAGGGTGCCGTGACTGAAAAAAAAGGTTGAGAAACGCTGGTATATGGTGTGGCTCTTTGTGTTACCACAGTAATTTTTGTGGCTCTTAGTCTCTGACTGGTTGGCCACCCCTGGTCTAGTGCATGATAAGTTACCTCAGTTGACTCGGTAGCTCACGTTAGCTCTAAACTAAATAGTTCACTGAGGCGTTGTCTTAACGTTATCTAGCCGGCTAGCAGTAGCTACAGATAGCTCCTGATATCAATGTCTTATAACATTGATTCAATGCGTATTCGAGCTGAGGGCATGCTGAATGTGATTTATACCAATAGGGTCCAGCTGCAGCGCTGGAGAATCCTGGCCGTAGCTGGAGGCTACTTGAGTACACACAGACAGTGGAGCTGTTTGCAGATAGCGAGCATTTTGACCTGTTGCGTGGTGACGATGTCTCGCAGATAATACAACAAGTATGATTATATAAAATATATTTTTATATAAAAAAATATTATATATATATCTATTTATTTTTATACCAAAAATGATCAATATCGGCCGATATGGCTCATAGACTATCGGTGATCGGTATCTGTGGCAAAAAACGTGATCGCGGCATCCCTAGCTGTAGCGCACAGTGGAACACTTCCTCAAACGGGAGAGGGAGAGAGAGTTTACACAGTGCTCCGTGTCTCTCTCTCTCTTGTCTCTGTCTGCCAGTTGCAGACTGTGTGGATGACTGTCACTCAAAGTGCTTATGGGCGGAGCCAGGCCAAAATGTGGCTTTTGAGTACTCTATTAGAAATATAAAACAATGCATTTCTTTTTTAATAAAACCTTACAGAGGTGTTTCATAGACTCACAGGAATTGTGTAAAGTTGCCCAGATAGTGCTAGGAATAGCAATGCATGTCCCCTTTAAAACTGTTCACTCTCTCAACCGGTGCTCCGTCGATGCTAGGGGGCTGTAGTCCCTGACCCCCGGCCTCCTAAAGTCCACAATAATCTCCTTTTTGTTTTGCTGACGTTCAGGGAGAGGCTGTTCTCTTGACACCATCCCGCTAGAACAGGGGTCTCAAACTCAATTTACCTGGGGGCCGCTGGAGAGTCTGGGTGAGGCTGGGCAGCATCAAATATTCCACAAAAAAAGGGTTTCAAGCATTCAAAAAAAAGTACAACTGATCCAATCTTCTCAATCCTTAGCAATAACATTTCAGAACATGAACAGTTCTTCAGAACATGAATGGTTCTTCAGAACATAGGCTTCTCAGTGGTGTCAGTGGACTCATCCACAGCTATGGAAATGCACTGCATTTTATTTTTATTCTATCACAAAGCTGTTTAATCAAATCACTAGCCAGTATTTCAGTTATTCTGGTTGCTGTGCGATCTGAGGGGGCTTTGCTTTTGTTTGCCTTCAAACATGGTCTCCATCACTCAGTCATACATTATTTTCAAATTGCCACCCTTCACAAGAGCTACCGTTTCTCACATTGGTTTGGTGCTGGGACTCGGGATGAATGCATATTTTTCAGTCCATTCACCTTTGAATTGCAGTCGACTTTTCTTTTACTGACCATCTTTGAAAATGGCTAGAAACTAGGCTAGTAGCTACATTTATCTCACGGAGATAAAACTGGGAGCGAGTTTACTGTAGATGCGCTGTCAACTGACTCGGACTGAAAGAGAGACTACTTGCATTCTGTGAAGACCCGCCCTACTCTGCATCTGATTCGCAGACTGTGGGTGAGGGGGGTGGAACGCTGACGGGATGCTGAATGTGATTGGACCAGACCCGTACACAGACACAGACACTGTAGAGCCATATGAAATCCGTTTAATTTTTTTCCAAATTCTTTTTTTTTTTTTTCAAATTCCCGTTTTTTTTCAGTTTTAATATTTCAGAATTCTGTATTTTGCTTTTGTATGCTCATTTTACCATCAGAAATAGTGTCTAATAAGTGGGAATGAATAAATGTCCACAATTTAATAAGATATAACAGTCCATTTAATAGGGCTGTCTTAAATACTTCGAAGCTTCGTTCGATGGGCATGGGATTCGAATATGAAAATAAAATTTGATTATTAACACTTGGCTGCCGGAAAACGCCTAAACACGTCATTCCCGGCCATGCTCAAGTTGCCGAAGACGCTTTACAGTAGGGCTGGGCGATATGGCCTAAATATGATATCACGATATTTTCTGACCTTTCGGCGATACACGATACGCATCACGATGTTTTTCTTTTTTTCCCCAAACAATTCATTATGAGGCTTACCAAGACAGTATTTGAGTTTGCAAGCTAACATTAAAGACAAAATAAAATACCCATGCATTTAGCATTTTTATATTATATATTAGATTTAGATTATTGGATTATTAGATTATATATTGCATATATTTAGCAATGAGATATTATATGATTTAGATATGAAATATGATGAATTGAAAATGGGGGACCCTGATGTAAACAAGACGAAAGTCTTTCTCTGGTCTGCATCCTCCAGTCCACTGTTGACTGTTGTTGTATTGAGCTGTACTGTATTGTACCTATGCTGCAATCTGTTAATAACGTTTATATTCATTCAGTCGGCAAACAGAATCATTTTGATTGACAGTCGCGTCTGCCAATTACGTCACATCGCTTGCACCCGCCCTGCTGTTCTTAGCACCAATCGGCAAGCGCGTATTAATTTTTTACTTCCGCCACTGGAGAGCTCAATGAAAACAACAATGGCAGCGGTAGCTCGCCGCGGCCGACGTTTAGCCTTTAGCTCTGCAGAATGACTAAACGACTGGAGGCATAATGATTTTACTGCAACGGATGTTATAATAAAAGCCTTTCCATACATCTGTCTGATTGAAAACGTTATTAACAGACCGCAGAATGGGCACAACGGAGTCAGCACGGGCTGAGATATGAACGGCTAATGCTTGCTAATATCTAGGTCGACCTCGGTCGTTGCTATGTAAATACGCTGATGTTATTGAAAGTGTAACTATATAACGTCAATGCCACAAAACGAATGCCTTTGTTATCATAAGTAGTAACTTTTGATGCAGTAGTGTGTGTGTGGGGCGGCGCTGTTCAAAAGTGTCAACGTGTGGACCAGATTGACGCAACACAAGCCTCTTGGGCAAAACATCACGATATCCACGATACGTTTAAAAAGTGTATCGTTAATGAACTGTACCCGATATTTATATAATATCGTCATATCGCCCAGCCCTACTTTACAGCGTCTTTAATATCAATATTTCAAAAATCTGGGATCGGATTCATATTTCCCCTCCGCTGGCCTGAGATCCACCAGGAGGACCCACTGAGCTCTCTAGCGGTTCAGGAGCGCCATCTGGTGGCCGATCGGCGCAATCTCTTAACAGGAAGTGCTATTGTGCTGGTCGGCCGTATTACTTCCGGGCACTAGCTATAGGTTCCGGGACTCGATCTCGACACACTACATAGCGATCGATTGCCAATAACTCTATAAACAACATGATTTGGACGTATATACCATTATACAAGCTGGAGATGGACCGGGTAAATCGACATCCCATAATGGTAAAATGTCTACTCTACGATGATCGCCCAACGGTGCGCGGAGACTGGGGTGAGTTTTAGCGTGTAAAGTTACAGTCTTCGATACTAACTGCTATTATCAACATTTGACCCACATTTCTCTATAGACAAATGCCCTGCATAGCACCTGAGGAAGCGACAGCGAAACGCGTTGTGCAAACAATAAATAAGCAAAAACGAGTCCTGTGGAGTGTGCGGTCCCTTCTTTCCCTTGAAGGTTTTCTCCTTTTAGTTTATTTATCTCTCTTGCGCTGACCTGCACCTCCAGTCGGGGTCCAACCAGATGTGCACGAGTCTTATCTAGTTTAATATATATATATATATATATATATATATATAAAAATGAGAAGCATGTTTACATTTTGAGTGTTACATTTTTTTTAAATAAAAAACAACGGATATCGAACCAAACCGAAAACAGTTAGCCCGAAACCGTGATACGAACTGAACCATCGATTTTGTGAACCGTTCCACCCCTAGTACACACTCAACACATATTGTAGTCTATATCTAGAGACCAGCATGGAATGATGGTTGCCATTGTTTAATACATTGATCATCATTCAAAACATGCCAGTATACGATTTAAACATGTTTGATTGTACTAGTACACAGTCTGAGTATATATTTTGTATCTACAGAGCTCCGCCCAAAAATGAGGATGAAATGATGGTTGCCATTTTTGCATACATTGATCGCCTGATCAATATTTGCCGTCCCAGAAGAGTTCTCTACATGGCTATTGATGGTGTGGTAAGTAAACTACTGCCTTCAGTCCCATGAAATATTGAGATGCTTTTGTATGAAGCACTACACGGGTTGCAGTGAAATCGGTACTGATTGGGTCTAGTCAGTAGACTAGCTGAAGCTGACATATCAACCCCCCACGTGGAACAGAGTTGGAGTCTTGGCTGTGTCCCATCTCTGTAATGTGATGTCTCTGCAACTGTATGAACAAAATAATGAATAGCGTCCGCACACGGTTTAAAAGCTCCCAGAGGGTGTAAATCTGACCACAGATCATTGTTTTGATCCATACAGCTTACAGCTCTTAACCAGCCAGAAGATCTATTGATTTGAAATGGGCGCTGTTCACCAGTGTGGACCCTATTCATTATTTGTCCCATCTATGTCGGGCTGACCTACACAAATTATTACAAAGAACACCTGATGTTACCAAGCAGTTTGATGTGTGTACTTCCTCTCTGATTGTCCCTGTGTCTATGCCTTATTTTCTCCTGTATAAATAAAGATTAAACACACAATAAAGTTAACCATCTGCTGTCCTTAAAGAAGAGATCTGCAGGGCCTCACCAGCAATGACCTGCCATTGAGTATAAATAACACATTGTTTAAATTTGGTCAGGCCCCACGTGCTAAAATGAACCAGCAGCGATCCAGGAGATTCCGGGCTTCTAAGGAAGGAGCAGAACTGACTGAGGAAAAAGACCGGATGAGGGAGGAGATCATCGGGAAAGGTGCCTATATTTATGTTTTAACTTTTTCATGTCAAGGACCTCTCTATACAGATGCCACAGGCCAGTGATCCAACAACTGGCTGCCTGGGGGCACCATCTGGCCCACGATTAATATAATTCAGAAAATGTGAGGAAGAAAATGCGTTCCCTGTATTTAGGACGCCCAGCGCCACGAGGGCTTAGTTGTATTTTTTCCCGCTCTGTTTTAAGCTTCATGTATCTATAGAAAAATGGCAAAACCGACAATGATTGGCTGAGATACATGTGACTATCGCTTGGCTGTTTGGACAGCGCTGTTTGTTTTGTCTAAGCCTGGAGTGGGTGGCTACAATGGTGAAGATTAACCCTTTCACTACCACACTACCAAATGGTTAACCCGTTCACTACCACACTACAGACGGAAACAAACTAGTCTTGTGAATGGAATGCGGCTCGTCTGGGTATCTTCATGCAAGAATGAGAACGTATTCAAATTCATAGCTAATTTATTCCACTGGCATGGGAATATAAAGCTTTCAGGGTGGCACTTATTCTGCAACTGGCCTCTTGACTGCTCAGGTTGTGACTTTGAAGGTTGCATGCCTTGTGTAATGGTGACTCTTATGATTTGTATTTGTCAACAGTGATCCTTTCATATGAGACGTACTGAGGTTCAACATTACTGAAGTTGACCTGATTAATGCTTATCAATCCGTTCTTCATTAAAGCTGCAGTTTCACATAAAACCTTCCATTTAAGGCTCTCTGAGAGTGACATTTTTGCTTGCCTGACAAGTGACAAACTATTCAATAGGCTTTTCTTCCTCTAAGCATTTCCACCAATCAGGACACTGCATAATGGCATCAAATTGCATCAAATTGATGGATGACATCGCCCCCCTGGTGACTGGCTGCCGATTTGGTGTTCAGTCTGTTCACACTGATATAGGCTAATAAGAATAACATTCATTATATAAAAGTGAATATTCAACAATGATGGGCTAATAAGGCCTAAATTAAAAAAATATTTATATATTTGAATGTTCAGCCCCAGTGTCTACTGTCTGCTTAGAAAAAATCTTGGCCAAATGTAGTTGATGGCCTCTGCCATGGACTATTCTTTCCTATCAAAGTAATGAGTATAAAGCCCAAACATTAAATTATGTCTCTGTTCAAGTGGTTACACTCACTGTTTTGTTATTTGTAAGCCTGTCCTAATCTTTTCCTTGTAACCATTTGTAGGAGGGTATCTTCCACCTGATGAGATAAAGGAGAGATTTGACAGCAACTGCATCACTCCAGTAAGTGGAATAACAAAGCAATAGGCAGCTGATGTTAAACTTTAATGCAGACAAATGTCTAGACAAGATTCATCTTTGAAAATACTTTGGTGTGGGCGGCTATTGTTACCTCAAGAATTGGGGATGTCCCGATAGCATTTCTTTTGCTCCCGATCATGTGATTTTGAGTATCTGCAGATACCGATTTTTCCCGATCCGATCTTTCGGCAATGCATTAAGAAAAAAGAAAAGAATGCATCAAGTTGACCCTTAAGGCAGGGCTGTACGCTAAGCTTTTTAATGAAAAATTTAGGGGCACAGAATAATTTTTAGGTGCACTTTTCTTAAATAACAAAACTCAATTTTGTTCTCCAGTGTTATCCGATAATATCTGAGTTTGCAATGCATGTCGGGTACCACAACAGAACAATTTGGATTGACAGTTGATTCTGCCAATTACGTCAGACCGCTTGCACCCACCTCTGCTGTTCTTACCACCAATCGGCAAACGCGTATTCGTTTTTTTACTTCCGGAAAGTCCGCCATTAGGCTACACGATAAATCAAAACAAAACGTTCAGAGCTCGCGCTAATAACGTTGGCTCCCCGCCGCCCACGAGTACCAGCGCTTCGCAGGAGCAGGACCAAACTAGGCATGATGATTTTACTGCAAAGAAATAATAGTGTTTCCCACAGGATTTTCAGAGACTATGGGGGGTGAACCTCTGACCCTCTAGGTGTTCCGGGGGATTTTTTATTTGGTACATTTTATAGTTAAATGCATCAATCTGGTGCACTTTGAGAGCAACATAATGAGGCTAGATCTATGATGAACTTTGTGCTCAAAACACAAAATTGACTAGACTAGTGCTTCCCAATCCTCTCCTCGAATCACCCCAGCCGTGCAATGTATTTGTTAAATTCCACCACCAGCACACCGATTCAATTTAACTAGCCCTTTATTAGTTGTGCTGGTGGTGGAATTGAACAAATACATGGAACGGCTGGGCTGTCTCGAGGAGAGGTTTGGGAACCACTGGACTAGAGCAGGGGTTCCCAAACTTTTCAGGCCAGGACCCAGAAAATAAGGCGTCAGAGAGCCGCGGCCCAATGCACATCGTCAGGCTTTTTTTTTTTTTTTTTTTGTCGGTCGATTTTTTAAGCCAAATATCACTTCAAACCTATTAAGTTAGTTCAAGTTAGTTATTAATTTATATGTGCCATTTATGAGAGGGCTAACTTGTTGCAATATAATAATAATAATAGCCTCATTAAAATACTATTGTTGCTTCGGTTGTTTTCAGCGTTTTCTGTTATTTAGTTTGAAATGTTCGTTGAAATAAGTACCGTAGATTTTTAGTTGTTTATTTATTAAGTTAATATAAAACCATATAGTCACATTTTAGAATACAATAGAATAGAATTTTAGAATACAACTAGAAACACTGCCCTGGCCTGCTTCTAAGTTCAGTGGCCCGACAATTTTTTTTTTTTTTTTATTATATATCGTCTCGCGGCCCACCCGTGGCTGCTCGCGGCCCACCTTTGGGTCGCGACCCCGACTTTGGGAACCACTGGACTAGAGCATACATTTGAGCCATCAAAGAAATTAAGCAAAAGTGGTTACCTGTGTTGAACTGTTTATTTTTTAGAAAATAAATAAATATAGTGGATTACTATTACGACTACTACCGATGCAAACTTTATATTTTTTAAAAAATTGCAAAAAAGAATAATTTAATAATAAAAAAAATTTGTTCATTATACAACTGTGGTGGGCAGGGCTTGACGTAAACTTTTTGGCTCACTAGCCACTGTGGCTAGTGGTTTTCAAGTCACTAGCCACTCAGCATTTTCACTAGCCAAAAATCCCCGCCCTCGCGCCCACACCCAAAAAGTAATAAATATAGGTAATTTCTTCTTCACTAACCCCTGCTGGGGACAGTATCATTGTAATCGTACTGCTACACGCCAACTGTACAACTGTGCTTCTGACTGTTGACTCCATTGTTTACTACTGCCTGCGACCAGTCACTCAGCCGCAAAAGGAGCTCCAGTTGGGGCAACGGCTGACTGGGACAAGATGGAGGGTGTAGATGTGGAAGAGTTGTGTTGAACCTAGCAATTACATTGTTGCTCCAAACGCTGTGAACATTATCATTGACACACCTATGCCTTGGCTGTGTTGAACCTAGCAATTATATTATTGCTCCAAACGCCGTGAACATTATCATTGACACACCTATGCAGGGCTTGACGTTAACTTTTTGGCTCACTAGCCACTGTGGCTAGTGGTTTTCAAGTCACTAGCCACTCCGCATTTTCACTAGCCCTGGGCAGGTGTCAACGTCAAGCCCTGGTGGTGGGACTAATTAGACCAGTCTAGGTAATTAATGGGAAACCCTGTAATATATATATTATGTTATAATAAAAGCTTTACATTTGTCTGATTGATTGAAAACTTTATTAACTGATGGCAGAATGGGTACAATTCAGTACGGGCTCTGAGCAAAGGAACTGAGAGATATGAAGAGACTAATGCTTGCTATGGTCGGGTAAATAAGCTGATGTTACTAGAGCTAGCCATGTGTCGCTAACGACGTTAGCCATACATGTAACGGTGGCTACTGCCACTGCTGGCTCACTGTTCTTGGTCACATTTTCATTAGACGGCTCACTAGGTCCAACACGTCAAAAATATGATTCAATACTAAGGTTACTGGTGGTTTTCTTCATTTTTAGCCTAGTAGCTAATCAGACTGGTATCTACAAGCTACAAGCTGCGTGCACAATCACAGTGAGTGCTCAGTCGATTTTTCGCGCTGTTCATACCCTAGTGTGCAGCTCGCGTGAGTGACGTCATCGTGTCATCACACGCTTTGGATTAATTTAGGAGTGAAATGCGAATGCAAGGGTTGAAATCACTACTCGCAAAGGTGTGCCCAAATATTTGTCTCCACTCGCACAGGTTATATATAGGGGCAATTTGCGATAACCTCGTTGCACTGTACAGCCCTGCCTTAAGTTTTTTTTTAACAGTATCCAACTATCTATTATATCCAACATGGATATGGCTTTTTTAACAGTATATCCAACATGGATATATAGCTTATTTTTTCACTTATTGCAGCATTGGATCAAAATAAAATAATAAAAAAGAAACTCCAGTTTTTTTTTCTCCGACCTTCTGAAAATCACATGATCGGATCGGGACATCGTTATCAAGAATCTTCTTTTGTGTGTCTAGGGAACGGAATTCATGGACAACCTTGCACAGTGTCTTCGCTACTATGTGGCAGATAGACTCACCAATGATCCTGGATGGCATAACATCACAGTGAGTATGACTGTCTAAAGAGAAATAGATGGCAGGCCCAATGCATTTAAAGTGAACTTGATTGATCTGCGATCTTTGTGTGATATCTAGTTATGTTATTAAGTCAAAAACATTTAGTTGGGAGCTGATTTGTGGTCATCGTTTTTTGCAATCTTGCCCAGACAGATTCTGTGAGAGGATGACGATCCTTATCCCCATGTTCAAAAGTTGAGCTCTGCAGATTAGCCTGGCCCCACTTCTATCCAGAACAATATATAATGGGACTTAATGTTGTTTATTCACTGTGCTGTTTACCATGGCCTCTCATTCAATCATGATATACATTTTTTTAATGACCTGTATAAGTGCATTTGCCACTCTGATAATGGTTCTGGATATGGAGCAGGGCCAGAGTCGCCCCAAGAGCTCATCTTTGAGCTTGCAAGATTACGATGGACCCCTCAGGCTAGGTTAGATTAGGCCTAAAAGATGTCTGTAGCAATTAATTTGAGCATTTCTACTAGTACTACAATAGATAACGTAACACCCAACAAGAATGTAAAGCAACTATTATTAGTAAGGATGTCCGTTATTATCGGCCTACCGATATTATCGGCCGATATCGGCATTAAAATGTGATATCGGTTGATATCGGTATCGGAAATTAAGAGTTGGACAATATCTGTATCGGTAAAAAAGCCAATATCGAGCATCCCTAATTATTAGCATTGACTTAGGGTTGTTTGATTTCCACTAACGTTAATGTTAGATTGCTATCTGAGAGACTGTAAGGCAAAGCTTCAGCCCGCCATCTAAAATGGGCAATCATTCACAGCACAAACTGCTACACTTGGTACAAGGACAGTGGAACCTCACAGGACCGTGCAAGCTATGAACGATACATAGACAAGACTGCTTTTGAATGAAGTTTTGTGGTATTGAGCTGTGAGTGTTGTATGAATCAATATTGAGCTAAATGGATAGACAATGAAGACTTATCAAGTTGACAGTTTATAGACATTTGTGAGCAGTGTGATTACTTTCGAATACCATTTAGTAAATCATTAATGTGCTCCAAATGACAAATATTTTAATTTTTTCAACCCAGGTCCTCCTGTCTGATGCCAGTGTTCCTGGTGAGGGTGAGCACAAGATCATGGACTACATCAGGAGACAGAGAGGTATGAGTGCCTCGTGTTTTCTCTTCCAAGACTTTTGTTGACATTAATAAATGTTAAGCTCATCACCTTGTCTCGGACAATCTATCCAAACTTTGACTCCGTATTGAAACTGGGACATTTCTGACCCAAACATGTAGTAGAACATTATGATCATGTCCTAATGTTGGTACAGCAGGTAAATGGACCCGTTGGTAAATATTGGCAAGCCAATAGGGTAAATAGGAGGACATAAATCAAACTGGTATTTTAAGCTGATCAGTGACTCGCTGGTATTTGTTTCCTCAGCTCAACCCAATCATGACCCCAACACTCATCACTGCCTGTGTGGAGCTGATGGTAAGCTTTCCTCTCCACTCACTCAATTTTTTTTTTTTTTTTTTTTACTTTTTTTTTTTTAGCGTTTATCGCTTTTCTGGTCAAGCATGACCGACAGTTGTAGGGTGAAACGGGAGAGTAGGGTGAAATGACGGCGAGTCCGGGAATCGAACTCGGAGTCAACCAGATCCGTGACGCAGCACGGAGTCCCGCGACGCAGCGCGGTAACATGGTGTGCTACTGGAGCACCCCACTCACTCAAGTTTCAGCAAGTTCTTGAAGATGAACTTGTTGTGCTATGGACACAAGTAATTTGGTCGCATTCACCAACGGACTTAAGACAAAAGATCAGAACAGATTTTGTCGTAGCTCCACTTAATTTTCGGGCTGAATTTGGGATTCACGAACGGTCCCTTCTCCTGCATTCGCTCTTGGCTAAGAGCAGGATTTAGGAGCGCTGAAGAGCAGTCGTAAGTCGGACAGACTGGTGTGCGCTGTGTTCTTAAGGGCTTTATTTGGGAGGAATCATGGTGATAGTGTTCATGTCGACTCTACAGACATCCTTGGAATTAAATAATCATAATAATAAATACGACAATATTTGTAATGTATGATGATAAATTACGTTTTACCGTGGACGCCTGAACACCGGTAACGGACTACTGTGGCAAGCTTAGGTTTGTTTTACTGTGCTTACATTAGTGATGTGACGATTCATCGATTTGCATCGGTCCGCCGGCATACACGTTCACGATGCGAGTGCACCGGTGGAATAAGTCCGCGTCGGCAAAATGTCAGGCTGAACTCGCGATGCATCTTGTTGTAGCGTCTTTGCATCGGTCAAAAACCGATGCATTGATATAATTTCCTCTCATCCACTTGTCAGCAGTGCACTGTGACTGCACACACAGCAGATACTATTGCTTTGCTACTACATAAGGCGAGAGCCGCGTCACAGTTATCAACAAACAGTGGAAGTCGAGGAGACATGAATAGAATTGCTCAACATGCTAACGCTAGTAGCCTCTGGCTGACGCTAGTTAGCCGTTCAGCTAACGCTAAACTAGTGTCTAACTAAAGTGACTCTGCAACACCAGTAACATTAGTGAGGAGGAGGGGGGGGGGGGGGTATATTGAAGACTCATGACAACAGGGGTTCAAAGATAACTTCACATTTATTGGTTATTCATTTCTTAATTATATCGCTTCATGCAATCCATCCAGCCTGGCTCCGTGTTGTTGACATAATGCTACGGTCGGAAAGTATAGACTCATCCTAGTGACCTAGTCTAGTCGTTGGCACCGTATCGAGATGCACATCGCATCGGCCTCAGTGAGGAGATGCACATCCCTAGCTTACATGGGTTAAAGAAAAGGGGAATGCTCCACCTTACCCTTGGATCTTAGGCTAGCAGAGTGAGTCAGTGTCCTTAATTTCCAAAGTAACTTTTTTTTTTTTTTTTTTTTTTACATTTTTGCATGGACATTTTCCTTTTCTTTTCCAAAGTCACTTTTTCCACATTTTTGCATATACAATTTTTCTTTACAGTATGAATTCTCCTTTTTCATAGACATTTAAAAAAAAAATCAGTTGTTACGAACATTTGCATAAACATTTTAAACCTTTTCTTTTCCAAAATCCCCTTTTCACATTTTACATGAACCTTTTCTTTTCAGTATGATGTTCCGTTTTTACAAATTTTTCCATAATAAGACTACCACCACCACAAGACTCGCAGGACAGGGCATTGGTATGAGGGATAGCCGTTTTCATTCTTGTTTGGTCTGGTCCGTTTATGGTCCCGACATTCATTTCCCAGTTATTGCATATGTTGGCTGCCTACATTCTTCCCAACATATAACATTTAACGTTATTGAATTCGACCTCCAAGCGAGGGGGGGGGGGGGGGGGGGAGGGAACACCCGCTCATCTTGGCATAAACCCTGTTGGTGTGTGAGGGAGAGCCCCTCGTTAGGGTGGGGTCCCTGCGCTAAGGGTGTGTGACGAGGCGTCTATCCGAAACCCCTCCATCCCTTGGTCCAACGTTGGCTGCTAAAAACCTATGCTAATAAAATTACCTTACCCCTCCCGGGCACTTAGTATACATTGCCATGATCACAGAAACAAGAGAGTCCTATGGTTTCTTTCTCATTGTTTTTTAAGGATGGGTGTACTCTCTGACCCTCTCTCTCGCTCTCAGTGCAGCTACGCGGCTCCTCTGTCTGCCTGGTGCTGATGCTGATGCCGTTGTCCCGTCTCTCGCGTTCTGAGGGCGCCTGTGCCCCCCATTCCCTCCTCGCCTCCTTCCAGTACTTCTTTGAATCTTCATGTTGGAGTCTGGAAGCGGGTTCCTTTTTATCTTCAGTGCTTTTTTAAAGCATGCTTCTCTCTGCACCAGCTCCTTGGTTGTATATTCGTGTTCCGTGCTCTTCTCGTGACTTGTCGGCACGTTGTCAGCGTGCCACATTTTGTTTAAGCTAGCGACCACGTTAGCTTCGATGTCGGACTCCTCTGTGGTCTCGTTTTGAGTTTTAAACGTTTTTTTCCCTTTTTCGGTCCTTCCCTTTCCTTCTTCCACTCATCTACCTTTTGATTTAGATATTTGTGTTCATTGAATTCTTAAAGTGGAAGAATTATTTTTCCCCCGGGAGAGCGGTCTTCTGTGCCCTCTAACGGCATACCGGAAGTCCTTTTAAGTCACTTAAAGACATCTGTTTTTTTAAATGTTTTTCCTAATGTTATGGGTCTAGGTCAGCTCTGATTGCATAAGCTGTTATCAATCTGCCTACAAATCCTGTTTGAAAGGTTTTTTGTCTCTTTTTTTTTTAACATGTCTGTAAAGCACTTTAACTTTGTTTGGAAAAGCGCTATACAAATAGAAACGCTTGCGAGCACGGGGTGAACATGCAAACTCCACACAGAAAAGCCCGGGAGATCCACCTGGGTACCTGGCAACGTGGGAATCCAACCCAGGACCTTTCCAGCTGTGAGGCGACAGTGTTGACCACTACACCACTGTGCTGCCATGTGTAGAAGTGTAAGATGACATTTTGTTTTTCTTGTTTAATTCCTTAGCTGATCTGATCATGCTGGGCCTTGCCACTCATGAGCCCAACTTCACCATCATCAGGGAGGAGTTTAAACCCAACCAGCCCAGGCCCTGTGCCCTCTGTGGACAGAAGGGCCACGAGATCAAAGAATGCCAGGGAACTGCCAGAGAAAAACAGGGAGAGGTAAACATTTATATTTAATCATATTTTCATGACATGTCATGCCTTTCCTATCAAAATGGTGCAATCAACAGAGCTCATTGGCCATGGTTGTCATTTAATGAGTATCTCCTATTATTTGCTTGCAATCATCTGTAATCGGAAGGTTCTCCTCCTCGGAAGTGTCCTTGAGCAAGACACTTGACCCCGAACTGCTCCCAATGAGCAGGTTGGCACCTTGCAAGGTTGCCTTTGCCGGCCCGTCTGTGAATGTGCGAGAATGGGTGAATGTGAGGCATAAGTTGTAAAGTATTTTCGATAAAGGCGCTATATAAATGCAATCCAATTACCATGTCTGCAATGAGTATATAATGCTGATAGTAGCTATAGATAGTTTAGTTTGAACTAAACTACATAGTTTGAACTAAACTACATTTTTCCATGTACAACCCCTGACCCAATTTCTTTATTTTAGCATGATGAGTTTGCAGACACCATGCCTGGTTCAGAGCAAGAGTTCATATTCATAAGGCTCTGCGTTTTGCGTGAGGTATGTAATTTTATATATATACACTTTTTTTTTTGTCTTAATTAAAATGTTCTAAATAGATTTTAAGAACCTTACTTAAATAGCACTGTTTCTGAGGGTCATGTGATATTGCAGAAGAATTTATTTGAACATTTGTAGCAGTGATATGTAGGGTTGGGCACCGAGAACCGGTAGAACCGGTTCCTAACTTCCGGTTCTGGAACATATTTGCATTTCGATTCTTAATTTAGTAAAAAAAAAAAAAAAAACGTTGTTAATTAATACCCTAGTTACAGTACAGCAACCAAATTAAACTGTATCAAGTCAACTGACGATGTGAATAGTATGAAAAAAAATTAGAGTTTTCAAAAAAAATAAATAAAAAAAAATCTCCTGCGAAATAAGCTGTGACCTGTTTTGACCTGCACCTCAAAGAATCTGAATCGAGAATCGTTTAGAACAGGAATTGGAACCGGAATCGTTCAAATCCAAACGATGCCCAACCCTAGTGATATGGCACACTTTCATAATAGGAGCTGAAATATGTCCTCTATATATTATATATAAATAAAGTAGAACTACATTATCAACACTTACTAAGTATAATACACTTGATAGTTTTTTCATTAATACTATGTAATTTAAGCGTTTCAGATGTTGTTATGAAGTTATACTACCCCATGCAGTAAAGCATTTGGATTGGCAGACATAAGCCATCTGCAGCCTGCATGTAAACATACAGAATTCCCTGATTGGAAGGTGGTAGCAGCGTTCCTTCTAATGACGCAAATATGATGCTAAATTCAATTGACTCATCTCAAATCCTGCCCTCCTTTCTTGATCCTCCAATCACAACTGTTGCTTTCCTGGAACAAGGTTTGAGCCTGAGCTGGGTCACTGGATGCAGTTCTAGTTTATGAGCTCATGTGTTATTGTATTATCAGCACATCCCTCTGACGATGCAAATCCAGTAATCAATTTGAAGGGGAAATTACTATTCTCAAACTTTAATTGTAATGAAAGGCTAACATTGATTGGAAATGAGTGGCTGCAGTTGCTATTTGCTATGATATATTATAGCCTTGTTCTACAGACATCAGAGAAGTGAAGTTGATTGACTGAAAAGTAACGTCTGAAATCGTCATATCTAGCATTGTTTTCCTTGCCTTTTCTAAGTACCTGGAGAAAGAACTGACCATGCCTGGCCTGCCATTTCCCTACGACTTTGAGAGGACCATTGATGACTGGGTCTTCATGTGCTTCTTTGTTGGCAATGATTTTCTGCCCCATTTACCATCCTTAGAAATCAGGTGAGTTTGACATGATACTATACTACACGATACCAGGGCTCCAGGGTGCGACTGTTTTGGTTGCATTTTGCGACCAAAACTCAGTGCAGTGCGACTGGATGTTTTCCCTTGTCGCACTGGTGCTCCCAGCAGGTCTGTCTGTCTGTGTATGTGTGCGTGTAGCGTATTTTTCCCTGTGGCCATGTGCTTTAAAAAATAATAATAATAATAATCTGCCTTTGATTGGCTATAATGCATGCATTTATGCAAAGACCAGCCCCGACCTGCCTCTGATTGGCTCTGATCATCACCCTGCCATTATTATTCGCTGAATGACGAGATAAACAACGAGCCTCAACTTTCCGAATTGAAACGATAAATAAGCACATCGTCTCATACTGGTTTCATAATACGTTTCCGAATGGACGTTTGGATTAAACAAAGTGTATGCAGTGATGCTTTCCCAGCGGAACACAAGCTGCTTAACGTTACACAGGTATGCTATACACGTTAATTAAGCTATGTACCGTTAGAACACAGCCCTTTAGCTAACGTTAAGATAGCAGGAGCCGTCTGCCAACAAAGCTGTTTCAACAAATGTATTCACAATATCATTCAAACGTTATCCAAGCCTCCCGTGACCAGTAAGTAGGTACGTCTACAACTCAACCGCAGCACTGTGCGCTATGTGCCTAAACTTTGCTAGTCAAGACTCTACAGTACGCTGGATTGAGGCGCGGACGGAAGTGGCCATTTTTCAAAATAAAATACCCGAAACAGTTAGTATAGGGAGGTGTAGTGGTTACTTCCTGGTCTATAGGGAGGTGTAGTGGTTGCATGATTGCTGTTTCCGGCCGGTCCACCATCTTGAAAACACAATGTATTTGCCCATTTCAAAATCGTCTCGTTTAAAACAAATAAAGCATCAACATTTGCATGGTGTACCTTTCTGTGCGTATTCATCCACAATATATAGCTCAACATGAAAATATTCGCAATTAATAAAAAAAATCGCTGAATTCATTTCAACCGAAAATTCTTAACAAATAATGTTAGTGATAGAAGGGAACTCATTTTGTGCAAAAATGGAAAGCTTTCCAAATGTTCATGAGGTAGAATTGTTACAATAGCCCATAATCCATTTTCCCAGAGAAATCCCTATACGGGTGGACCTTGCAGGCGGTCCAAAGTGACGTCGGACTACACCTCCCTATTTAGGAGCAAATTGTTTGCATGATTAAAAAAACGATGGTTCGAACATCCGTTCGGAAAAACCCTAGCGAATGTTCGAATCTCAAAAACAGGCTTGGGACAGCTCTAACTGGAGCTGAGCTGGATGTGTTAAAATAGACATAAAAAAGTGAAGGATTGGACTTTGCGCGCTAACTGTAATGTTATTTTTTACAATAATTTACATAACATCTTAAGAAATTACTAATGTGTATGGAAACTGACGAATGGTAAAGGTAACGCTTAAAGGAAAACTCCAACATTTTGGGAAATTAGCTTATTTAACATCTTCCCTGGAGTTAGACAAGAAGATGCATACCTTTTTTGTCTCTGTGCGTGCATTTAGCTTAGGGAACAGTCGCTCTGTTAGCGTAGCTTAGCTTCATCACTGGAAGTGGGGGAGGGTTTGAGCCTGACGTTCCCTACAGTGCCCTACAGTCACCAAATACAACTCTAAAACGTTCCTGTAAACATGTTGTGACCTATGTATTTACCACGTGGAGAAATTAAAAATAATTGAATTCGACAATTATGTTTTCTAAGCAGATATACACTGAACTATTTTTTGCCGAACGACTCCTCTCTGAGCGCAGTCAGTGATTTCTACGTGAAGCCGTGTTTGTTTACATTCTCATTCATTCAAAGGATCCGAACCGATTGAAGTTTATAGATACCATGACTTAAAATCCTCTTACCTTGACGATTAAAAGCCTCCCCAATTTAGAAAACAGTAATCCAATGGCTGGTATTGATATACTATTTACTACTGCACGCTAACGGAGCTAACCGGACACTCAAGCAGATAACGAGAGCAATGACTTCCTTTCTGGGGGGTTTCAAAATAAAAGAGCGACGTCTATAGCAGCGGAATACGTTTATTTTGTACATTATCTAACGTTAACACGAACCTAAACTAACTTTATTTTATTTATTTATTTATTTATTTATTTATTTATTGCAGCGGCAAAAGGCGCAGTGGACATTTTTGGGTGCACCTAAATTATGTGCTTGTGCACCTAAATGAAAAAGTTAGGCGCACTGGTGCAACCAATGTAAAAAATTTGTCTGGAGCCCTGGATACTGAAGGGGCTAAACCCTATTGTAATTGTTATTATTTTCTATTTTGCCACATGTAACTGCAATTTGGCATGTTGATGGACCAGTCATGAAAGTCATGTCTAGATTGAAAAATTAGAACAAACAGACTTGGGGAGCTAAGTCGCAACTTACCGGTATGTGTCCAGATCTCATGAACCATGTAGGATAGAGATGTGAAACCTATTACACTTTGTATTTCCTCCATGATGAACAATTTTGCCTCAAGGATCCATCAATTCCGCCTATAATTCTTTTCAGCCATTTTGAATTTCCTGGAGAGAACTTGTAACTCACCCACAGAAGTCTGGTCTCTCTTTCTGCGATCAACTTTAATGTAATCTAACCAGACCATGCAAACATGCATTTTGTGTGCCCTTTACACAATTCAAACTCAAAGTATGCAGGTAGAAAAGGTTCCCTGACACTATGCAAAAATCCATTATTCTATATCCCTATCATTTTCATCAGTCTTATGTGGAACACTGCGAACTCCTACACTTGTTGTCCGAAACTGTGCACATACGTGTACATTAGGCCAATGACCTGAATTCTCAAATATTTTTCAAATTGGTCAACGACGAGGGCCATGCTACACAGCCTAACGCACGAATCCCACCAGGCACGGGCATAAGCACGCGTGGGTTTCGTGCGAGAACAGCGCGCGCGTGGCCGTCCACACAGTCCAACTTCAGAGCGGGCAAAAGTGCACGGAGGAAGGCGCATTTACATTGGAACAGCTGTAAATGCCTAGTCTATATGCGAAGTCAGTCCCCGTTTGAAGATTCTTAAAAGATTTCCAGTTCCAGTGTTCTATTGTCCATTTTGCATGTATAACCAGTTATTATATAATTAATTAGAATGTTGGAATTCATTTTAGAATGACTGTACTCCTTAAAAAGTATAGTATGGTTTATTTGTATTGGGAAAAATAGACACTAGCTGGTTGAACAACATCTACCGTACTTTTCGGACTATAAGCCGCGGCTTTTCCCCCCATTTTTCGACCCTGCGGCTTATATAACTGTGCGGCTTATATGTGGACCAAACCCGAAAATTTTTAAATCGAAATATTGCTTTTTTTAGTATACTATTGCACTAAATGGTAACACTTGTTATGCAAATATGCAACTTGTTTGTTGAAATGTTAATAAATGGGAGCTTCCTCAAACAGCCATCTCTTTCCCGACAATCCCCTCTGTGCACGAACCCTTACATATGGTAATTAAACATTAAAACACCTGCGGCTTATAGTCCAGTGCGGCTTATATATGTACACATCATTCAATTTAGCTGCTGCGGCTTATAGTCAGGTGCGGCTTATAGTGCGAAAAGTACGGTATATGTGTGGTAATAATGCAGATATTTGAGTATTTCTGTGAAAATGCGCGTGGCGCACACCTCTGAATCCAACCAAAGCGATTTTATTCACTTCCCGCACGCTAGTCGCCCGGTGGGAACAGCGAAGCCTGTTAACATGGGAGCGAAAGTGAAACTCTGATCACCCTCGCGCCTGGTGGGATTCGTGCGTAATGTTGCCCAGGAGACTTCAGTAATCAGCTCTCTGGCACCACATGGACATGCCAGAATGAATCTCATTGTAGTTGATGGGCCAATGCATTCAAAATAAATAATTTCAGCTAATCTAGTCATCTTGTTACCAACCAGGAAATGCCCATGTGAAAAGCGTATTATAAATGTAATAATCGAATGATCTATGCACAGCAAATAGCTTGGTTAATAGAAGATTCATCTCCGTTTTTGTGTGACTACCTCTATGTTCGAAAATGTAGCCTAGTATGTATTTTTAGGACAATAGCCTAAATGTGATAGGAGGTTGAAAAGAAAAACATGCAGCTCACAAATGTATCTAAGGTAGCTATAACCAAGGAAACTATAAAAGAAGGAAGGGTCACGCATGAACGCACATTGGTGCCTAGTGTGCAAACTTTCAGTTCAGCAGACATTGAGTTGAATGGGATCACTATCTCCTTGTTTATGACCATTAATTTAAACAAGATTATTACCTCTTGTCACAATCATCAGCCATTTGTTGCATTGTTAACTAGCTAGTGTTTGTTATATTGGTTGATGTATATTTCCTCAGATAGCTTGTGTATTTTTTTATTTTAAGACAGGCTTCAATTGAAGTCTGGCACCAAGCACAGCTTAGAAGTTAGAACATATAGTTTCCTTGGCAATAACAAGTGATTGGTGGCCCAGGCATACTCTGTACCACTCATTAAAACTACTCCTTGTCCCTACTCCTTGTGGGATGTTCACATGATTCTCTATAAACTTGCTGTGAGGCATCTAGGGACCAACATCATCAAATGTAGTATTTACAGTTGATGGGCCAAACCGTCTGTCAGCCAGATCCAAACGACTTTTTAGATAAACGCATTCTTAATCGTTTGATGTGTTGTGAATGCTTTGTCCGATTTGCACCAAACTAGACAAATGTGTCCTGTGAGCGGCCTTGTGAGCATTTTATGGACCTGTAATTTACACAACGCAAGGATTCAAACTAATTTACTCTTAACTGTGCATAGTTTTGAGTTTTTGATGTGAGATTATGTGCAAAATAAATTGGCATTGGTTTTTGGTGGAGTGCCCCTTTAACCCCTTGGCAGAGGTCTGCACTCTACTGTGTAAATCTTTCTAATTATTTCTCAAATTGTCTTGCTATTTTTCAGAGAGGGAGCTATAGATCGACTGGTTGGGATCTACAAAGACGTTGTGCACAAAACTGGAGTAAGTATCATCTTTTATACTTTATATTAGGGCTGTCTTAAATACTTCGAAGCTTCGAAGCTTCGTTCGATGGCACAAGCTTCGAACATTAAAAAAAAAAATCCAATCATATCATTTTTTTTTATTTATTTTTTTTATACTTCGGTGTGTGTGCATGGGGCCATTGGGTGGGGCCGGGCAACAAATACACTGGAGGAAAGTAACCCAGCTCAGCACTGCCCAAATTATATCATCACTATTGCCTGTTTGAAGGATATCATCCTCAAACACATATACACCACCTACACGCCTATTCTCAGTCCTTGCCCCACAATGGTGGAATGAACTATCCACCCCAGTTAGGACAGCCAAATCCCGTCCACTCTTTCGCCGTCGACTAAAGACTCACTTCTTCAACCATTATCTGAAATAAAATAAAAAAAATCTAACCCTAACTAACCTTACTGTCATGCACTTGTCCTAATAAACTAACCTACACTGTAACACGATATTGTTACTCAGCTGATAGAGTTGTATCCTTCCTGATGACCTGTCGTACAGAACTTGTAAGTCGCTTTGGATAAAAGCGTCAGCTAAATGACTAAATGTAAATGCCTTGTAGAATTCCACACATAAGAAAGAAAGATACTGGGATGAATAAACAAAATAGGAAATAAAATGTAGAAATGCATGCAATACATAAATAAATATGAATCTCCATATATGAAATAGAACATTTAGATAAGGTGCTACTGAGATGTTTGGGTGAGTTCTTTGTTTTTTGTGGAAGTAGCCCTTCTTAAAAATGCATGAACATTCACTGATAATTGGTCTGTAGTGGAGTCTACAAGGTCTACATTGCCGGACCTTGTAGACTGACATAATTCTGTGCATACCGTAATTCCTCTAATAGTAACCCCGGCTTGTATTTGTTTCAACTGTAGCGGGTACCAGGCTTGTATTAGGAGGAGGCCTGTATAAGAGGGAGGCCTATATTTCAAATTTTCAAACGGATCATAATGAATAAATCAACATTTTGTGTCAGTTTGAACCCAGTAAAATGTACTGGGTTCATTTATTGAAACCAAGTACTGTATGAAATAGTAAACAGTGCAATTACAGGTGGTCACTGGTCATTTCAATGTTTTCAAAGTGAAATCAAGTAACTAGCTCAGTATGCAGCTCAGTATATTAGTAACCCGGCTTGTATTAGGAGGCCGGCTTATAATTGCTTAGCTCAAGAGCGCACCCGGCCATTAATAGAGACCCGGCTTGTATTTGAGACCCGGTTACTATTAGAGGAATTACGGTAGTTTAGTCTACACAGGCCATAATTCAAATAATCAAAATCTTACTTCATTCATCTTAAACATTCTTGATTTGGGGGATTGGTAGTTCCCATGAAATCTGAAGTTGTTCAAACGACAACAGCGATCCACCTTGAATTAAATCACACAGCCGTGTTGGCTGCGTCACAGTCACGAAAGGGGCTACTTAATTCATTAATCCAATCCACTTTATTTATAGAGCACATTTAAAAACAACAAAGTTTACCAAGTCCCACAACATAAGAGATAAAAAAAATATATATATATATATATATATATATATATATATATATATATATAAAAAAATATATATATATATTTAAATTCGAAGCTTCGAGTTAAAATCGAAGCTCGGCCCTACTTTATATATATATATATATATATATATATATATATATATATATTAGGGGTGTAACGGTACACAAAAACCACGGTTCGGTACGTACCTTCAATTTGCATGCACATTTTTTTTTATGCGCGTTTGTTAGTGGTTAACGTACCATTGTATTCGTTCGGTACACAGCCGTACTGAACCTTAGGTCCAGTACTGAAACGGTTCGGTACGTGTACCTTTACACCCCTAATATATTATATATATATACATTATGCACCAAATGTGTTTTTGAATTGTTTTCGCTGATTGTTTTGTGCATAGCCCTAATCTAGCATATGTATATCTCCTTATAGGGTTACGTCACAGAGAATGGCTTTGTCAACCTGGAACGTGTTGAACTTGTCTTGCAAGCAGTTGGCGTGGCTGAAGACAACATCTTCAGAAAACGCAAAGACGACGACGTAAGAAAAACAACTCTAGTTTTGACATATTTTCCTTGTCGCCATATGTGGCTTTTCTCGCTTCTTTCTCAACACCGTAGCTGTTAATCTGCAAAAAAAAACTTTACAGCAGTTTCAGTGGCAGTGACACTTTTTTTTATCATCTTCTCTTTCAGGAGGGCTTTAAGAGAAGAAATAAGGAGAAGAAGAAGAGAATGAAGGTGAGTAGAATATGCTGAACTATTATTGTATATATGCTGAACTATTATTGTATATGCAGTATTATTGTTGTAACTGGCCAGTTGAGTAGAATATGCAGTATTATTATTGTAACTGGCCAGTTGAGTAGACTATGCAGTTTATTGTAACTGTTACTGGACAGTTGAGTAGACTATGCAGTATTATTATTGTAACTGGACAGTTGAGTAGAATATGCAGTATTATTATTGTAACTGGACAGTTGAGTAGAATATGCAGTGGTCCCCCTTTCTTTTGTATGTTAACATTACCAATGGTGTGGTAGCAGGCCCAATCTGAAACAATATCACACAACAAGGTTGATTTAACATTTACATTTCAATAACAAGAAAGCAGAAATGAGTGATGTCTGAATTTTGTAAAAGTAACCATTTCAGGGGAAAGGGGACAAATTAATTGCATGAAATTAATTAATGAATTTAAATGATTGCAGTAATATGATCTCTAGCAGTGATTATTTTGAGTGTTTCTATATATATATATCGGATTTATATATTTAAGGTATAATGTTCAAACGGAGAAACTACCACCTAAAGAATGCTTATTATACTTAATCCATGTTAAGAGTGAATAACATGTAGGCTATAGGCAGTGAGGTGCAATGTAGTGCTTGCTCAACATGAATAAAGGTCAGCGGACAGCGCCTGATTCTGAAATGGCAAACGAGCAGTGTGGTATGAAATTAAAACACCAGTTCAGTAAGTCATTCAAACTTTATCTTTACTTGCATATGACTGACGGCACCACACATGTGAACATTAACAATGAAATTGTTATGCAAATTAAAACTGACGTCAAATCGGAGCAAAATCCGCTTCAAGAAGACGTGCTACATTAGGTATATAAGAATTACAACGTGACATTCATTAACACAACACGCAACACTAGACATGTTTTGCAAAACATTAAATATCTTTGCATCCGTTTGTGATAAAGACTACCGGTACCTTTATTGTATCGCAATCGGGAGATTGTCATCTCAATTTTAAGCGTATCTCTCCGTCGGCCACTGGCAGTGTGTGGAAGTAAAGCATAGAATCTTTTTTTTTTTTTTTTTATTAGTCTTTTTCCCCCTCCATTTTTCCTCCGATTTTCTCCCATCCCAATGTTAGTCGTATGCCAATTCCCAGTCCCTTCCGGGTCGCTGCGCTTTACCCCCCACAGTCAGATCATTTGGGAGAGTGGAGGCTACCACGTGCTTCCTCCGACACACGTCCAGCCAATCACCGCTTCTTTTCACCTGGCAGCGCGGATTCTCATTGAGAGGGCGTAGCGTGTGGGAGGACCACACTATCCCCCTCACGTCCAATCCGCGCTTAGCAGGCGCCCCGACCGAACTGTAGGAGTCGCTGTTTACAACGACCCGGACCCACCCCGCCAGTTTCTCCCACCCTCTGATACAGCCAATTGTATCAGTGCAGACGGCCAGCCAAGCTGGTGACAACCCCGGAGCTGTGAGCTGGATTCGAACAGGCGAATCAAGCTCACAGCTCCGGGGCTGGTGACGAACGCAATCTCCGCTCGACCACCTAACCGCCCTTATAAAGCATAGAATCTTAAAATATCTAGATTGGTTGTTTTCTCTAATCCGCTGTATCCATCTATTTATCATATCGTTGTCTGTCACTATAGCTATATCATAAATGCTAGAATGGTCACGTGGACTGGGAGAACTAAAAAATTCCTATGGTTTCTCAATAGTCCGCTTCCGCGCCACAGAATGGATAGACACGCATAATGTAGGATGGACCGATGGAGAGGTGCTTGTCTCTGGTTTTATAATAAAATGGCAAAAAGACAAAGGTATAATGTTCAGTGCAAACATTTATTATATATAATAATGGAAAGTAGAGAAAAATGTAGTTTATTATGCAGCTTGTTTATTTTTTATCCATTTTCTGCCTCTGCCACAAATGTGTGTATTGGTGAGAAATTCTATCTAGCTCTATAACTATACATTTATTAAATTACCCATTGTTTTTGGTTCTTTCCCGCCATATAATTGCTTGGGAAAAAATTGGCCCGAGGCCCAACTTAATTGCCGACCCCTGATCTATAGGGTGATTTGTTACCACAATATGGAAAACGTCAAACGGCAACATCCCTAATCTGATGTATGGTCGGCATCAGAACTGTTATTTTAATGAGTGGTTGGTTATATTGCTCTTTCCAACATGAGTAAGCTAGAAGCACTTGCACCTCTTTTCTAAATCAACCTATTTAATTCTGTGTATGAGCTCCAAATTCCTTTTTTCTCGTTCATTAGGCGGAGAAAGCCCACCTGACCGCTGGCCAGTTTGCCCCCCAGGCCCTTGGCGGGAGAGACAGACCCCAGCCTGTTCAGGGCGCACGGCATCAGGCTTTCGACATGAGGATGCAACACAACAGGGTACACTGGTTTGTCACTTAGCTTCAGTAAGAAACTAGTGCGCTCTATATGAATCGATTATAGTATCTTGTGTCCTTACTTTTCCAGGATGCAGCTCAGTCTCTGAAGGCCATGATGAAGAATGGTGGAAAGGTGTGTTCAGGGTGAAATGGAACATGAACTTTCATTGCACTATTTCCCTTGCATTGACCGGGAAAAATGCAGTGCTTTAAAAATGTAATAAAAAAAAATCCATTGATGCGGTGTGTGGCAAGATTTCTATTGAATGTATCTTGTTCAACCTTAAATACGTGAAGGAAATAATGGCCAGGCGAGTATTAGCACATGAATGAGAGGTAGACAAAAGATAGATGTGGAAACAGGATGGTGTTTTCTGCATACACTAGCTGAGTTTGTTTCCTTTTATTTATGTTCAGGTTCAACTCTTTCATACATGGAGAAGTGACCCTCACCCCCCGGCTCATATATATAGAGGGAGAGGGCGCGAGAGTTATAATTCTTCTGGTTTATTTTTGTGTCGTAGGAATAAGTGAACTTGTTATATTGTGACTCATCTCTTCACCTTGTTAAATTATTATAGAATTAGAACTCCATTGCAGGTTATGAACATATGAACTTGTTTTGATATATAATAATTAGGCGTGTCCGATATTATCGGCCTACCGATATTATCGGCATTAAAATGTGATATCGGAAAATATCGGTATCCGTTTTTAAAAATTTCGTTTTTTTACATTTCTATAACCTATTTACCCAGGCAAGCAAGTAAGAACCTTAATTACCTGAAATTATTCCATTTTTTGGGGGGGGAAACCTGCATACCGGTGTATCGGTTGATATCGGTATCGGAAATTAAGAGTTGGACAATATCGGTATATCGGTATCGGTAAAAAAGCCAATATCGAGCATCCCTAATAATAATTAACTTTTATTTTAAAGCATATTTTAAATGTCTTGTTGTTCAGCAAACTATAAATTGTAAAATGTCCCAGGGAGTTGGATTCTTTCCTCTTTTGATTTTCCTCTTGGTAATATGGGCCCTGTCCACTGTATTGTCCAGTCCTCTGCAGGGTCCAGTGACGGCCCGGATGGCAAAGGTGTGAAGCGGAAAACTGAGGACAGTGACAGCGAGCCTGATCCAGAAGACAACGTCAGGTAAATAACTGAATATTCTCGTCAACCTGCCAGTTGACCAGAAACCACCTTAGGGATGCACTCGTTTGTACCACTGCAGCACAGGCTTTCCGGTGCTTTTTGCAGCTTCCCCTTGCACTCAACAACTCCCACCACCACACTGCAAGTGATTAATATGGAAAGGAGGAATATTCTCATAAATTCCTCTGTGATGCGCTTGCCAAAGCTGTTAAATCCATTGGGCTAAATTGGTATTCATGGAGGCTTTCCTCTTACAAGTCTGCTCCCCCTGTGGGCCCAGTGTGGAGGATTGGCTAGACAGATGCTGCATGTCCTTGATTATGTGTGCAGAATTGCATCGCAAATCTAGGA
Source organism: Notolepis coatsorum (assembly GCF_963971535.1). Lineage (NCBI taxonomy): Eukaryota > Metazoa > Chordata > Actinopteri > Aulopiformes > Paralepididae > Notolepis > Notolepis coatsorum. The sequence goes on from NC_140169.1 coordinate 128,800,936, forward strand.
GTAAGTCAAAACCATTAAACTACCAAGTTTCTCTGCTCCTCATTGTTGAGATAAATAGAATGGTGGCTTGAAAACCTGTTTTCTAACAAGCAATTTTATCACACATAAAAATCAAGCTTCAGATACTACTCTTGACAGTGAACTGGGCCCAACAGTAATAAATTGTGCTGTGTTCCAGGCTGTGGGAGGAGGGTTGGAAGCAGAGATACTACAAGACAAAGTTTGACGTGGCAGTTGATGATGAGGACTTCAAGCGCAAGGTTGTCAAGTCATATGTTGAGGGTCTCTGCTGGGTGCTGATGTACTACTACCAGGTAAGGCTGACATACTTGTGTATCACATGCAGTCTCACTCCTAGAGTAGCTTTTAAAGGGCTCAATGGTGTCCAAATACAAACTGATCACCTATACTGTGGTCCTGAAATTGGGTCATTTTCATGCACTGTAGTGTTAATATTGGGATCATAATATTCTTCTTATGCAGGTGGGGCTTAGCTGATTCAGCGGGGGGTTGTAAAACTCTTGTGTAAAAGAAAAGGAGAATTAGTGAGTGAGCTATATTAGTGAGTGAACCCATTTGTCAAAGGGTCCTGGCAAAGTCACCCATTTATTAAAATAAATAAAGTGTTATTGCTAACGGATGGCTACTGAGTTTATTCTAATCATGCACTTAATCACTATTTAGAGACTATTTATCTTAGGAGGTATTTGCATTTTCCTCATAAAACCATGGCTCGGGTGTCTTCTAGGGAAGGGTTTGGTACTACTGGGCTTTGATCCAAGTAACTCTCCCAATGACCTTGGCCAAATACCATTTATTTATGTCAAAGTGAGGATCTTCTGCAGAGGAATGACTACACATTTATGGATTTAATCTATTTAGATCGGTAACTACTGATGCATGGGTGGTAGTATCTGCATGTAAGAGCAATGTACAGGATTTTCTATTGATTACTGTGTTGATCGAAATTACAGGAAATATTTAAAAGTTGGTCCTGGATGTCGGGATTGGTTTGTTAAAAACCAATAGACTAATGTATTTGCAATGCCATTAACGCATACAGTATTAATATATTGTTCTAAAACATTCCTCTTCATCTTTAAATTCAAAAATTAACTGCCGGGCCTCTCCAGGAGAACCTTGACGTATTAGGCATGAGCTAAGGGATTTGTCAGAGGTAATTGTGAGCTCTTGTGTGTGCGGGCTTTGTGTTGACACCACATGCTCAGCAATAGAAAGCCGTCCCAAGGGGACGTTCTGAATGAATGAATTATCAGCCTCTCCATCGAAGGGGACGTGTCTAGTCTTTTCTGCCACACATTCACCGGTGTGCTGCCGCCATGCCAGAGTTATGAGCATGCACACCTTAACCAAATGCTTGGGGAAGGAGAACAGGTTTGCCCAAAGCCAAAACACGAAGCGGGATTCGCTCCTCCTCGTCACGTTAGCGCGCCGTGCTGTGATTTTATCGGCTAATTGGATGTAATTTTAAGACGTCTCTTGCCTTTTGTTCAACTTTAGACTTTCAATATGTGAATATTGTATGCTGTTATTTCAATACTGGAATCTTGAGTCCTTTCTCCCTTCATACCTTTCAGCATTGTGAAATATCCACATTATGATTTGAATGAATATGTTTAATGATGGATAGGTCTGCATTGAAATTAGATTCGCCAAGATGCATGTGAGGATTGTTGAATATATTAGAAGACCTCGTTTTCTAAGAGCTGTGTTTCATCCAGCTAGCATGTGAAGGTCATTCTTTAGTGTGACTTTGAAAGGGTAGGCTAATGCAGTTGGAATAGGATAAGTGTTCCAAAGGCTGGATTCACAGGATAAATATAATTGTTTGCTCCTACATGCAAAATTAAATTGACGTATATTTTGTAAATAGGGCTGCAGTATTTCCGATGAATCAAATCTCGTGGTGTAAAAAGCTCCATGAAGTATGCAATCTAAAGATGTTTAAATGTCAGCCACACAGCCAAGTCACTAAGATTGGATTGTGTTTTAAGCTTATTAGTGCAGTGGAACTGGGCCCATAAAGGGCAGATAAAGGCCAAAGAAAGTCTTTGTTTCCGCTTCCATCTGTTCCCTTGGCTTTTTTTTCTTTTTTTTGTTGTGTTTTGCATTGCCTTTTTTTCCATAAACAGTCACTTCAAAATACCATTTCAAGTTCTAGCGTTTTAGAGAGCCAATAATCAAATGAATTTGTTTGCACGGTATCTCAGAAGAGGTATATGTATAGGGAACTCATTAATCTTCCGTCTGCTGGTTTACAGGGTTGTGCCTCCTGGAAGTGGTATTTCCCATTCCACTATGCCCCATTTGCATCTGACTTCAAAGACATCAAAGGCTTGTTCACAGAGTTTGAAAAGGGGACCATGCCGGTAAGAATGGACTTGAGTCTCTCTCTCTCTCTCTCTCTCTCTCTCTCTCTCTCTCTCTGTGTCTGTCCCTGTCCCTAGCATCCTTTCTGCTGGTCAAGCCTGGCTCTAATTCTCTATGCACGTTTGTTTGCAGTTCAAGCCACTGGAGCAGCTGATGGGTGTCTTTCCTGCAGCCAGTGGAAACTTCCTGCCCACAACATGGCGTGAACTGATGTGCACTCCAGTAAGTTTCAATGTCAACTTAAGTTTCTTTTAGGATTTGGTCAATTTGAGCTTCCTTTTATGCAAGGGATTTCAGAATGCTTAAAGTGGTAATCCTTAACACATTGGGTGCCAATCACGGCTTTTTACGTTTCTGGGCCCCAACCGTTGAGTGCCAAAAACGTATAAATATGTTTTTGGATCGTTTGATCTTTTTACTTTGATCCCTGCTCTACACAGTTGCCCAGAGCGATCTGCATCATTTAGGCACGTCACGACAATTTTTAACTGCATTCTGATTGACAGGTGACAGTATTGTCCCGTGTCTGAACTGCATGGGGCTCTGGTCAGATAGCCAGATTCACTTTCAGTTTTTCCTCACGAGTGGCCACTCCTCCCGGGATAGAAATTCACAGTCCTCGCCTCTGGATTGCTTTGCATGAGCGTATTTCACCATCGAAATGTGTATAGACATATACACTGGTAATCGCGATGGTGATGCGATCACTTGGAATTATTCTTTTGTAATACCTTCTGGCTAAGGTAAGCTACATTCCATGTCTATTTTACCTAATCTGAAACGTGTTTTTCTAACATCACAGTTCTGTGTTTCAACAGACGAAAAGCATGCTCGGCAAACGCGATCATAGTTATGAGTTAAACGACCCCCCCCCCCTCGATGATTTTGTGATGGTATATTATACATATCATATACCGTACTTTTCGCACTATAATCCGCACCCGATTATAAGCCGCAGCAGCTAAATTGAATGATGTGTACATATATAAGCTGCACTGCACTATAAGCCGCATGTGTTTTAATGTTTAATTACCATATGTAAGGAGTGGAGCCTGCGGCTTAATTTGACTCAACACGGGAAACCTCACCCGGCCCGGACACGGAAAGGATTGACAGATTGATTGCTCTTTCTCGACTCTGTGGGTGGTGGTGCATGGCTGTTCTTATATTGAGCTTTAAGTTCCCACCTCTACAGAGTGACTCCCACCTCTACAGAGTGACTCCCATTGGGACACAATACTGTCAGACAAATAACAAGAATTAACTCATTTACAAGTTGTATTAAGTAAATAAGGGAACAGATAAATAACATTTCAATGCAGTAAAAAAAAGCTATTTCTATTTTCGGGTTTTGTCCACATATAAGCCGCACCGTTATATAAGCCGCTGGGTCGAAAAATGGGGGAAAAAGCTGCGGCTTATAGTCCGAAAAGTACGGTACCTTTGATTTGAGAGTATTCTGGGTTTCAGGGGATCAGCCAGAACGGTTTGGGCTTATTGCACATAACACGTTTTATCTCGCAATCGATGAAGAAATACTGTTATCTTGAAAATGCACAATGTTTAGTGTGTAATAAACTACAAACTACAGCATGTGGAAACAAACTATTATTCCCATGCTGGACTACAAGTAATGTTTGTCGAAATTGGCCACACTATGTCTCTACAGCTATAATACAGAACACAAACACAGCTTCGCAAACATAGTGCAGCGACCAAGGAAACTACTAGAAAGGCCGGCATTCTAAAGGTAAATTAACCAAACAGCGTTGCACAGAAAGTGTTAAGATCTTAATTTGTTTATTTTGGCGACATCTATTGGTTATAAGTGGTCATTGCTGTTGCAGTTTTGCACTGTATTGACTTGCGTTCCATCTTGAAAATGAATGCTAACTACGGAGTTAATCTTCTATTCCAGTGGTTCTCAAACTACGGGTCGCGAAGTGTTAAAAAAAAATATATATACGTTTAATGTTCTGGCAACATATTTTGGCTAAATATGCCTCGTTTTATAAATGTGTATAGATAACAGTGCTGTAATTACATTGTAATTACATTTTCTAATATACATCATCCAAGTTCAACAACGTGTTCTTTTATTTTGATATTCCTTAATTCCACCTTGAAATTATGCTATACATTAACTCATTCATCGCCATACGCTTTCCGTATCTCTGCCGCTTCAGGCCAGATTAAAATTGTCCTTTCTGCGGTGTTTCACGATGTTTGCAGAGTTGTGCTTGTTCTGTATTATAGCTGTAGAGACAATGGTGTGGCTCATTCGACACTATTTCTAGTCCAACATGGGGGAAAAAGAGTTTGTTTCTACACACTGTAGTTTGTAGTTTGTTACATGCTAAACATTGCGCATTTCCAAGATAATCCAGTCTTTTTCCATAGATCGTGAGATAAAACGTGATATGTGCAATAAGCCCGAATCGTTCTGGTTGATTCCCTGAAACCACAAATGCTCCCAAATCAAAGGTGTGTATATAATATGTACCTTCACAAAATCATCAAAGGGGGGGGGGGGTAGGTAGGTAGGTAGGTAGTCTTACCCCGAAAATCCGATTGTTAGAAAAAGCCTTGTTTATGACCGGTAAAGTAAGCCACTGTGATCGTTACATAAAACATGTTTCACGTTCTGTAAAATAGACATAGGGGGTCCTTACCTTAGCCAGAAGGTAATCCAAAAAGAATAATTCCAATGATCTCATCGGCGATCGCGATTACTCGTTTATATGTAATTACACATGTTTATGGGACACTATAGGTTGAGGCGATCAGATCTGCTAGCGATTGCTTTGGAAGAGCTCCCCCACAGAGCGAGCCTCGATGGTTCTGGTGCATTCATTGACTATCCTGTTGCCTTTCTATCAGTTAAAAAGATAGGCGATACTGCCACCTAGTGAGATTAGATCGGCATTGCAATTCCAACGTATGTAGCTGTGCCACAGTGATTCAGAGAGCTCCGGCCGAGTGTGTAGAGCGGGGATCAAAGGAAAAAGATCAAACGATCTAATAACGAGTATACTCGTTATTGGCGGTCAAGCGTTGGCGGCCAATAATGAGTATACTTGTGATTGGCGGCCAATGAGTTAAGTGTGGGGACCCCAAAGAAATTCCTAAATAAAATGGGGTCACGGTATGAAAAACTGAGAACCCCTGTTCTATTCATTCCAAACAAACTGCTGTTACTGCTGGTGATGTCGAACATATCACTTCCCGTGTGCCAGATGATTTCACCAGGAATGTCCTACCAGACACCAGTATTTTATATCAGCAAATGTAAACTGGTTATAGGTAGAATCACTTATGTTATGTTAGTGGGTGATGGAGATGGAGATGGGCAAAATAGACATTTATTTATATAAACATTTCTAGAAGTGTTGACGTACCTTCTTTGGTGATTCAGGAATCCGCAATCATTGACTTCTACCCTGATGACTTTGCCATTGATTTGAATGGCAAGAAGTATGCTTGGCAGGGTAAGTGACTATTTCATTCTGAGTAATTATTTTTCTTAAACTGAGAGCAACACTGCACCACAATATACATTTTGCAAAGCCTCAGGTGAATATAGTGTCAGTGTAACCACGCAATGCTGCGTCGATATTCGGGATTTTGGGATTCAATGTAAAAATTATGTCATCAGTCCAAGGGAAAACGATAAAAGAATATATATATTTCCATTGTATGTTGTTAGGGAATCTTGCAATCGGGTAAACCAGAAAAGTCCACACAGTATTGCCATTTCCAAGCTGTATTACTGACGTATAGCAACTTTGCTTATGTTTCTACAAAATGTACGTTTGAATGATGTTGCCTTTTAAAGGTCTCATTGTGAGAAACTCGCCTGGTGCAATGTGCACATGTATTTGGGTTTCTGATGCGCCTTTGACAGTTTGATCTGAATTTCGTTAGAAGGAACTAGGGCTGGGCGATATATAGAGTATACCCCCCCAGGGCTTTTTTTGCCCCCCTTAATTGATTTTCGGGGGCTTTTTTTATTTCGGGGGCACCAGATTTTAATGAAAATTAACAAAGATTATAAAACACTTTTTCTTACAGTCTTCGTCCCTATGTTTGATAACGTAATGTTAATGTCTCCATATATAGGGCTCTACGCTAACCTTTTCCCCAAGGAGCACATGTGCTCATTAAAAAAAAAAAAGGCAGACCAGTGGGAGGCATGGTCTAACAACGTTCGAGACAGGGGAGGGTAGAATTGGATAATACAAAATTGGGATGGGAGAAATTTTAAATGGCGAGAAAAAGTAGATAAAAAAAAATATAAATAAAAATTTAGGAGCACACAAAGAAATTTAGGAGCACAGTGAAAATTGTTCAAGTAACGGAGTTTATTAACAAACTATTTATTACATGCATATTATACTGTGCGTGTGCATACTAGGGATGGGCGTGAATAATCGTTACTTGTAGCTATGAGAAAAACCGAAGGGAAAAAAATCAAAATTATTAATTTTTATGAAAAAAAGTATACATTTTTTATTTAACATTTGTTCACATGTTTGTGTAATATTATAACTGTTTGTTGGTTTCCTTAAACATATACGTGAATGAACAAAAATAAGTAAAAAAAATCACAAAGATTACCCATGTGTTTTTTAAAAAAAAATTCCCCCCTTTTCGAGTAATACACGATCACTCGAGTATAGCATGCGATCAATCGATCTTGATTTTTCTTTAAAATGCCCATCCCTAGTGCATACTAAGGGATAAACATCTGTGCAAAGTGTCGGGGGCTTTTCTTGCCCCCCTTAACTGATTTTCGAGGCCATTTGGTCAATTTCCAAGGGCATTTTGCCCCAAGCCCCCCTTAATTTCGAACCCTGATACTCGATGTATCACGGCTTGTTCTACATGAGATGTAGTAAATTAGTATATTGTGAACATCGAGTATATGTTGTCGCGGCTGATGAGACTTAGCTTTAGCGCAGAGCTGTCCTCATTTCATTATAGACACATGACCAGCGCGGACCTTAAATGACATGCAATTGTAATTTCATTACACAGACAGACCTATGACTCAAGCAATGGGCTAATGTTAGCTGCTAACCAAGTTATCCATGATGACTAGGCTAAGCTACCTAGCGTTAGCTGCTAACCCTGGAAAACGCTCAAAGCGGACTCCACAACACTAGTTCCATTCGCGAGGAAAGTGGGTGGGTTATATTGACGACGCTTGACAACAGAAGTTTAAACATAACTTCATATTTATTGGTTATTCGTTTCTTTATATCATCCAGTTTCCATCTCCGTGTGTTCAACTCTTCCTGTTTACATTTGAGTGTGACATCACCTACGGCAGCTTAGACGATAAACGCAAACCTAGAACAAAACCCGGGGGGCGGGGGGGCTGGCTCTCTTGCGCGTTCTCGCCCTCTCTCTCTCGCTCTACATTCAATGATTTAAAGTAGCTAAACGTTACAGTATAAATACTAACTGGATAGTTGATGATATAAACATTTAATTTCATTAAGTCTGCTATAAGCCATTATCCCTTTGTGTGATTATTTTCTCACAGTGGTGTGTGTGTGTATATATATATATATATATATATATATATATATATATTAGGGGTGGGACGGTTCACAAAACCCACGGTTCGGTACGTACCTCGGTTTTGTGGTCATGGTTTTCGGTTCGGTTCGATATATTGTTTTTTATAATAAAAAAAAAGACAATCTACTCCAAAAATACCAGAATCGGCATAAAATATATATAGCCTAAAAATAATCCAACTTCAGTTATTCTCAAGGACGTAGTCATGCAAAAACTGAAAGAATGAGGCAGTTTGACATCAGGCACATCATTTTACCACGAGGAGGAAGTGTTTACAGCCTTAAATAATGTTTGGCACACAAAGACCGAACTGACAGCATACATCAAACTAACACACACACTGTACTGTTTAAAAACAACACTGCTCTGTTCATTCTATTTTTTAAATACGTACATTATCTGTCTACATTTATTTAGACTAACATTATTTAAATATTGAGTGCAACTGTGGTGGATTACATAATTCGGTGAGTTGGAACTATCTATGGGTTGGCGCGGGTCCCCATGGACATTTTAGCGTGTGGGACCATCAGCTTAGGAGGAGTTCATAACGTCAACAAGCAGCACGAAAGCAGCAATAGTCCCGGTTGGAGTTAGTAAAACACAGTTGTATGTTAGCCTTCTTGGATGTTGAATAAACGCCTATCATTGTCTTTAAACACCCCGCCTCTCAGACTCTCATTTCCTCCTCTGCTAGCTAGTACTAGCTACGGTAACATTTCGTTGACTGTATTAGCTGGGGCTAGCGGGGCTACCATAGTTAAAACGTGCGTTGTGTTGTACAAACTGCTAACGCTATGGCAAGATGTGTGTAGGCCTATGTAATGTTAATGGCTGTTTTTAAAGTCGTAATGAAGATTGATTAAAAATGGCAAGCACAATATAACACAAACTGACTAGCACCTGGCTGCAGTGCTGCTGCTGCTGCCTGCAGCCAGCGCTCACCTCTCCCGGCTCCGTGCCAAATGAAGTTTCTTTTTTTATTTGCGCATCCCCGGAACCGTACAATACACGGATGCCCCGAACGGTACACGGTTCGGTTGCGTACCGTCCCACCCCTAATATATATATATACATATATATATGTGTGTTTGGCTAAAGTGGATAGAAAACACGGTACTGTGCAAAAGTCTTAGGCACCCAAGAGTGTGTCAGTAGACTACTCTTAGTACATTTTCATTTAATTATTTTTTAAAGCATCTTCATGGTTTAATAATGCAAACATATGTTGCAGGGACTTATTATAATCATCATATTGGCGTGACTGTATGCATCAAAGGGTTAAATCAAGCATTTAAGTGCTTTAGAGGAAATGTCAAAATATTGCGATATGGGGCGGCTAGGTGGTGTAGTGGGCAAGGCGCTCGCCATCAACGCTGGAGACGCTGGGTTTGAATCCAGCTCTCGGCGTTGCTATCGGCTTGGCTGGTCGTTCATACTAACACAATTGGCAGTGTTAGGGGTGGGAAAGCTGATGGGTGGGTCCTGGGCGTTGTGGACAGCGACCCCTACAGTTCGGTCGGGGCGCCTGCACAGCGAGGGTAGGATCTGGAGGGAGGTAGTGTGACCTTCCACACGTTACACTCTCCCGGTGAGAATCTGCGCTGCCGGCTGGCTGCACATGCGTCGGAGGAAAGCAGTAGGGGGGTGCGCAACAACCAGGAAGGGGGTTGGGAATTGGCATAACGACTAACAATGGGATGGGAGAAAAATTGGAAAAAGGAGGGGGGGGAAAGATAATAAAAAAAATATATATATATATATATTGCGATATGCATCGTGATATGGCCAAAAAATATTGCGACATCATTTAGAGGCCATATCGCCCAGCCCTAGAAGGAACAACATTGCTAGATGTATGGTAATTGTTGTATTTGTGCGACGAAAGTGGCTCGCTTGATGTAGACTGTTACATTACAGCTTTTTGAGAACAGGAATGAAACGGGTATAGAGGCTGCTAGAATGCATAGTGTTTTTTCTTTCGTTTTTTCAGCAAGAGAATTCAAAGACATGTTTGTAGGACCTGAAAGACCTACCGTATTTAACTTGTTGCAAAGGACTTTTCGGAGAATACAGATTAGGGATGGGAATTTTAAGGCATATCAATATTCGATTATTTTATTGTGTATAATTAGTATGTGTAAAACTAATTTGCCAATTATGATTTTTCAACGTTAATTTGTGCATGCATGTATCTCTTTCCCTTGGTGCACTCCTTTAGACCGTTAGCACTGGCACACGTCAAAACGCTGTCTGCTACAGTACAATCAGTCACTAGTTACGAACATTGGCCACAACTACAAACGTAGCTGGCAAGTTAACAAATCTCTACATATTTTATTAGATTGCAAGGTAAAGTAAACCTACCATTGTGGCTTTTCGGCTGAAACCTCTCCAGAAGCTCATAGAGGGGGAAAAGAAACTCGCCATATAACTAATAGCTGCCTGGCTAACGTACTCTACAGAAATGTGTTGGCTACATTGTCTTCACTAGGGATGCTCCGATATTGATATTGGATATCGGCCCCGATATGACTAAAATAGCTAGATCGGGTATCTGAGACTATTTATGAAAAAAAAAAAATTGTAATTTTAATAATAAATAACAATTCAATACATTTATATCTGTTAATTTGTTACATTTTGTTTCACTAACTTAGAAAAGTAATGTTTAAGTCGAGCCTGATGTTGCCTTGCACAAAATAATGATCTCAGTCTCTTCCACACAGTGAGGCATAGTTTATTAATTGAACAATGGGTATCTGGTCGGTACTTGGTACCAAAACCCAGTTATCGCTATCGCGACTGAAAAAGTCAGATTGGTGCATCCCTAGTTTTCACCGCTCCAGGAACTCGTATAGAACAAGAATGTCGCCTGCCCTACATTAACATGTAGCCTGTCGAATCACTGTAGAAGACCTCTTATCAATGTATTCTGTCTTTCATATGAAGGCGTGGCGTTGTTGCCCTTCGTGGATGAGCGCAGGCTGAGGGCTGCTCTGGCTGATGTGTATCCTAACCTCAGCACTGAGGAACGTAAGTAGTGCTTTTCTGCTTGTCTCTTGTCGTCACCCGAGCTGCAAAGTACGGTAATCATTTTCAACTAAAGGTTATTTTATTTTTAACATGGGTCCTGGAACACCTGTAAAGTCATGGAAGATCTTGATAGTGTTGCTGTTGCACCTTACATTGTCCATGATTGGTGGGTTAAAATAGTTATAAAAAAAATAATTAATTATGTTTGCAAACTTCTGACAAGTGAGTTTTTCTGGATTGGTTTAAATGTAGTTGGTCTGATATTTAACTACATAATACAGCTGCCGTTTTATTTTATTTCATTTCAGTGAGAAGGAACAGCCTGGGAAGTGACGTGCTGTTTGTAGGGAAGTCCCACCCTCTCTGTGACTTCATCCAGGAGCTCTACCGGTCAGAATCTCACGAGGTACAATATGTATACCTGCACAATCCATACTGACGTAGTTCTGTACACCTCTTCATCTCTATGTATCTCCACCATCCATAATGACGTAGCTCTGTACACCTGGCTTCATCTCTCTACCTGCACCATCCATACTGACGTAGCTCTGTACACCTCGCCTCATCTCTACGTTTCCCTCCCTCAGAGCACAGAGTTCCCTGCAGAACTCTGCCATGGACTCCAAGGTATATTCAATCTTGATGACAACCCTATTCTACCGGATAAGTAAGGAACATCTTGATCATCATTTTCTTTGTACATTTTCCTATTGACTATTTTTTTTCTTCTTTCAAATGCATATTAGCGCCACAAATGTGGTGACCCTATATTTGCTGCTTAATTGATTATTTTATTTAATCCTAGGCCAGTGCCGTCTCCTATCCCAATGCTCCGTGACATTGCACAGAACACCGCAATAGGGTAAGGATGATATTTCGCCCATAACACTGTTTTACAGAGCAGGCTAAAAAGGCACAGTGTACTAGCTGTGGAAATGAACTCTTAGCAGGTTCTTAACCTCTTCAGCCCGAATTTTTTCAAATGTAAGTAAAGTAAAGACCCTATCCCTGTCAAAACAGCAGTCATAGTGTATATTTTCAGCAATACGTTTGTTTACCAATACTGTAGGTTAACCTCTTAACTCACTGGAGGCCAAACCCGAGATAGTCCGGGTTAACTCTCCATGCTCTGGGCGCCAAACCCAAGAAATCTCAGGTTTTAATCCATATTTCTTTTATTAGCGATATCTATTAATTTTTCATCCATCCAGCCTGACGTTATCATTGGGAATGGGTCCGAGCTCGCAAAGGGCAAATACCGTCGCCTATCGTCTCCCGGATGGTATTGCACTGTATTAGAAATGGTGTCGTTTTTTTCCGGGGCCGATCTCTGAGCCGTGCGTGCAGGGTTTAAATACTCAGACGAGGCAGGCCTTTACAACGATGGCATGGAACACTAACCCCGCCCGCCCGTTCATGTGTAACGCTTGGTAATGTCGGGGACAGGATCGCTGTGGATAACTGGAATGGCGATCATATAATTGGATTCTTTTTTTGCATTGCATCAGAGACCAGGTAAGGACTCTATAAATAAAATCTTGCGTTGATCTGATATTTCTTTCTACCGCGATCGAAGCTGTGTGTGTGCAGGAGGTGGGGGGGAGCGCCGTGCTACGAGGGCCATTTCATGTATGCACGAGGAAGGATAATGATGATCTAGCGTTGATTTCAGGAATATTCGATAATCAGGCGAAAAATTATGTATTCCACTAAAACGCTATTATCGTGTCTTTTCCTGGGATTACTAAGAATCACAAACTATACTCATTCAAAACGGAAATGTACGGATGAAAAAACAGAAATGTACGGATGAAAAAACAATCTGTTGTGCATGTTGACTGGAAGCAACTCACTGACAATCGACAGGTGTATTAGAGCCATAGCTATAATATAAGATATATTTTAAGCACTCGCAAATCTTGCAGTCTACCCATTGATTAAAGCGATGGCGTTCTAGTGCCCCCTGGCTCATTAAGCGATGGCGCTGAATGAGTTAATTGTGTGTATTGAGCTGTACTGTACCCATTCTGCTTAATTAAAATGTGCAATCAATCAATAGGCATTCAATGTTTTGAACTCCTGGGCCCTGCATATAAAGAAAATGTATAACCACATTACAAAAGTCTACTTTCATCCCTGCAATTTTTTTTTAATGACACATCCCTAGTTCCAAGTCGGGTATGTGAAACAAGATTCTATTTACAGACCTCAATGATGGACTACAGAAACATTTATTTGTGGTCCCGCACATGCGCTTTCTTGTACTGTAGTTAAGCATTACATCACGCGCAGGAGTGGTTTGTGACCAATAAACCATGCCTAGGGGTGGTCGTTAGGCCCGAGGCGCAGCCGAGGGTCGTTAGACCCCCCTAGGCATGGTTTATTGGTCACAAATCACGACTACAAGTGGTGTAAAGCTTTTATACAACTGCCAGATTCATCCAACCTTATTTCTATACAATAAACACACATTAATCGAAGATTTATTGAAAACCATCCGCCAGAAAAAGTAGTTCCCACAACTACAAAAAAGACAAGTTGCCTCCATGTGGAAGCAGCTTGAAGTGCATCCAACCAAACTAACACATCCAACTGTGTATTATTGGAATGATTGAGAGAAGTTGCCTCATGTGGAAGCAGCTTGAAGTGCATCCAACCAACTAACACATCCAACTGTGTATTATTGGAATGATTGATTGAAAATTTTATTACCAGATGCAGAATGGGTACAATACAGTACGGCTCAATACACACAATTGTTAAGGGAATGCAGACCTACTTTCCATAGAACTTCATTCTTAGATGCTTCTATATAAAGTAGGTAAAACAAATTAAAACGTTTTCTTTGCCCTATAGGAAAAAAACGTTTTCTTCGCCCTATTTTTTTATTTATTTCTTTTAGCCTAAACTTAACCAGTTGGAAACCAGGGGTACAGTAATAAAATTAGCAATCAACCAATCAATCAATTCAATAGACCATGCTCACTTAAAACAGCGCTGCTTCTCTCAGTCTGACTCCCCCGCTGTTGCAGACAGGAGTGTGTGTGTGTGTGTGCGTGTGTGTGTGTCACAGTGTGTGTGTTTGTGGGTACGCCAGCGTCGGACAGTGTGAGAGAGAACGCTGCAGTCAGTAGAAAGTAGGAAGGAAGAAATTTAAATCAATTAATCAATCAATCAATCCGCGATTTTTCTTTTGTTCTAGATTGACTCAAGACCCATCAATTACATCATCCAACATTGTTTAAAGGACTAACACATTCCCCTTGACAGAATCGCTTCATATTTAGTCGTTATGGTGCTTTCAACATAACCATTTGTTGTCCGCGATCTTGTTTTCTCCCGGAGTGAGCCGGGGAGTGATATGTGATTCGGTTGTGGGCGGGTCCTGAGCCCAGGACCGTGGATTGTTGCCAATAAAGACGTGTAAATGGCCAATCAGAATCGAGAAATTTGCATGCCGTTGTATAATAGTTCATAAACAGTGCTCCACTGCAACCAGTCAAGTGTGGAATGGTTATCAGATATTCATATGTCAAGACGAGGACTGAACCGAATGCTTTGAACTTCCAATTGGTGCGAAAATTAAGATTTGAATACTTTTTTACCAAATAGCCTTCAGCATAAGAAATGGTTAAAGGTGCTGTAAGTGGTATTTCTTTTTTTATATAAAATAATAGCTTACATTCCGTCAATCACTGATGGTATTTGGTCAATAACATGGGTCCCTCCGCTCTGCAGTAAAAAGAAAATACTTTTTCTGGTATCCTGTTCCCACCTTATCCAATCAGGAGAGAACTCTAAAAACTAGTTTTAAGCAAATATGTTCTTGAAAATTTGGCTTTGCAAGAAAGTATTTTCAGTTTACTGCAGAGTGGGGGGACTGAGACCCATATTACTGACCAGACACTATCTGTAACTGAGGGGTACAATTCCCTGACTGTATTAATAAGTATGGTATCATTAAACCACTACTGTCTTATGTACATTACTACTGGCCATACAGTACACAGGTATATGATATGAACACCTCCACAATGACACGGTTCCACAACAATATTGGTTAGAATAATATTTATTATAGCAACGGTAGGTTACAGAATGATAACTATGAATTGCGCTTGTAAGGCGAAGAATGTGTGTGAGTAAG
Organism: Notolepis coatsorum; assembly: GCF_963971535.1. Classification (NCBI taxonomy): domain Eukaryota; kingdom Metazoa; phylum Chordata; class Actinopteri; order Aulopiformes; family Paralepididae; genus Notolepis; species Notolepis coatsorum. The sequence goes on from NC_140169.1 coordinate 128,816,096, forward strand.
TCAAGAGCGTAAGTCCATTATAATAGTACGCAGGAGATAATAAATACCACCTGTATCAATAGGAATTATATCTATGGTACACTAGTAGGGCAGCGGGAGATACTAGTAGGGTCCCTCCGGTTGTAGGCCAGCAGGGGGAGGAAATGTTCGAATGCAAACTCTGGATCAACGGCCAATCAATAAGCTCCAGCTACGGGAGTCGGTACATTACTCCCTTGATCGGCAGACGAAAGCAGCAGCTGTAATCCAAGTATGCGTGCAGCATAGGTGAAAGCCGGCCAGCCTCTCCCAGAGACGGGCTCGAGTGATGTTCCTCACGGGTAAATCCCACACAGTAGTGGGTGTAGACGATTCTCCTCCGCTCCAACAGCCACAGGACCAAAGCAATAATCCAGCTGGAAAGGGCTCTGCATTCACCGGTGTAGATTCTCCGGTGCGTGGTACTTCACATTAACTAGGTCGAACTTGACGTTATTCCACTAAGCTCTGACACTTTTACTGTCCTATTCGCACGCGGTTATAAGTGATCTATTTAGATGCACGGTTGCTCACTTCACTTGGTTGTTGACTCGTGATGAAGGCTTTACGTTTGAGGGTAACACGTTTCTAGGTTAACTTGACTTTAGGCTAAGTGCTGCTGTATCCACCTGCGACGTATTTATACGTACAGTGAATAATCTAGTACCAGCCTTATTCCTGTCTCGTATTCTTGCGCAGAACCGGGCATGTCCAGGCAAGCCTTGGCGGTGACCTTGAACTAGACCTTGGGGGTATGGCAGTGGCGCCTAGTGGATCGCTATCCAATAGGAGAACGAAATATTATGGTCTGTACTAGGTAAAGGGATATTCCGTGTATATGTACAAAGAATACACAAGGGATATCAGACGATATACAAATACTATGCAATATATATCAAGTAATAAATATATATATTCGGTTTAATCTGATCCTTCGTAACACTATCTGTGATGGCTGTTGGAATGTAGAGCTATTTAATTTATGTTAACACTTTGATTGCCAGGCAGCAGGGGGCACTGTGGGCCGTCAGTGCCAGCGTACTATTCAATGGGGAGAATGGCGTGTTTGCAGTGCTAAAAACTATATTAAATATTATAGCTATGGATCTAATAACGTTTTCGATTTGTCATTGAGTTTCTTCCAGTCAACATGCAAAAAACAATTGTTCTCATCCGTACGTTTCCATTTTATACCGTGGTGGATATGAGTATAGTTTGAGGGATTCTTTGAGTAATCCCAGGAAAATACGTGAAAACTGCATTTTATTGGAATTCAGTAAACGCGTTGCCATTCCTCGCTTATTATCTTTCACCGTGCACGCATGAAAGGGGGCTTGGAGTGGCGCCCCCATCTGTGCCGTGATGTGACCAGCGGTACACAACACACACGCACTACACAGGCCATTCCAAATATTGATCGCGGCCGTCTTTCCAACTTATCAATCAAAGCGCATGAATCCACGGTGATCCAGTGTCTCAACCGCTCCCCCTGCCCAAGAAGGAAAACCCGGACCGGACTTCTTAGATCGATGCACAGCCGAAGCCAGAGGGATTCCAATGATGGGCAATACCGGCCGCAAGGCGGTAGGCGCCGGTATTGACAGTCTGCGATCTCAGACATTCAGTACAGCATGCACAAGTAGGGATGGGAATTGATCAGATTTTATCGATACGATTCCATTATCGATTCTGCTTATCGATCTGATTCTTTGTCGATTCCCTTATCGATTCCTGATACGTTAAATAAATTGGAAATGCAACAGAACTAAGCTGGTTAGAATAACAATATGCAACTTGACATTTCTGATTGTCATTTATCATTTATTGTTGAGCCCCCATGTCAGAAAAATACAAAAACTGTAAAAAATTCATTAACTATACACTTAAATAAAATAATGTATTTGAGAACTAATTTAATCTATTGAACTGTAGTTGCATTCAACAGGTCGTTATTGCAAAAGAGAATTTGTTTACAATAACATACCTGTATAAATAAAGGCCAGCTCAGTGTTCTCTCTCTGTCTCTCTCTGCAATGAGCATGGCTATTTAGCTAGCTAGCGGCTAACGTTACTTTACCATGTAAATTAATGACTAGGATGCAAAGTACTTCCAGTTTTCACTGCACACACAAAACGGTCGCAATATCGAGCCCTTTAGGTTTTCCTAGTCAAGGAATCAAATAGTCTGCTATGGCTGAATGCGTGGCGCTACCGTTATTGTTTTTAAATGCGCAAATGTCGGAAAAACATGGCATCGATAAGAGGAATCGATAGTCACAGAGGCATGCGATTCCAGGAATCTGACAATTAGGAACCGGTTCCCAATCGATTCCGATTCTCGATTCCCATCCCTATGCACAAGGTGCCTCGATGGATTATGAATGGCAATAGCGAATAAAAGAAATAACGAAACAGAAAAGTAGATCTACGTGAACGGCACTCAACCGCTGGGCCACAGAAATGTAGATCTACGTGAACGGCGACCAAAGGGATAACAAAGAAATACACTTACCACTTGAGAAGGAAATCTATACCTGCCACATTGAAACTTTGCATGCGAGAGGAACAAGATAGTTTGACATTTAGCAAAGCTTCCGTTATTTACTGAAGCGTCAAAATGTTCGGCCCTTGTTGAGACAAATGTTTACATTATGTTTTGCATAGTTTTCTCTCCTTACAGCTCTCCCTCGGTCTGAATTACCTGTAGAAATATTTGGAATTGTTGGAGGACCAATACAAAATGGTTTCTAATGAAACCTTGTTTAATCCTCGCATTTTACATAGTTATTGCCTTCCCTTGTCTTTTCAGAGTGAAATTCAAGGATCCTCAGTTTAAAGACGACTTTGTGTTCAAGGCTATTGTCCTTGCCGGGGCCAAGTAAGTAAATTGTGTTTGCTGCTGTATAATTTGCAGTAATTATGATCCATCAAGTATGTACATCAACTATTGAAATTGCACTTATATATTATCTACATGCACTGATCAAACAAAATCGTAACCTTTTGGTCACCACACAACAGGATAAGAATGTATATGTACTACGTCTACAGCGTAACCGGTTTTTGATTTTGCTTGTTCCGTTGTTCTCTTTAGGACCCCCACCAAAGTACTCAAACCTGGAGATTGGGAAAGGGGGAACCGTGGAGGAGGCCGTGGAGGAGGCCGTGGAGGAGGTGGAGGTTGGAGGCCCCAGCTGGGGTTCAACTCCAACAGACAGCAAGCCCACCTGGACCAGTCCGGCTTCAGGGCTCTGGGGTATGTTTCTGCTGTATGCGCTACTGCCTCCGGCTGCTGAGCAATATGCTCTAGACTCGCAGCCAAATCATCTCCTATCCCTCAAACGGTTTCCATTAAATACCCATGCTTGATTATGGTCTAAGCTCTTTACTCCACACCCTTGTATTATCATTAAGAAATGTGAATAATTGAGCATCTGGCTGTTGACTATAGCATGTTTGGGGATTTAATTATGCATGGTTGTGTAGAAACGCAATGCATTCCTATTTCTGTCAACCAAGTCCATAATTCAGTACTTCAGGCAGTTATTTGCCTTGATGGGGCCAAACAGGCAGGTGCTAAGAGACTGGCAAAGAAACGTTGTTTTCGAAAAAGGATTTCCTTTTTGCGATGAGTCTGTGTATTGAAATTGTGCTTCAGCTAGAATTTCTTGGAAGTTAATGAAGTTTTGTAGCTAGAATATGTTTCTCGATAGAATGTTTCTCGATGTGTTTATATTTAGACTTTAGGCCAATGTGACGACACTAGTAACTTGAAACGTTGCTGTTGTATTTCAGTCACAGCACGAACACAGGCGGACAGTACAGCAATGCCCCTCCCCCGAGCAACTACAGCCAAGGAAACTACCGTCCTCCACGCAGGGACAGCCAGCCTTCACGTAAGAGAACGCATGTTTCCTGGGAGGACATAAACACCCACTCTATGCATCAGGTTTCTTTGTACTGGAATTGTACTAAAATATAGTTTATTGATAAAAAAAAATAAAAATTGTCTACAATCTGCAGATGACTGCTCATTACACATCGAGTGGGACAACTATTAAAAAAAAATCAGGAATAGTACATTCTTTGCTTACCCGCTTCCCTTGGCTTGCTGTATTTTATTTATAACTTTTATTTTTTTTTATGCATACCCAGCTGCCAAATTGTGCCTTTCAAGATACCATAATTGTGTTACACAATTAAATGGGGCCCTTTTGTTCACTGCATAGGGGGATTTGAATGGCTAACCACATATGGAGAGAAAATGTCTCTTTCCCAGCACCTAATCATGGGCTCCTGTCTGCCCCTGGCCTCAGACCCATGGTCCTCCGACAGCAGTTCTCCAATTTGACTTTGATGTGCCAATTTGCAAGTTGATGAATAATCTCATCTGGTTCCTGATGGCTTGTGGGGGAGTTGAGGCTATTCTGGTGGCACTTGATGCAAATAAGGGTTTTTGGCTCCTCTGGATTGCAGTAGCACCTCCCTTGGCCTCTGCTGTTCATTCCTAATGGTAAACTTGCCAATTAGCAGTCTAGGAGGTTTTTTCCTTCCCTTTTCTGTTGGTAGGATTTTCTCATTTTCATTAAAGAAAATCAAGGGTAACGTTTCAGCTAGCGTGTCTGTAATTGTGCACCTACTTATCTGTGAAATGTAACCTTGCATCAGGTGATTTCTAATATACGGGCACAAGTACTTGGAAGACGTAAGTGCTGTATTGGACATGGATACCTAATGTGAATTAAGCTGATTTTGTGTTTTATCTACTTAAATGTTGTCGTCTTTGTCTTGAGTGGCAGCACATCTGCGTTATAGTTGGCCTCCAGTTATTTGGACGACCCCCCCCCCCATCTAAAAAAAATATAACGATTTTCAAGAACTTGACCAATGGATGACGTGGAAATGTATTATCTCCGATCAAAAGTCTCGAGTAATCCACACGATAGGCGTCATGTGGATGAAACATAACATTGCCAGGGTTAGGAATGTGATTAACCAGACAAGTAGGCCTAATTCTGCAACAGGAGCCCCAAATGCATGCTTTTGTGCAGATAACACTTTCTCAGGGACAATCCACTAGTTGGGCAGTAATCACCCAAGGCTTTGCCCGGGTGGGCCTTTGTGTTGGGGGGAGGTCCTGGGTCCCCCTGTTTGCTGATTAGTGTGCCGGGGGACTAGGGGTGGTAATGAGACTTTTTTGAGTGGGTCTGCAGGACACACGGGCCCCTGATAAAAGCATCACAGAGGATCCCATTTGATTGGGTGTGTGTTATATAGTCTGAAGAGGATGGAAACCAAAGTTAACTTCCCCTTTGACGACGCCACTACCTCCCGCTGAGATGTGTCATCACACCGGCTCTCAAACAGGCTGCAGGGTTTTGTTCAACATAATCAGAACAGCTGGTGTGTAAAAACAAACTGGGGAGACTGCTGGCGGCCATTATTGCCTTGACATTATAGTGACACCATATTTTAACTTGTATGGTGACTTTAACTTGTATATAAAACTCATTATGATGGAAACTTGGGGATTTGAATATAAATTGTCTATAATATCTCTTCCCCCCCCCCCCCCCACACACACACAGTGAAATAAGAGTTCAGTTGTATCTTTGCTGTAATAAAGTATCAAGGAATATGGCTAAAGATGTAATGTGGCTGGCATTGCGATAATCCTTGAGCTAATACGGTGAATGCTGTTTATTTTAAGGATTTAAAGTGTAATCCTTTGTTTCCTTTTGTCTCGCACAGACCAGAGCTCTAGAGTTTTAGATCATTGTTAATTAAGGAGATTGACAGGTGTCTACTTGTAATTCTTTCTTTTGAATGATTACTGGTGATCAGGAAAGAAGACACAGAATGTAATGGAGTTATAATTGGGGTCCAACTGGGTGGTCTTTCTTTAAACGTGTTGGTTGAGGAGATCATGGCAAAAGCTAATGATACTAACGGTCCGACTAGTCGCTCACTTGCTGCTACTTTGTAATAGAATGTTTCCCCACCTAACATCCCCTCAGCCATTTCCATAAAATACATTTAAAATCTCTTCAATTTCATGCTTTGAGAACACTGGCCTTAAGGTTCAAAGTGTTCCTGGCAAGCTAAACAAACTATATCCATGATCCTATTGCTATGAAATGTTTTTTTTACACTAGCTCCAAGCCAGATTTGTAAATGATTTTTTTTTTATAATTTTTTTACCCTGGGTTATTTTCATCGTCCCCTTCACCCTGCCCTGCACTCTCCTCTCTATCTGAAACACTTTCTAGGCCTGCCCCTATAAACAAACAAGTCCGAGTCTTGCAGCTGGTCATTCCCTTGGCAACAGTGGATCTGGAAGAAGCCGTTTTTTTTTTTTAAGTGTGGCTTTGTGAATGGTTTGTGGCAATGGAACCAGGGTACTTGAGTCATCTACAATGCTGCCCGCTGAAGGCTTATTTCATTTTCTGAACAGAGAAATGCAAATGCAGCACATTTCTGTCTTTTCCCCTTCCACTCCTACTGTGAATTTTAGGTTTTTGAAAGGGCTTAATTTGATCATGGCAGCTGATTAGTTCTGTATCCGATAGAAATTAATAGTTGGTTTTAATATTGGGGTTAAGACTGAAATTAATTGGGTTAATAATTGGCATCCAGAATGTCAAATACTTTCAGTATTCCAATTTAAAGTACATACCCAAAAGTCATAGCTGGTGACACATTTTATGTTTCTGCTTCTTTGATGTAGAGACCATAGTACATTAGTATATCCTCCCTAACACTTGCGGTTGTAATTCTATTTTTCAATTCTTCAAGATTCTCTTATAGAATTCTACCCGTCTATAGCTGTCGATTGCCAGTAGCCATTGTACAGTCATCATTAGTATCTTAAGTTCTCAAAATTGGAGTTCAGCAGAACCACTTCTGAAAATGTCTATTGTTACCAACAGATTCTAGGCAGCAGAGTTTGCTAGGGGCACCTCCCCCATTCAACCCTCCACAATTTCCAAGGTGAGTTGACCGCTTTGTCCGCCTTATATCTGCATGGGGTTTATCTTCACTTTACTTGGAACTGGGATATTAGTTGACAACTGCGTATTCTGTTTTGTTCAGTAAGTATTTCTTGTATATCTTATATCTGTATTTGACTTACACATAATAGGGTTATTTATCAACATTTCTGTATAGTAAAAGGTTGAAAGTTTATTAAATGACACAATTAACTTAAAACACAATATATGCATGCCGTTTCCAAGGACTCGTAGTCTGAATTTTAAGTGGAAATTAGTTTTAATGGTATTTAAAAATCTCTTTTACGATGTGTATTTTGCTTGATAGCTGACGCCCGTTGAAAGGTGGGACAACTGAATCAACATGTTGAGGTTTTGAACATGCTGGAGTTGTTGGTCACCGTACAAACTTGCATGCAAGGCTTTTTTTTATAATTCTTTTAAGATTTATAAATAAATGAGCCTATTGCCTGCACCGTCGAGTGCTATAGCTTTTGAATTAAGATTTTTGGGTGCGCTAAAACAATTTCTCTTGAGGAGGTTTGTGGAACTTAATGAGGCATCACTAATGCTGTTCAAGCCGTATAATTTCTGCGCCGTGGCCAGTGTCCGTCTGCACAGACCAGCTATTGATTCTGGCTCCAGACCTCTTGAGGGACTAATCATCAGGTTCTTTGGTTCAACTTTTCAGGCCGCTCAGGCCCATTGTGGCGGCGTGTCACCTTAGGTCAGTAGTTATTAGTGGCGGCTGAAAACAATTTCTTTAACTACTTTTTTCTGACCGGACCAAATTAAATGCATAAGGAACTTTGGAGGAGGGATTATGGATTCCACTGCTTTGCTAAGTCTGGCATTGGCAGGAATGTGACATGTTTCAATAATTAGGGATGGGCTTGTTCCTATCCTTCCTCCTCCATTGTTGCGCATAAGATCAGACTTAATATAGTGGGGTTTGCCGATGGATGGACACATTGTTGAGCAGCAGAACATGGAGGGTCACATTGTGTCTGTTATATGCTCGCCTCACAAGGCAATGTGGTTTCCTCATTTCAGGGATGAAGGCAATTCAAGCCACATGTAAATATGGTTTATTTCATAAGCATGCACTCTTTTCTTACCTTAACAAAGTCATGTTATATGGCATGACTATATTATCCCTTAAGGATTCAGTCTCACTCAGTTCTGCAATTTCAATTCAGTCACTGCATCAATGGAAATTAAACGGGTCTTTTCCCCTCTTGATTTGCCAGTCTGACATACATGACTGTGATTACAAAAAATATTCTTAATTCATGGAATGATTGAAGAAAAGAGAGAAATTGTCAAACTTTTCATATTTTAGGGAAACTTTTTTATTACATTTTTTTTGGGGGGGGTGGGGGGTCATATACTAACTTCAGGCAGTTGAAAATAAATTTGAAGACGTGTTGTATATTTGGTTATGATGTATAGCCTAGACTTCTAAAAGCTAAACTGTGGATTGTGTGACTACAGGCAGCAGCAGCAGCAGTATGGAGGCCAAGGCTGGGACCGTTCCATGCAGTCCCAGGGATCTGCCTACCAACAGAACATGAACCGTGGAGGGGGAGCAGGAGCAGGCAACTACCAGCAGCAGTATGACAACCGCAGAGATGACAGGACCGACCGCCGAGATAATAGGGGGCAACAGCAGGTATACTGCTTTTTTTTTTATTACTGAGCACCTGGACTACTTCATGAAATAAAGAAAGTTGTGAGACATGGTATACAGTAGATTGTATGCATATTATTTTGTCTTACTTTCACTGTTGTATGTGTCTTATTGCAACCTTCATTAGTACCTTTTGGTTTTTTACTAATGTATATAATTTGAATAGAATACTGAAAACTGTAACTCAAAATACAAAATATCTTTTGAAAAGTGACCTTTTTTCCATGGTTTGCAGGGATCATACAACACTGGGCGGACTTATCCAATGCCACCACCTGCACGGAGATATGACTGGAATTAAGTTCCAAGAGATGGGACTTTTGGGCAATTGGTTTTGGGTTTTTTTTTTCTTCTTTTTTTTTGATCGAGGGGTGGGGGGGGGGGGGGGGGGGCACATTTTCTAGATATTTACTTGTCATGTGAAAACATTTTGTTTTGGCGGGTGGTTGACGTCTTTTTCAAGATATTTACTTGTTCAATGAATTTTATTTTTATTCTACTTAAATAAAATTCCTGTGCTTGATATAAAAGAAAATTGTTCAATTATGTGCTTGATTTTTTTAAGATTGTGACCTGTTGTAAAACTTGAGTGAGTCAAAGAAAATGTGTTTGTTAATTTAAAGAAATGTGTCCAAATCTGATCTTAAATGTTCATTAGCAATCTATGTTTAATATGCGATAACCCTTGTTGTGGAAATTGGCATTGTATGCCTTTTTGAAGCATCTCCATGTCGGCAGGCAAATTATTAAAGTAACAAGTCTTTTTTAGAAAATGGCTTGAATTTCATGTGTGTGTCGGTGTGATTGGTGTTTGGTCAAAAACAAATCCTTGACATCTTTTTTGTATAATGTCATGTTAAATTGCAGGTCTCAATTAACACTTATTGATGTTATACGAAGGTCCACTTTTTTTAATTCTATTGATTAATTGATGGTATGGGTTGAAATCCCACTGTTGCATCTCTCTACCCCAATTTTGTTTATCTTAATGTGGCTGACCTACTCCAAAGATCATAGCCTATACATTTTATAAGCTGGAAATATACTATTGTAAAGTCAGGCATAAATGCTTAAAAATATCAATGGATCTTCTATTAAAAACATGTTGAAAGTTGTTAGTTAAGGTTATTGCTAAATATCTCAAACCACAAACGTGCACTAGATAAAAATACATTTATTTCAATGTGTGAAAATGTCAGTTTTAACGGATTTATTTGATAATTTGCCTTTAGTAGAAGGATACATATTTAATTATCTTTCAGGATAAATTAGTTATGCTTATTTGTTGAAATGGGGATATTGCTTTATATGCATGCATCGTTTGCATCTATATTACTAGACTTAGAATAGGGCTTATGTAATCATAATGAATTGAAGTCAGGTTAATTGGAAAATGGACATTTAAGAAATTACGGATTCGATCCAAATAAACATACAATAATTTAATGGCAAGTATAACTAATTATTTCAATTGGTATCCTCATTTCTGAAATCAATATACGCTAAATGTTCACACAGGCCTACATTTGATTATGGTTTGTTTCTTATATGCAGCAGCAATGACTGTTTTGCAATTTACAAAATAAACTCTTAATACTTAATTTGAGGAAAAACAAATCTCATGAAATGTTGGCAATACAGTTCAGGATCTACAATGGCCTATCTTGCAGTTATAATTACGTTGTCTATACCCACAGAAAACTCAAGCGTTTTCGTTCTCCATCAGCAGAGATCGAAGTTATAGGTCTAAGCATAAACATTTTAAAATGTGCAACATGGCATCAAAACTATTAGTAATTTCTGGCGCCTTTAATGTCTTCTCACCAACGACCTCTGTGCGCTCATTGTTTGTTCTGTTGAAATCCACTTGACCTTGCTTCGGTGGGGTAGGGGTGTATCCAATTCAGCTACTCCTACCAAGTCCTGCCATAAAGTAAGTTGGAGCTTATCATATTATTAGTGTACTCGATAAGGGCTGCATCTGTCGGAGCCATATGTATCTGGCTGTGTAGTAAAGGGGGACTGGGAGACATATCGTCCAGTTCTTCAGCCGAGGATAGCTGGTTCTGATGACTGACCCCTCCATTCGATACAGTCATCACATCATTTGAGCTGGTTTGCTGTTGCACCTGCTGCTGATCTCTAGACGTCGATGTGTTGGACTCGTTCTGACAGGCCTTGCCGTCTTTGGAGAGACTTGACGCGGCCAGGCGCCTCGGAGACAGTCCGCACACGGTGCCGGCCTCATGCTGTAGCTGCTGCGTGGCTTTGTCCTTCGCCTGTCGTTTCATTTTATACCGGTGGTTCTGAAACCAGATCTTGACCTGTGTTGGTGTGAGGTGAATCATGCTCGCCAAATGTTCTCTTTCGGGCGCCGAGAGGTATTTCTGCTGCTTGAAGCGTCTCTCCAGCTCGTACACCTGCGCCTGGGAGAACAGCACGCGTCGCTTTCTCCTGGGCGCAGCGTGTAAGTTCACCATGGACTTGCTGCCGTCCATCCCTGCCAGAGTCCCCATCCCAGCCATGTTCACTCCAGCAGAAGCCCCCATGAATCTAGAAACTGAAAAGACAAAAGTTCAATTGAAAAGAAGGAAGTCTTTAATTGGCATGCAGATTAAAAGATAAACATGTAGCCAAATGGGTTCAACAGCCGTGCGTAAAAGGAATGTTGGTAGTGTGATGCTGCAAGGTTGAATTGCTATTGTAAACTCATTTCCATGTGAACAACACTTATTTGAACTTACTTGTAGGATAGCGGGGTTCTGGGTTGGCGCTGTACCAGGTAGCGCCGTTCCTCACCGTGTCCTGGTATGACGGCAGGTCTCCGATGCTCCCGTTGCAGTATCCTCCCATGGCACCGGAGAACTGAGAGACGCCGTGTGGCGCCATGTGATAGTTGGCTGCTACCGCCGTGCTGTGACCCAAGGAGTGTTGCTGCATACTCTGCTGCGACGCATGGGTTTGTCGGTACGCGCCCAGCGGAGAAGCGAGGTTCCCCGTGTTGTCCATCATGCTGCCGAACTTCCTGTAGCTCTCTTCTATCGGGCTCAAAATATCTGTCACTGAGAACGGCGTTGAGTGCTTGGGGCTCAAGGACATGGTTCAGCCCGCAGGTGAGTCTGCTGAGTCTGGCCGTGATGCTGTCTCCCTCCCTCCCTCGCTATAGCAGGACACCTGGGTGAGAGTACTTGTGGTCCGTCTGAGATCTCCTTGGAGAAGGAGACGAGCTATAGTTGCCCTTATCTTGAGTTCACTCTGCCAGGCGCCAGGTTTACGACAAACACGAGGGGCGGAGCAATGAACCAAACGCGCCAACAATGGCCATTGACATTTTTTACCAGGCTAATTGGAGAAAATGTTACTTTTTCCAAAGCTAAGCAAAATGTAATTTGTGGAAATGCCAGATTATTTTTGAATATTGATTTGTAACTTTGCCTTTTTTTTTCTTTTTTTTTATACAGGTTTTATCATTCCCAGCAGCTTGACTTTGTCTTTACATGTTAATTTATAGCAATGCCTGGCAAGGCAGACATGGCTATTATAAATAATGTGTTAATGAAATGCTTATTTTTTGTGTCAATTTAATTTCTTTTAACCTGCAATTACGCACGGGTTGCCAGAAGCCCAGTTGATGGTTATACGGAATTATTGCCTTTTGATATCCTTTTTATAATGGGCTATACGACTTAACATTCCATTCCATAACTATAATTTGGTATGTTTAAATACTGGACAATATTGGACAGACCGCAATCAATTTGCAAGCACATAGGTGTTAACACATAGGGCACGCACAATTATATAGTTTCACAATCGGAACATAAATTATTGCCAACTAGCCTATATGTTGGGCTGTTGATATTATCACAGTGGTATACATTTGCTTTAAAATAGAATATGCATATTATGTTTTTTTTGTGTCATGCTTTGTATTTCTTTGTTATTGCTAAATTGTTTTATTCAGGACAAACTAGAAAGGTATACGTCCATTGCATATAGGAGGGAAATGCCATAGGCCTATGTATTTATTTATATGTATTTGTTTGATTCTTTATTCGCTATGCCACCTGTGCTGTGCCAACAGTATATGCAAACACGAAATCCTCGAGGCTGGACTTTTACTCCGAGCTATGGCTCGCGGCACACAGACACTCGTCACAGGCGGACGAGGAACAGGGGAGCTATTCAACATAGTGTGACGAAACGGCCTTGGTTCATAAAAACTTGGATTTATGTGGACGTTTAAAATACTTTCGCAAAGATATTTCTCTTCGTGAGAATGGCCTCGCTCTTTGCGTGCAGGTAATGTTTATTTAACAACAATTAATTTACTTGTTTCTGTTTATCTTTGGATTAGTTGATAATTAGTCTAGTTACAGTTATTTTAGGAGACGGATTGTCTCACCATGCCTTCAGTTCAAACTGAATAGCCTTCAGCAAAAAAATAAAATAATAATAATAATCCCCAGGTAATTTAATTATTCTGCTGGACTAGTTTGGTAAATATCCAATAGTCTATAGCCCAAGTTGCGGCTAAATAATCGTGTCGTTATTTTAAACAGACCTACCCAATTGTAATTTGTATGCAATAACAGCACTAAAGAACCTGCACATAGCCCGCCTTTTTATTGTGCTGACAGGTAGCGTGTTGAAGTTAGGCCATTTGCTTGCTTTTGTTGTTGATGTGAACTATAATATAGTTGTCTATTAAATCGAAAGTTGAAGATTTGATTTAACCTAATAAATAAATAAATGTAATTTGTGAAAACAACAACGGTTTACGTTATCGATATGAATATGTCCCATTGAAGACCCACTACATCGCCACCACTGGCTCAATAACATAAGAGAGATTTGGAGAGGTCAGTGAGGGGTTCGCACGTTTATAGGAAGGGCCCGGGTCTTGAACTGCCCCATGCTAATGCGCAAGAGGTGTAAGTGATGTAAATGATGCAACGTGATCTTGTGCTGCAGTTAAATTCAATGAACTCGACTTGCATCCAGAGTGACAAATAAAGTGCTCTCCTCTTTGAAAGTGGGAATATATAGACTCGAATGACTCCTATACTTTCTAACACAAGCCTTTTTAAATAGTGATGATAATAATATTAACGATAATAACAACAATAACAATACATTATTATTATTGTTATTGTTATTATCAACACCCCTCCAGGTTAGATGCTAACCTAATTTTGTTGTACTCTGTATACTTGTTGCAATGACAATTAATCTAATCTAATCTTAAAAAATATATTCTGCAGGCTCAGCTAATGAGGTTGCCCGGCCTATATGGTTCTTGGACCGCATGCAGCCACTAAATCCGTTTTCCAACCTTGTTTGGTCAATGTCTCTTGGATTAAAGTTTTATGACCTGCCAGTTAAATCCACCAGCACCACAATCTTTGGCCTGATATCAGACAGAATTGTCAACTCGGTGGAGTGGGCGGATTTAAAAGTCTGGACCCAGGCAACAAAAATTCACTTGACTATAGCCTAATATATATACTATAGCTAGCTACAAACCTATATATTATACAAGAGCAAACGTGACAATTATTTAAAAATGAAAGGCCTTTCAAATTCCATTTGCCCATTTCTCATGTGTCTTAAAGGTTTAGTTTAGTTTAGTTTAGTTTAGTTTAGTTTAGTTTAGTTTAGTACTATCCATATACTATTACCATTGTAGCAGCAGGTCTACTCTACCTGGGGATCCACAAAAAAAATAAAATAAAAAATATCACAGTAATACAGACATGACATAAAGGCTTAGAGGCACAATTGGTTTCTTTGTTGGTGTAATAGCTTTGTTGTAGGATATTTTAAGAGAGAGGGGAAGAATACAGTTTACTGTCAAGTGTCAACCCAAAAATATACAATAGTCTGTTATAGCAACCGCAGGCTAAGCATTGGAATAGGAATTTCCAGGACTTCACATTTGAATGTCACAAATGCCACTGTTCATAATTCCAAAATCTAATTCTAAGAGGGGGGCATACCTCAGAGGGTTAAGTCAAGTGACTAAAATCTGTAGGCCTACACTTGGGTTATACACTTGGACTCTGGGTTATGAAGGTCTATAGTTTTCTGGCACAACCCCTTGTTAAGATATGAGTATCACATGGTGCCTATATGAAAACAGCTGAAAATATAATAAGGTAACTTGTCCAGTAAAATAGTTTGTTAATTAATGAAATTTTGATATTTTTTATACCCTATTGCTCAACATTTGACTAAGCTAATATCCTCTCTCATGTCAGCCTGAAACAGCAGGTCAATTCCATCATCCAAGTGTAAAACCCTGCATGCAAAAGGGCCTCATGAGTCGGAGCAATGTAGCCTATTGATCTGCATCCATTGAAGATATAGAGACCGCCTGTAGATACGTTACGCTGCTATAGCATAAGGCCTAAAACAATGTGACATAATAGACTTGTAAAAAGAGTAGCTATATGCACGCCTTTTGTAATAAGTTGGCCTATCTGTAACTAAACAATCGCATGGTCCTGAGGACAAAGGCATGTAGGTGACACTGTATAGACCGTTTCACTGGAATCTGTTGCTAGGGAACAGTTTGGACCCAAGTGTGTTTCCTGTCAGCTATTGTATTGGCAAACACTGCAACAGGACATAGATGTTTAGAAAGTTTATGTTGTCGAAATTAACCAGCCATACAGGTCATTTGTTGAACATTCACAAGGCAGTTCTTTCTATGGTCATGTGATCAGACACAGGGTTGTGTTGCTTGCAACCTTGGGAGGACTGGAATATCAAGCCAGAAGTTAACGCTATATGTGTTCTAAATATGCAAATACAGTGTTCATCTCTTCATGCAGTTTTCTAATAATTTCCCCTTGTTGTAATGAGCTACATATAATGCATTAATATGGTATCTTGTGTTTTGCAGTAGCCTATTTCACATATATACACTACGATTTATGACAGCAAAGATCATGTATCAACATCTTAGCTTAAAACAGATTTTTCTGGGGTGTATTTAAAAACAACAGAACATGTGTTAATGGAAATACAGTTTCAAGCAGATTGTGTCTTAACACATCAGTATGTATTTAGTATCTTTATGTATTTACCAACTCTTCTTTTTAACAAAATAAATACTCAGGTTTATAGCCTATATGGATCGTGTTTCAGTATAGAGTTATTGTTGAGGACGTTTCTGTTATTTATGTGATATTACATAGGAAGATTGCTGCAAGTGATCTAAATGAATGTGCTATAGCCAGACTTTTTTAAATGCCCATGTCCAGTGATACATACATTTGCCAATTAATTCTTAAAAGAAAATAAATAAATAAATAATGAAAATGTGCATATTTTAAGATGGGTCCAAAACATTTCCTCTATGTGGATATGCAGTTCTATATGTGTGACTTGAAGTGTCAAAATCAGCAGTAGTTTCACACACAAGTTGCCATTGGAAAGCTGCGACCCTATGAATCATTTAAGATGCAACTCAAGACAATATTTTATTTCTATCAACAATTCTGAGTTTAGGGCATTATATCTATATGCCATTGCCATGCTCAATTATGCCAATTAAGTTGTTGTAGCAATCTTTGGTTTGATACCATTGCTAAATAGATTTGGTGCCAAATGTAAATCATTTTGACCACTCGAGAATCAATAAATGGTCAAAAATCTCTCCAATATACCATGACACCATCATAGAAAATTCATGATTTGGTATCAAACATCTTTGCCATCTGGAGATTTCTGCAAGAATTGCATTTTTTGGTGATTGGGCTGGCAAGCACTCGGTTTTAAAGTCTGTTTGTATTTTCCTGCAGGGGGTGGAGCCTACTGCAGGGATGGAAAGGAATTGGCAGGCCTGACCTCCTTTATCACAAGACCACCTGCCTGCAAGAGGAACTAGTGAGGTCTGCCTATAAAATACATCGTCTATCATTTATTCTATTTGCAGCAGTATGTTTCATCACTTGATAAAACATTTGGATTTCATCACCGTTTGCGTCCACTCCACGCAGTGGGGTAGGTGACGTGTACACATCATATCAGCAAACTGATAGCTCAATTAAAAATAGCAATTCATATCAAACACAACGTCACTTCAGGTATGGGGTTAGCCCCTTTCGTGACTGTGATGCACACCAACAGGGTGTATTCACTCGGTGCATCACAGTCCCGAAAGGGGCTACTTTGGGGTGGGAGTGGAACTGATGACCAATGGCCCCAAGCTGGGGGAGGGCCCTCAGACGGTCTTGATTAAAATATTTGTTTTAAATGGTTGTTAAATGTAAATGGTAAATGTAATTCAAAACCATGGCTTTTAGTGTGCAGGCTATTGAGCCTTAATTAATCAAAATAGTATTTTTTTTTATGTCAGATTGTAAACACATAGGGCAATATGTGGTAATAATAGCAGTGCTGCCCTTGTTATTTCCACTATGGATGCGTCTGTAGCTGTTAAGTCAAGTCATTTGTTAGATTGTCTGGAGGTGTGTAGTGTACATGAGTCGAGTGTACACACTTAAATTACACTTAAATGCGCATTGTCATTCTTTGTTTGAAGTGAACCGATATAATGAATCATTCGGCTTTGCACACGATTGTAGACAATATAATACAATAACATGGCGTGGGTCTAATCCATCGGGACTAATTTGCGATAATAGGCAAATAAAGTGATTATGGTGTCGATATGCACAGTTCCCTTAATCAGAGCCTATCACAGCTGCAAATTGAATGAATGTTCAATAGACCAAAGATGTATATGAAATTAATAAATGTTAAGATATGGAGATATATTATTTAGTCATGTTATTTAACTGTGTAATCTATATGGGAGACACGAAGCGGCGTCGTGTCCACAGCCGAGCAGAGAGCCACTTCACAGTGGTTACTTTTCCGTTACGTTGATTGATTTTACGTCACGTCTCGTTTATATATTCACATACCGGGGTCACAGCGCTCTAACTAAATCACCGTTCCGGATAACTTGAGAAAATTGCCCTCTGTTTTATCAGAAATGCGAGGAGGGAAGTGGAAGACTCTGACGGGAGACAGGACAACGGTGACATTATGGGACCTAATCATGGCCACGTCCTCTGTGTCTGTGTTAAGACCACTACACAGTCATTATGGTGTGAAAAGATGTGTTTTACACCCACATCATTTTCTGCCTCGGAGACCGATCATTAACACTTGTGTCACACATAAGCTTTCAGAATCGCTTCCCTTGTCCCTCTGAGCTATATGTAAGAGAGTGATTCCTTAAAGGCCCAATCAGTGATCCAGACGTAAGAAATGGGTAGCCCCACCACCGAAAAGTTGGAAAGGACAACTTTTTTCTGTAGTTGACCAAATGAGCAGTTGATACATGGGTTATGTTATAGAAAACATTATGTTTCATCCTATTACATCATTTGTACAGCTTACTGGACATTTAAATACACATTTCTCTGTACAAAGCTTTAACTAGTTTAACTATAGTCAAGACACGACTAGGCGACAGTCTGACGGTGTTCTTAACTTTTAAGGGTCAGGACAGCTTGACTTATATGACATGTCCAAGAAAATCACATCTTGTTATTTTCTTGTCTTCATATCAATCTTGTGATGTGACAGATATGACAAAACCCCTAATCTCATATTTGTTTTCCTTTCTTGTCATATCTGTTGTTAATTTGTCATCTTTTGTCGTCATGTCAAACTGTATTTATTGTAAATCTGACCAGAGCTCGCTCTCACTTTCTGGTCAGACGCTCGTGTTTCACTTGTCTCGTAAACTGAGGATCCCTTCTGTGGCCACAGAAATAAAACTATGTTCTTTTGATACAATTTGACTCATCTGAATTTCTACAGTTTCACCGTTTGGCTCCTTTAAAATATTCCACAGTTAACACTGGCCGGCAGCTAAATATACATTCTCAATAGTTACTTGCTGTATTTTGTGGCTGTACAGTTTGTTTACGTTGGGAATGTATGTAAACACAGGAGAAAAATAGATCTATTTTGACATTTCAATAGGTTAAGACAGTTCCAAATGGCTTATCTTTGATGTGGTACCAATAAAAGCATGTATTGGACCTCGGCTGTGTATATTAGTCTGTTCTTATACTGTCTCTCCTTTCTAAGGAGGATCTACTCAAGTATAATTGACCATATTCACATGGTCGCCATTTTGTTCTTATGTCATGCTCAGGTTGGGATTCCTTTCCACCCTAAATGGAATTGGAATCATGGACCTTTTCTGACCTGCTCAAATAACCTCACTTCAATCTGAATTTGGTAAATATGTCTTTTGTTTTAATGCACCAGCGTCCTGGAATGATCTTCAACTCACACTAAAAATAAACACCCCACTATCCTATTGTCAATTTAAAAGCATGATCACAAACCTCCCTACCTCAGTATGTAACTGTTTTTAATTTGATCTTTTGTCATATTCATGCAAATCCCCTTTATATGTAATCCAAACTGTTTGAATTTGTAATCTCGACGGCAATGCAAATGAGGGTAAAACCTCAACGTCCATTTCGAGAATAAATAAAGGTTTCAATCAATACGGGGCCAAGCAAGATCTCCGACCCTCATTCTCACGTCTCTATTCCCTCTATATATCTTCTGCTTTCTTGTTTTCACCTCTTCCAATCCCTGTGCCTCATTCTCTCTCCCCCCCATCTCCCCCCCTCTCTTTCTCTCTCTCTCTCTCTCTCTCTCTCTCTCTCTCTCTCTCTCTCTCTCTCTCTCTCTCTCTCTCTCTCTCTCTCTCTCTCTCTCTCTCTCTCTCTCTCTCTCTCTCTCTCTCTCTCTCTCTCTCTCTCTCTCTCTCTCTCTCTCTCTCTCTCTCTCTCTCTCTCTCTCTCTCTCTCTCTCTCTCTCTCTCTCTCTCTCTCTCTCTCTCTCTCTCTCTCTCTCTCTCTCTCTCTCCTCTGTTTAATCCCCTGCTCTTGTGAAGAGCAATAGGACAAGCAGCTGTGCTCCCGCAGCCCTTGAAGAGGCAGACACTCAAGCCACTCGCAGAAGGGGTTCAGGCCACCTGGCTCTTGGGTAGCCGGGGTTTTCGGCTGAGATGTGCCACAACTTTTAGGCTGAAGCCAGAGAGGGACTGTGATGATCCGCGGTGTGGTGGTGGTTGGGAAATGTTGGGATATGAGGTAAACAGGTGACCCTCATGTTGTTGACACTGGAAAATACCTTGTGACCCCCGACATTTAAATCACTTGAAGATTTTGTGTCTCAACATTGTACATTGATGATGTTTATTCTTTAATATAGGCTACAAAAACATCAACTTTAGTGGTTTCCAAGAAGAACAACTGTACTTAGGGTAGTTTTTCCACATCAAAAGAGTGAACATTTTACTAGTCATTTTAGTTTGATGATTTATTTGTTCGTGTGGTTGGGAAAGCTAGTATGGTGCATTGGATCCCACAACCTATAGATTGATAGGTTAAGATTAGATACAAATGTATTGTCATTATTCACAAGTACAACGGAAATACGTTTGTAAATGTTAATTTAGGCTGATAGTTTGTTTAATTGACTTGTATAAATGCATATGGTGCAAACACACGTCTCTGATTCATGCCATTCAAGCACCACTATCTGTATGTCATGTATGTCATATATGTTACGATGAATTGAAAATGGGGGACCCTGATGTAAACAAGACGAAAGTCTTTCTCTGGTCTGCATCCCCTTAACAATTGTATGTATTGAGCTGTACTGTACTGTACCCATTCTGCAATCTGTTAATAAAGTTTTCAATCAATCAATCAATCACACGAATTTGTGCGGCACTGTTTGCCTTCAATAGGCAACGAGACGTATTTCCCGTCTGACGCCACGCATGACGTATATTCATGTCTGGGGCCAAACGCTCTGCTTCAGACAGCGGGAGATACTGGTGATTCAGATCTATTAAGACAACAAGGGACACAGCACTGAGGCTTGTTGAAAAGACCAGAGCCTCAGCCAACGCAGAAAGCTTGGCCCCCAAAAACTGTTTATTGGTAGGTCAATACGTCACGACTTAACAACCGAATAGGAAAATGAATGGACTATTTATAGATAGCTTTTAGCTTAATCTGTGCTCATGCAACCTGTGGTTCACGTGAACAAAGCCTTCTAATATAATTATCCCTCTCTAACAACGACAAGGCAGAGTCGGTGCATCCTCTGCAACATCCAGTCATTTAGTGTTAGCAATTTGGTTTTAAATGCAATGTCTCCATTAACCCCACATGAGGACAAAAATACTGGAAAACAGGAAAGGGGGAAAAGGAACCGCAATGACAAAGACACATGATGGGTCATACCTGTGAGCGGTACTGGAGGCTATGGGACTGGGAAAGGAGTTTATTCATATGATTAAAGTACTCTACGCCACTCGATCAGCAATGATAATGACTGGCAAGATCTGCTCCCCTCTCTTCTCAGGCCTTGTCCAAACGAAGATGGATCCGATTGTTTTTGTTTTCATTTCAAAAAAGTTTTCCATAAACATGAAATCGTTTCAAGAGATATGTGCGTCCAAGCGAAAACACTGAAATGCTGTAACGCTGCCACAAATGTACAAAATAAACGCCTTTCCGTGTTTTAGACGTCGCTTGAAACCCCCCGACCGGAAGTATTATTGCTGCTATCGCTAGCGACTTGTGTCCGGTTCTGTGTTTTTGAGCTAACGCAAATGTTGAGCAAATGTTGAGATTGTTGGTGAACAACTAACTTCAGGTTAGTTTTAACGTTAGCTAGCAGCAGGGATGGACGCTGTTGTGCAAATGCAGCTACAGGCAATCGATGATGAGGAGGAAGAGCTGCTGATTTTAATCGGCAGGAGAGAGAGAGCATGTCAAAGCTGTATATAATATAATAGCCCTGTGGTGCGGCTCGAACTACCTGTATTAAATTAATTGATTGATGTTTCACTTGTCCCTGTGTCCAGTCCTTTCGACTAGCAATGGATGATGCATGTAATTGTATTAACGTTACTGTGTGTTGTAGCTATGTTAATAAATTCTGAATGGCATCAACCTGTTCCACACGATGTAAAAATCTGCCTAAAATATATACCTAGGTAAATGGAATATTGCTCCACTTCTACAAGGGCTATTTGCATATTCTTGGTATCTAGGTACATCTATGGACAGAAATATTGTGTCTATTAGTAGGCTTGCTTAAATTGTGATGAAACAAAGGAGAATATGAATTATGATTTTTCTTTGCATCTTTGACAGTGAATAACACCATGATAATAATGACCAAACTTAAGAAACTGCCACTGATCTCGTTCAGTACCCTCTTGAGATCATGTGTACAAAAAATCTAAGGAAATTAATAAAGTGAAGATGATTAAACCGAAGGTTCTGTAGATACAGTACTGAATTCTCCCATCCGGACCAATGCAATTTGAAATATTATTATAGAATATAGAATATGATGCTTATACATTACCTTATTATAACCGATTCGCACATTTATATATATACATATATTATCTTTCAAATGCCCGAGTTCAATTTGGATTTAGTATCACCAGGCGTGCATAAGAACAGATAATGAAATCTACTGTAATCTAGTGTACTTTAAAATTTTCCCCACAGTGCAACCGTTTTGAAACTAATTTCAGATCTAATTGTTCTTACATGCTAACTATAGGGAGGAGAAACTAACTGCGTTTCAATATTTGTCAAAAACGTTACCTTTTGTGGCTTATTATCGCGAATCATAACAGTTATTGATATGATTCATTCAGAACGCTGAACTTTGAAAGCCCACAGTATCTGACAGGAAGTGTAGTTCGCAAAAATTCCAACGCTGGTCGACAGCTATGCATGTCCTCTACAAAATGGCTGCAAAAAGACTGTTATGGGGCAGCCTCTAGGCTTGGCTGCTGACAGTGTGAATCTGGTGGGGATGCGTCTTGACTATTCTGTGGTTAACGCTATCCGGTACGCGCGCGCTCCGTCCTCTGCCACGGCTTATGCTGGGGAGTGAACGTTGTTCAGCCACCCTCTCGTGGGACGTTCCTGCTTGGCGCTCTGCGTCTCAAGCCGGTGGAACGTTCTCTGTCTCCAAGTGGGACCTCCAACTGGTCCTCGGCCGGTTGTCTGAGGCCCCGTTTGAGCCTCTTGAGCAGGTGTCGTTGGAGCATCTGTCTTTCAAGACTGCGTTCCTACTGGCCATCACCTCCGCTAAGCGCGTGGGTGAGCTGTATGCTCTCTCGGTGCGGCCTGAGTGCTTGTCTATTCGTGCCAATAGCGGTGCGACTCTGAGGCCTAATCCAGTCTTCGTGCCAAAGAATATCCGGAGCTCTTTTCGCCCCAGGGATATTGTGATTCAGGCGTTTCATCCGCCTCCTCACGCTAGTGGGTTAGAGGCGAGCCTTCATCTGTCGTGTCCTGTCCGTGCTTTGGGTGTTTACCTCAGTCGGACTCGGGATCTCAGGGCTACCGATCAACTTTTTGTTTGTTACGGTGGCCCTCGTGCTGGTAAGGCACTGTCCAAGCAGCGCCTGTCACATTGGTTGTGCGAGGGCATTGCCCATACACGTTGGCTGGACAGGCCCCCCCTGGGGGTGTCAGGGCGTACTCCACTCGTGGAGTGGCGGCCTCTGCCTCTTTGTTAGGGGGGGCCTCGGTGGAGGACATCTGTGCTGCGGCCTCCTGGTCCTCCCCGGGTCCCTTCGTTAAGTTTTACCTTGTGGACATGACTGGGGGTTCTGTCTCCCAGGCGGTTCTGAGGTCTGGGTCCTCCCCTGCGTCCCGCCTCTCGGTGGGTTAGCAGGGGTGTGTGGGTGTGTGCCACGGGGTGATGTGACACACGTGGTCCCGCCTGTACTGTGCGTTTTTAGGGGTCTCTGGTTCCCTCTTTTTGGTGGAGTTGACTGCCGCACCCCCTTCACTAGGACGGGCGGGTGGACTGGACTTCCCTCCCGCCTGGTAGTAGGGCTTGCGGGTCCTCAGGGGGTACACTTGTCGGGCCACGCGTCTGCTTTGCCCCATATCTCATTATGGCGAAGAGCGAGACGCGATTGCCAGTAATGCTATATAACGAAAGGTTACCCTATAACCTAGTTATATGAATACTGGCTGAGCGTCTCGCTCTCAGCGCCCTGAGATCCCTTGGTTGGGTTTTCAATGTTGGAAACTTTTTTTTCGAGGAAGGGGGAGTGTGACCATGTCCGGCGTCTTATAGGAGGACGCCGAGGCGTGGCCTGGTCAGGGGTGCATTTGTTTTGTTCATGAGCACAGTAGGTGCTGGAGATAAAACCAAGGGTGCCCTCCCACCCCCCTTGGTTTTCCCTTACTCTCCTCCCGACTGTCTCCCCTACTCACTCCCGTATTTGATATCCGTTACTTGTGGTTTTATGTTTCCTGTGTATTCTTATTGTCCTCCGTTTCCCTGTGGTTCTGTTTCTTTGTTTCTTTTTTTTGCCTATTGTCAGCGACTTTGGGTGTTTGAAAAGCGCTTTACAAAATAAATGAATTAGTTCAAGTTCAAGTTCTTTAATAGTTGTCATACAGAAGTACAGAATACTTTCATACAAAATGCTTCTTACTGTTACGCTCCAGAGACTGTGCTAGACAAGATAGTATCAAATAACATAATAACATAATATAGCATGAATTTAGAAGAAGAAAATGAGGTCACAGTGTTCGGTATAGACATATGTACAATGTTCTGAGTTACCATATAATATACAATACACAATACTATGCAGTGTACTAATGTACAGTACTATCTAGTGCAAAGCAGAAATGGGATGAGGTACAATTTTAGGTACAATTTACAGTAAGGTGTACGAGTTGTAGTGCAATCCTTCATCCATAAATATAAAGTGTGGGGAGTGGGTGCTACAGTGTGTTTGTTTAAAGTGGGTGTGTGCTATAAAGTGTGTGGAGTGGGTGCTACAGTGTGTTTGTTTAAAGTGAGTGTGTGCGTGTGGATGTGTGTGCTATGTGCGTTTGGTGGTTGTTGTTGTGTAGTGTTCATTCATTGTTCGTTTAGCAGCCTGATGGCCTGGGGATAGAAGCTACTTCTGAGTCTTTCTGTGCTCGCCTTGAGACTCCGGTATCGCTTGCCTGACCGCAGCAGTTCAAAGAGGCAGTTGTTCGGGTGACTGGAGTCTTTAATGATTCTCTTAGCCTTGCCCTTGCAACGCTTGTAGTAAATGTTCTGGAGGGTGGGGAGCCCCCCTCCAATTGTGCGTTCGGCTGCACGTGTCACTCTTTGTAGTCTGCTTCGGTCTTTTGCAGTGCTATTCCCAAACCAGGAGGTGATGTTGCCGGTCAAGATGCTCTCTATTGTACATGAGTAGAAGTTCTTAAGGATCTTCTGGCTGACTTGGAACTTCCTTAGGCGCCTGAGGAAGTAGAGGCGTTGTCGTGCCTTCTTCACCACACTGTTAATGTGTGTGGTCCATGTCAAGTCCTCGGATATGTAGGCTCCGAGGTACTTGAAGCTGTTGACTCTCTCAACCGGTGCCCCGTCGATGCTGAGGGGGCTGTAGTCCTTGACCCCCGACCTCCTGAAGTCCACAATCATCTCCTTTGTTTTGCTGACGTTCAGGGAGAGGCTGTTTTCCTGGCACCATCCCGCCAGGACCTTGACCTCTTCCAGGTAGGCCCTCTCGTCGTTGGCAGAGATCAGGCCCACCACCACTGTGTCGTCAGCAAATTTGACGATTGTATTGCTACTCCGCTGAGCCACACAGTCGTGTGTGTACAGGGAGTAGAGGAGGGGACTCAGAACACAGCCCTGGGGGGCCCCTATGTTGAGGGTGATGGATGAGGAGGTGCAGTTGCCTGCTCTCACCACCTGGGGTCTGCCAGTCAGGAAGTCCAAGACCCACTGGCAGAGGTCATAGCCCAAGCCCAGGTCCCTGAGCTTGGCTATGAGTATGGAGGGGACTATGGTATTGAATGCCGAGCTGTAGTCGATGAATAGCATTCTCACATAGTTCCCCTGCCTCTTGTCCAGGTGTGATGCTGCTGTGTGCAGCACATGGGATATGGCGTCCTCCGTGGACCTGTTGGGGCGGTATGCAAATTGCAGGGGGTCCATGTTGATGGGGAGGGAGGAGCAGATGTAGCCCTTTACTAGCTTCTCAAAGCACTTCATGGCTATGGAGGTGAGAGCTACAGGGCGGTAGTCGTTGAGGCAAGCAGGCTTGGATTTTTTGGGTACAGGGATAATAGTGGACTTCTTCAGGCAGGTGGGGATGACAGCCTGTTCTAAGGACAGGTTAAATATGTCAGTGAATACTGGGGCCAGTTGGTCGGCACAGACTTTTAGGACGCGGCCGGGGATGCCGTCCGGACCTGCTGCCTTCCTGATATTCACTTTTTTATTACATTTACATTTACATTTAGTCATTTAGCTGACGCTTTTATCCAAAGCGACTTACAAGTTCTGTGCGACAAGACAGCAAGAAGGGTATAACTCTATCAGCTGAGTAACAATGTTCATCAAAGTGTTGCGTGTTACAGTGTAGGTTAGTTTATTAGGACAAGTGCATGACATTAAGGTTAGTCGGGGTTAGATTTTTTTTTGTTTTTTATCATTTCAGATAATGGTTGAAGAAGTGAGTCTTTAGTCGACGGCGAAAGACTCACTTCTTATTATACTTATTATTATTTATTATTACAATTCCCATGGTTCAAAATGTCCATTTCCGTTTCCGTCTTGGAATAGACTTAAAACTATCTAATGGCACTTTTAACCTATTGCTAGACTAACGTATTGATGATAATATACATTCTACATGCATAGTCGAGCAACGTTCAAGACAGGGGAGGGGATAATTGGATACACGAAATTGGGGTGGGAGAAAAATAGAAAATAAAGAGAAAAAGTGGATACAAAAATAATATTGATTCAAGAGGTTTATTCGTCACATACATACACAAGTTTCATGTTTGTTTATTATTTATCACAGTAAAATACAGGTACTTTACGATGAAATGCGTGTTTCTGTATGAGCCCCTGAGAGTGTGCTTCATACAGTAAAAGAAAAAGTAAGTAAGTAAAAAGTAAAGTAAAGAGGAATATTCAATATACATATATACAATATACACTACAGAGAAAAATTAGTAAACAGTGAGGTGTGTGGAGAGATCTGTGTCAAACTGATCTCAACAAATACAAACAAATCACACTACTACTGTATAACCCTAATAACCCTGTAATCCCCTCGCCCTATACATCCCAACCTCAGTCCACACGCTCATCCACCACCACACTTCCCAGGCAACACTGATGTTAATCATCCTCACCACTATCATCAGAGTCATCCTCCCATGTAGCCCTATCCTCCATTTCCTTAGAAACATTTGCACAGTTTTGGCATTGACAAAGATCTGTACATGGCAGCTTTGCAGACACACATGAACTTCTTCCTGTCTCACATTTTCCTTCACTATCAGGGGCCGGATTTGTCATCCATGTCACTGTTAACTCCCCATCCTCAACGTGCCACCCATTGCCAACGGGTGAAGGGGCACACATTACAGCTTTCAATGAATGTCTCATTATAGCTGCTTGGTAATTTACTTACTCTGCTTCCGTTTCTTCCAAAGTTCCAGTAGCTGTTTCAGTTGATTGAGTCAAGGATCTGCAGGTGTACTCCCTGTAACAGGTTTTGTGATATCGCACCTCCAAGGCCACACAGTCTTTGTCTTGTATATGCAAAAGAAGGCTGGTGTCTTGCTTCACCTGGGCAGCTCTCAGCAACAGGCCTTTTAATAAAATTGGAAACTTACATGAGTGTGTGTTGGGACTGAGAATTTCTTTGATTGTATTTTGATAATGTGAGAGAAATGTTATCTATGTCAATCTGTGTTAAATCTCTGTACAGCTTGACTACTATTATACAGCTTAAGTAATTAATTCCAAGGAGGCCTGTAGCGTTGGCATGAAGGAATCACTATGAGAACACAGTATGTCAAGTTAATACATTTTTCAATTAGTCAATCAATCATAACTGTGCTCCTCAGCACTCTTAAATCTGCTCTCAGCCACGGTCAAATCCGATCTCAGGAAAATTTGGGGAATCGCGCTACCAGCCCTAATATGTCTTAAATGGGCAGAAATCTGCCTAAGAGGACATTTTTGGTCATAAATCTGTTCGGGAATGAGACCCAATCAGGACAGTCAGGCTAGTAGGATTCCAATTAAAGAAAAGCCCATTAGATTATCTTATTAGGATATGAATCCAATTAAACAAAGTCCAAAAAGACCGGTTCCAAAATCGAATCGGATTTTTTATTGTGTTTTTTATCGGAATTCTGTAGAATTCTGGAACCTATCCATTACGTTTTATTGGTCAAAATCCAGTTGAGTCCAATAAGACCCAACAACAATCAGGGCTCTAACCAGCAATCTTCCAATGACAAGCCCAGAGAGTCACTTGACTGCCTTTGTACTGTGTTCATTCGAGAGCCCCAATATGGTGCTTCATCCATTTTTGGGCAGCCCTATAAAACTATTTATTAGCACCCTCTTAGTACCCTGTTGTACCATGTGATATGTAGTACCCTGTAAGCTAGTATACCCTGTACTACAATGAAGTAGGCCTACCCTATAGTACCATATAACCCATGTACTCACATTTAGTAGTCTGCACTAGCATGTAGTTCACCATGTAGTCTGCATTGTAAAATTCTCCCACTACATTCTCCCTCGCGGCCCTCGCAGGAATGGGAGTGGCTGGATCTGCGCTGACATGACTGACATCATACCTCAACGACCGCTCCTACCAAGTGTCATGGAGAGGGACTCTGTCGGCCACCCGCCCCCTGCGGACGGGTGTCCCCCAGGGCTCGGTCCTAGGACCCCTTCTCTTCTCCCTCTACACTAAATCACTGGATAACATTATTACGTCTCATGGCTTCTCATATCATTGTTATGCCGATGATACTCAACTCATCCTCTCCTTCCCTCCCTCAGATATCCACGTCTCTGAGCGGATCTCGGCCTGTCTGTCCGACATCTCCGCCTGGATGACGACCAACCACCTCAAACTGAACCTAAGCAAAACAGAATTGCTCCACCTGCCGGCCAAATCCTCCCCTCTGACCGACCTCTCCATCACAGTCGAGAATGCAGCTGTGACCGCGTCCCCGACCGCCAAGAACCTTGGTGTTGTCCTCGACGACCAGTTGAACTTCTCTGCTCACATCGCAGCGACAACCAGAACCTGCAGATTCCTCCTGAGCAACGTCAGAAGGATCCGCCCCTTCCTGACAAAAGAAGCCACCCAACTCCTCGTCCAATCAACAGTCATCTCCCGCCTCGACTACTGCAACGCACTGCTAGCTGGCCTCCTGGCCACTGCCACCAAGCCTCTTCAACTCGTTCAAAACGCAGCGGCCCGCCTGATCTCAAACCTACCGAAGTCGGCCCATGTCACCCCACTTCTTAGGGACCTGCACTGGCTCCCCATTGCTGCACGTATCCGCTTCAAGGCCCTCGACCTAGCATACCGTGCGGCAAAGGGAACCGCTCCCGCCTACCTCCGGTCAATGGTCTCTAACTACACACCCTCAATCAAGACCCCTACGCTCTGCATCTTCTGGCCGCCTCAGACCTACTCCTATCCAAGCTCCCGGAGGGTCATCAAAGAGAAGCCGCCTATTCTCAGTCCTTGCCCCACAATGGTGGAATGAACTACCCACCCCAGTTAGGACAGCCGAATCCGAACCAATCTTTCGCCGTCGACTAAAGACGCACTTCTTCAACCATTATCTGAAATAATAATATATATATATTTTTTAAATCTAACCCTAACTAACCTTACTGTCATGCACTTGTCCTAATAAACTAACCTACACTGTAACACGCAACACTTTGATGAATATTGTTACTCAGCTGATAGAGTTGTACCCTTCCTGATGACCTGTCGTACAGAACTTGTAAGTCGCTTTGGATAAAAGCGTCTGCTAAATGACTAAATCTAAATGTAAATTGTTGTTTTCATTGTTTTCATCCTCCATCTCTGACATGATACAATTCACAAACATGAAACATAATCATGAAGCAGTTCATTGCTTTATTTCAAACTGAATGTATCCTTGCTGGTGATCTTCCCTCCTAACATGAGCCACAGCCTACACAGTCTTTTGTTCACACCGTTCACCAGTGATGAAAAGAAAAAGAAAACCAGCCCTTCCTGCCTCTTAACCTCTTCACTGGATATGATGTTATATGCTTAGGGCTAAAACATGGAGAGGAGGGCATCAAAATAATGTTTCCTCTCTCAAGGTCAAGGCAGCTACAGCACCATGCCACATTTCAATTATGGAATTGATGAAAACAACTACTGTATATGTTTGAGAACTAAACCTGCTCCACATTGGTTGTGTGTGTGTGTGTGTGGAGTCGGATCCTGTTGAATAGCTCTCCTCAGGCTGTCGAGTCGGCAGCCAGACAAGGCCATGCTAAGTGTTCCAGACATCTGGAGCAGCCCTGTGGGATTAGTATGCCATACAAACAAACCCTACGCTGCTACGGCTCATGGAGCACGTATCATATGTAGGTAAGAAAGAAAGAGAAAACACTGTGCCAATGCAAGGCCTGTGCAGTATGTGAATATAAGAAAAAGGAAATCATGTTGAGGAGGTGATTTAAATGTTGAGTGTCATACACAGCCCTGAGGCTTGTTGAAAAGACCAGAGCCTCAGCCAACGCAGGAAGCTTGGCCCGCAGAAACTGTTTATTGGTAGGTCGATACGTCACGACTTAACAACCGAATAGGAAAATGAATGAACTATTTATAGATAGCTTTTAGCTTCATCTGTGTTCATGCAAGCTGTGGTTCACGTGAACAAAGCCTTCTAATATAATTGTCCCTCTCTGACAAGGCAGAGTCGGTGCATTCTCTGCAACATCCGGTCATTTAGTGTTAGCAATTTGGTTTTAAATGCAATGTCTCCATTAACCCCACATGCAGTATTAAGGACAAAAATACTGGAAAACAGGAAAGGAAAACGTTAGGTTATGACTATAACCAAGTTCTGTTAGTATAGCGACGCTCGGCATCGCTCTCTGCACTATCTCGCATACGTGCACGCGCACTGAATAAAGACCACAATGTACCTTTAATCCCAATATTCGTCTGACCACACCCCTATCAGCTTACCCATATAAGCAGGGGTGGGGCCACCCACTCTCCTCCTTCCCAAGCTTTCGCCACAAGGCGAGGTCAAAGGCTGCAGCGGCGTCGGATGCCGAGCGTCGCTATACTAACAGAACTTGGTTATAGTCATAACCTAACGTTCTGTATCGTATCGCTCTCGCTCGGCATCGCTCTCTGCACAAGGGAGGCCGAGCGAGAGCCAACGGCCGACAAATACACCCCGCTGACAGCCCCCCACAAACCATCAGAACAGGGAGGGCCGAGCCCCCCCGACCCACCCTAATGGCGGGCACCCCCCCTATTAGGGGCTTCACGGGAGGGCGACGGACCCGACCGTGCGAAGAGGCACTCAAGCAACTCAACGCACAGGGTGAGCAGACCGTGGCTTGACCCCACGACTACACACACGCACAACCCGCATGCCACCCGGGAACGAACGGAGGAACAACCTCGTTACTGCCCCCAGAATCACGGGGTCAAGGGCAAACCCAACCCCGTGGCAAGGCCGTAGCAGCGGAGCACGAAGGAAGACCCAGACCCACCAAAAGGACTGGACTCCCTAGAATGGGGGCCCGGAGAAGTCCATGATGCCAGCATCAAGACCCCACCAGGTGGGCACGTAGTGCCCCGCCCCCCACATCGCCAGCGTATTCGGACAAAGGCCCCTCAGTTACTGCACCTGGTATTCCCAGGCGGAATCCCATCCAAGTACTAACCAGGCCAGAACCTGCTTAGCTTCCGAGATCGGACGAGATCGGGCGTGTTCAGGTTGGTATGGCCGTAAGCCGAGCGGGCCCTGTCCCCCCAATAGTACACCGCCTGGCACACTGACCCTGCAGAACAGGCAGTCAGCATGGCCGTAAGCACACAAAAAAGGTTAACCAACGGAAGCAGGCAGCGCACCGGGGAAAAACCAGGCAACAGGCTGTTAACCCTAGCCTGGAGACTGCGGACGAGACAGGCGCCAGAGGGGACAGCTGAACACAGCCGCCCCGGCGGAAGGAGCGTAAGCTGGCGGTGTTGCATGACCAAGCCTCCATTTAAAAACCCCCACCCAGAGGGGTCGAGGCAGAGAAGGCTGACACGATTGGCAGACGTCATGAACGTGCAGGGGCACTCTCAAACGGTGAACCCGGGAGTTGACACTGCTCCAACACACCAGGGAATCAACCACCTCGGTGTTACCCAATGCGGTGGTTGTTCCTATAACCCCTCAAGAAAAAACTCCAAAACACACCTGCGGGTATACACCGGCTATACCGCAGTACAAGTGTTTCAGTTTCCAAAAAGGGTTAACCCAGGCCTACGGGTCGCAAACATCACTTCGGACCGGGCCTGGCGGTACGGGAAGCACAGGGTCACCAGAGGAGGTCAAAAAACCACCCCCACAGGCCCCTCTTCGCCATGCGTGAGAGAGGAGCGAAAAATAATGGAGAACCAGCCCCTAAGCACACCGTACCTGGTATTCCCCGGCGGTCTCCCAACCAAGTACTAACCAGGACCAACCTGTGTAGCGGCCGAGATCCGACGAGATCGAGCGCGTACAGAATGGCATGGCTGTAAGCCATGACGACAGTGCTGAGTAAAAACATACCCAACCAGGGTCTCCATAGCGCTTAACCCCGTGACACCCAGACCGACCTGGCATTTTTCCCCCTGAAAAAAGCCCAAGTCCCTCAGGGTACCAGAACAGCAGATCTGCATCCCCGGCGGACAACGGGTTCAACTGATCTGGACCAGCGTGACCAGAACCAGTCCCGTGCCCTAACCACGCCGACATGCCTACTCCAGGAGAAGGGCAGATATGCGTGTTGATCTTAACATGAAAAGAAGGCGCCACCCAGACGTTCGGACGAACCGCGCCTGGTGGCCCACCCCAAGGGCGTGAGACCCCACCACATATGTTCAGATCCATCCCGTCATCATCCCCCAGACATGAACGAGAATCCGTCGACAACCCACCCAGGTCATGGGATGTGGTCGTCGGAAGAGGAAAAACCCCCATCTCAGTTGCTTTATAAAAACGCTGTTTCAACCACAAGCAACCAAGGCGTGCCAGTCAATCGCCTGTTTACAGCGAGCTAGCACTATACGTGCGTCGGGACACACCCCCATCAATGAACAGGCTATTTAGACCTGTCATTGAATCCCCAAGGCGCCCAGGGGAACGACAAGAGGGGTGTGACACTCCCTAACTCCAACACTTCTGGAATAGAAAGAAGGAAGCATCAACAGTATGTATCCCAGTCTACACAGCCGGGGTAAAATTTTTTCACATTTTTACATCCCACCACCCTCCCATAGGAAAGAGACGGGGATCCCCAGAGAGACTTCCCACGCGAGCTGTACAGATTGAAAAGAATATATTGCACCTTGAGCCATGTAAAAAACTGGTTTTAGGGCCTCCGGGGAAGAGGCACTGAACCCATACACACTCAATAAACGAATTGAATCGAATATACATACAATAGAAAAGGACCCTTCTAGAGGGTCCACTCACTTTGACAATCTGAGGAGGAAGGCTCTGTACTCTGATGGAGGCTTCCTCACATGGAAGAAGGAGTCCGAACTCACAGAAGGCCTGAATAGGCGCTTGGTGAGGAGGAGCCCTGACCACCCCCCCTGAAAACAGATCCATCACATGGACCTGAACAGCACACGGAAGTCCTACCAACAGAGACGCGCACGGTGACGTACTCTATGGCGGGGGAATTCCTGCGGTGCACACGCCCAATATACCAGGCCGTGGGACCAGGAACTCCCTCCCCCCCCCCCGTAACGTGCCGAACCGCCACGTGACGGGAACCTTGAAGGACAGGGGGTGTACCCCTGACCGACAGAACAATGGGGAGAGGAAAGGTTACCAGTTCACCCCTTTACGACCCCACACCCATGATACGATGTAACGACAAAAAGAGAATATGACACAGTCATAGTCAGCTCTATGAAGCGTTTCACAGCTCCACACAGCGCATGAGCTAACCTGCTATCTGATTTTTACTAAGGAAAAACACAGAATAGAGAGGGCTCTAAGAACCCCGGTCCAACATACACATGTGCTTCTGTGGCCAGTACAACCCAGTTGTAGGTCACATGACACACACAACCCATCATCACCTACAAAAAATGGCAAAAACACTCAACAGAGGAACGCCGTTTTTTTCACAATGAGAGAATACATCATTCTTGATTAGTATCGACCACAGGCCTTGCTAAGCACACATGACAGCAACCAAACCAATTTCCCTTTAGGAAATAAGTTTCTCCAGCAGATTTAGCACAACCTCAGCAATCAAGCTAAGAGTTACATCGTATCCCTACCACACAAAAGACACAATTAATGCACAACATGTCTGATAGGAGGATGAAAAAGTCCCCAGGGAACCGGGGGGGAAACACAATCCTCCTATTTTACCCTCAATACGGCCAGTTAAAACAGGAAAACCTGTTAATGTGTGAACACACTGTTCATTGTCATTACAGTCTGAGAAAGAACATTCTTTTACTCACTTGTCACCAAGCATAGCTTCATAGGTTAGTTACCTTAGTTGTGAGTACACGGCCGTGTTTCTCACACAACAACCAGATCATTACATCCCGTTTGCACGGAGAAGCTAACTGCCAGTGACAAAAACAGCTCACACATAACCCGCAACGTATCCTAAATGCATTGTAGCAACACACGTTTTGGGAAAAACACCGTTATTCACAATACATTTAGCAAAGTAAAACCAGAAGACGTGTTATGAGGTCTGGTCAACCCCGTTCCTACCCGGAACGCAGATCAGCGAAGTGCAGTCACAGACACCGTAGGAAACACAGCCGCTCCTGTGTTGTCCGAACTGGGCAGCGTCACCGCCCCAACCCGCACTACAGTCCCCTGTTGATGCAACCTTGCCGTCCTGGCTCAGGGCAGGGTCGACGAAAACATCCCCTGTCAAGGATGACGTCGTGGTCAAGAGTGTAAAACATGTTAAAATCAAAGCACGTTCAACAGAATAGCATCAAGCTAACGGCCGCTCCAACCGTTCGGGTGCTACTGCTTCTGCTCGCGAGACGCCGATCTAACGACGCACGCGATCAGAAGCGAGCTCACGGCGGCGCGCGAGAAGCTAAGCTACCCCGCGCCAGGCCATGGCCATAGCAGCAAGCTAACGTTACCTAGCGACCACGACATGCTAGCCCCGCAGCTAACAGCTGACTGGCTAATAGTAGGCCCTAAGCAGGCCATGCAGCGATCCAGCAGGCTAACGCAGCAGTTAACAGCTGACTGGCTAACCGTAAGCTATGAACATGTAAACAATGACATAACACTCACCCAGACAGGCCGCCGTTCTGAACCTCTCCTCACTTTTTAAGAGAAAAGAGAAAACAAGATGTCAACACCGCTTCACAACGGTGACTTTACCACATCCGACGGAATCAGCACAGTACCAACCGGCCTGTGTAGCTGACTTTGAACATGAATCTGCCGCTATCGCACATTACATGCACATATCCCCTCGTGAAGGAATACTCTCATTTGGATATGAAAGATGGGGCCTTAACACGGTGACAGAGAGAATCCACTCGTCCAGAACACACAGGGATCACCAGTGTCAATGGTCGCGGCCCACTAGTTAAAACTATAATGGTCTTCAGACCAAGGCCTTCTGTCGCCTAGGTGGCTGAACAAAGGACCCTAGCCTGGGGCCGGTTTCCATAAACTTTGTCAAGTAGCCCCCATAGCACTAACAGACAAGTGGAGCCTGCCAGCAAACACTACTCACCCAACCTGGAACGCACCGCTTCTCACAACAGCGGCATGTCCGACAGTTCAGCTGTGGCCTGACAGGTTTCACCCCAACAAACACAGCAAGGAACTGCAGTTGAGAAGCATGCAGCGGCGTGCTCCCAATACGAAAACCGGTGGAGGGTTTTTAGAATGATCATCATCTTCCAGACACTCCAGTACGAAGACAATATCGCCGTATTTTCTCGAAAATAGTGAGAGAGAAAATAAAGATATGATGTCAACGTATCCTTGTTTCCCAAAACTGCTCCTAAACCTTTCTTCCATCATGGTGTCAAGTGTGGGGATCTACCGAGGCAATTCTTCCTTGTGGTGAAAGCGAGAAGGAGGAGAGTGGGTGGCCCCACCCCTGCTTATATGGGTAAGCTGATAGGGGTGTGGTCAGACGAATATTGGGATTAAAGGTACATTGTGGTCTTTATTCAGTGCGCGTGCACGTATGCGAGATAGTGCAGAGAGCGATGCCGAGCGAGAGCGATACGATACAGAACACTATTTGTTTGGGGGGAAACGGAACGGCAATGACAAAGACACATCTAGGTCTATTGTCATGGTCAAAGTTCAAATTAGTCCAACTTTGACATGTGAAACAGTGCATGCGATTGGTTGACCCGCCAAGTAGGATCATATCCAGTATCCATCATATTATTCATTCATATCACATCATTCATTCATTCATATCCAGTAGGCTAATGCCCCAGCAGGCAGTGTTAATTTTGGCAGCTATTTTCATTTTAATTTTAGTCTTAGTCATGTGTCAAGTGCTCCTTTTTCGTTTTCATCATATTTAGTCATCTTCATTTATTTTTCGTTTAGTCAGTTTTAGTCAACTAAATGTCTGAGCATTTTAGTCTTAGTCAGTTTTTGTCTCAATTTTGTCTTTTTTGTTTTAGTCTAGATGTAGTCGACGCAAACGTATGACATTTTTGTCTATTTTTAGTTAATGGAAAAAAACTTGTCAGAAGTCAGAAATAGTCAACATGGAACATATTCTGATTTAAATTGCGTATTTATTTTTTAACCTATAGGGGAATCTGAGTCGGCGGCACAAGTGATACACAGGAAGTGTGCGCTGTCGATCAGTGAATGGAGAAATAACTTAATAAGACACATTATCTCTTCTTGCCTTGCTTTCACTACCACACTACAGACTGTTAACCCCTTTCACCCCCTATTCATAATTCATGCAAGTACTCAATCTGGGAAAACATTACTCATGCCCATCCGTGCCAGGTATGTCTGTCTCTGTGATGCTCAGATCGAGGTGGGCATGGATCAGAGGAAGCTGACCGGCTGGCTGGATGCCATGACGGAGACCACGGTGTCGGTGCAGATCTCACGTTTCCGTGTGGAAGACGGCTTCAGTTAGAGTTAGAGGTGGTCTAGGTCTGGTTAGGGGTTAGAGTTAGAGGTGGTCTAGGTCTGGTTAGGGGTTAGAAGTTAGAGGTGGTCTAGGTCTGGTTATACTGATCCGATACCAGTGCATACATTTAAAAATAAAATAAAAATTATATTATATAGATTATAAAACTTTTTTTTTCTTTTCTTTTTTACAGCTACTGTTTTATATATACTGTTTTTTAGTAATAACTAGAAAGTAATGGTATTTATTCAACAACAGGTGATTATATAGATTAGTATTAGTATCATTAATTGACAACTCAATGAGTTCACCCACGGAAAGGTTGTTGGCACATTGGTTCTGCACGGAGGTTACACGTTGTTGCACTTCCTCCTATCCAGTCGGCTCTGTTTAGGTTAGCTACTGTAGTAGCAGAGGCTCTGTTGTGATTTTTAATGCAAAATAAATATTCAACATTCTCTTTTGAGACTCCGCCTCAGACTCTTATCATTTGGCACTAAAAGCTAAACATTGTCACCGGTATGGCTGTGTGTATTATGTCATTAATTGTGTGCGAGAGGTCGATCAGTGACCACGTTAGCGTGAGCTAGGTTAGCCACTAGTTAGATGGAAATACAAACAATGTAACGTTACTGGTGAAAAAGTGATTTACCTTGGAATACTCCTTTGCCAACTTGCTGTACTTTGCTTGCAGGTCTGCAGCTGGATTATGAATAGTCCCAACTTTAGCCAAGGTAAAGTTAAGCTAAAACTAGCTTTTCAAATAGCTCTTCAGCTAATGCTAATAACAGAGCTCCCCGTCACACTGCTCTACTCGGGACGATGGCATTAAGAAAAGTTATAATTATTTTGTCTCGTCTTGTTTTAGTCAACAATATCAACATACATGAAGAGAAATTTCATCCTGGTTTTTGTAAATTACATTTTTGTGTCCTCAGTTGTGGTCAACGATATTTAATTAACTATTTAGTAACGTTAGCGTCACATGGTCTTCAATAACGTGACGTCACGTCTCGTTGTCGTCATGAAAAAAACCTTCATTGACGAACATCTTTCGTCATAATTTTAGTTGACAAAATTAACACTGCCAGCAGGCAAATTAACTTGGTGGGCGGCTGGGTGGCGCAGCGGTCTAAGCGTCTGCCCACCACCACAGAGACAGTGGGATCGAATCCAGCTGTGGTGCTTCCAGGTTGGCCGACCGTCCATACTAACACAATTGGCAGTGTTAGAGGGTGGGAAAACCCGGCGAGGGTGGGTCCTGGTCGTTTAAGCATTAGATCACGAGACAAAGTGGGTTATAGAAATTAGATCACGCCTATGGGTGGTTGTTAGGCCCGAGGCGCAGCCGAGGGTCGTTAGAGCCCCATAGGCCTGATCTAATTTCTATAACCCACTCTGTCGTGTGATCTAATGCTTTTATACAATGGCCGATGTCATCCAACCTTATTGCTATACAATAAACACACATTAATTGAAGATTAATTGACAAAACCATCCGCAGAAAAAGTAGTCCCCAAAAAAAATAAAAGAGAAGTTGCTTCCGTGTGGAAGCAGCTCGGAAGTGCAATTGTCTCTCAACTAACACATCCAACTGTTCTCAGTAACACATCCAACAAACTAACACATCCAACTGTTCTCACTAACACATCCAACAAACGAACACATCCAACAAACTAACACATCCAACTTCTCCTCTTTTTTTTGTAACCTACTTTCTTTTTTGTATTTTATTTTTTTATTATTTTTTAAACAAACACATAAACAAACATGACAACACACGATAAGATATACAAGCATTAGTTGACAGTGCACATCCAATGAAATCACCATTTAGTTAATTGTCTTATACAGGATATACCCTTAATACCTGTTATCTAAAAACCTACACACATATGCTCTAGCTCGTACCCCCCCCTCCCGGACCCCCCATTGGATAATCCATCCATTATCCCTCGCTCCTAACCAGACACTACCATTATATGCTAGCTTTTATTTTCTCCACCACTTCTAACCACAATGTCATTTTGGATTCATTGAGACCCAAAATTCTTGCTGTAGATATTTCTTGATAGATCACATCGAGATATGTAATAATCCAGACCTTTCGGCAAATTATTTCCGGTTGGAACCATCGTGATGCTATCAGCTTTTTAGCCACTGTGATACCCGATAAAACCAATCTCTTTAGCTGTGGATGTACTGCACACTCAAAAACATCATTCAGCAGTAATACAGAGGGGTGTACAGGTATATTCCAAGTTAAGAGATTTGATAATTGCTGGGTCACCTCTTTCCAGAATATCTTAACTGGTGGGCAGTCCCAGTACATGTGCATAAATGTCCCCTCGTCCCCATTTGTACATAAGGAGCATTTGGAGTCTTGTATAAGACCAATTTTTTTCAGTCTTATAGGAGTCAAGTATGTCCTGTGAATATAGTTAAGATTGATATGTTGATGGTCCGGGTTCCTTGATGTGAGTCGAACATTTGCCCAGGCTTCTTGCCAATCAAAATCACTTTCCAGGTCTGGTATATCCCTCCTCCAGACGGAGTCTAGGTGGAGGGTTTCATACGAGGACATTAGTAATTGATGATAAAAATCTGAAACAAAACCTCTCGATGTCTCTCTTTCATAGAAGAATTTGTGGTATCTGTGGTGTTCAATTGGTATCTTTAATGGAACACCTTGAGACTTCAAACATAACAATAACTGTATGTAAAAAAGATGTGTGGACTTGGTGAGATAAATTTGTTTGCGTATTTCTTCATAACTACAAAAACCCTGTTTGTTAAAAACATCCCCTAATGAGTGTATGCCTTGCCTTTCCCATATAGGGAATCTTATATGTCGTTTTTCAATCAAGAGTGCATTGTTATTGAATAAGGGAGTATGATTATGCCATTTATGTGGGTTAGGATATTTTGTTTGTGTTTCACGCCATATCCGGATTGCATGAGTAATTATGGGGCCAAATTTCCGTTCGCAATGCTTAATTGATAGTTAAATGTATGCTATGTCCTTCAGTCTATGTGGGGCTACTTTATTTTCTTCTAATTTTCTCCAGGATACTAATGCTTGGGGATCAAACCATGTTGTCAATGGTCTTAAAGTGTACGCCTTAAAATAGTGGAAAAAATCTGGAAATGCCATACCACCGTCTGCTTTATTTCTCTGTGCGGTGGATCTTTTTATACGTGGTGGTTTGTTATTCCAAATAAATTTGTATGTGGAGGAGTGTAATTTTTTCCAGTAACCCTCTGGAGGGGGTAACAGCATTGAGCTGAAGAAGTTGATTCTAGGTAGTACGTCCATCTTAACTATTGATATCCGTGCCTGTACTGAGTTTTTAAGTTTTGCCCACCTATCAAGGTCGTCTTTGATTTTGTTTTGGATTTTTGTGTAATTGTGCTTCACCGTTTGTCTTATGGTGGGGAATATTTCCACTCCCAAACATCTAAAGTGTTTTACCATAGGTATCTCTTTTGGGAGGGTTATATCTTTTTTTGCAGGGGCGTTAAGTGGAAGGAAAGCCGACTTCGGCCAATTTATCTTAAATCCCGAT
The DNA here is from genome assembly GCF_963971535.1 of Notolepis coatsorum. Taxonomy (NCBI): domain Eukaryota; kingdom Metazoa; phylum Chordata; class Actinopteri; order Aulopiformes; family Paralepididae; genus Notolepis; species Notolepis coatsorum. The sequence continues at coordinate 128,856,634 of NC_140169.1, forward strand.
AAATCTCCAAAGTTCTCAATCAACTTGAGCAGATGAGGCAATGTGGTGTTGGGGTTTTGCATGAACAGTATTACGTCGTCCGCATATAAACTAATTTTATGTTGTGTGCCCTTGATTACGATTGGTTCTATGGATTGGGATTGTCTTATATATTGTGCTAAAGGCTCTAATGATAGATCGAATAGTCTGGGACTAAGAGGGCAACCCTGTCTAGCTGAGCGTGATACCGGAAAGATTCCGGAGGTGATTATACCTGTTGTAATCATGGCCGATGGGTCTTTGTATACTACTTTAATCATATCAATGAAACCTTTACCTAACCCCATCCTCTCTAATACTGCCCATAGATACGACCATTCCAGCCTGTCAAAAGCTTTCATTGCATCCAGGGACAGCATCGCCTTAGGTATGGTGTCGTCCTTGTCTGCATCTAGTACGTGCAGTAATCGTCTTATGTTATCAGTGATCAAGCGGCCTCTTATGAAGCCAGTTTGGTCCGGATGAACTAAAGACGTCATATGCTTTTGTAATCTGATGGCTAATACCTTAGAGTACAGTTTGATATCGGTTCCGAGGAGGCTTAAGGGTCTGTAACTACCGCACTCGGTGGGGTCTTTGTCTTTTTTAAGGAGGACTGTTATGAGTGCAATATTGTCGTTCTTATGGAAGTTCCTTTCTATAGAACTTCATTCCTCAGAAGGCTGAGATCCTTCAATGTCTGTACAAGGATGTTGAGGATGTTCTATGAGTCGGTGGTGGCGGGCGCCTTCTTGTACGCTGTGACCTGCTGGGGCAGCGGACTGAGAGCAGGGGACACAACCAGGCTGGATAAGCTGGTCAGGAAGGCCAGTAGCGTGGTTGGGGTGGAGCTGGACTCCCTAGTGAGGGTGGCGGAGAGGAGGAGCCTTGCTAAGCTCCAGGCCATCAGGGAAAACCCCTCCCACCCACTATACACAGACTTGGCTGACAGGAGGAGCATGCAACCCTTTCTGTGTGCCCTCCTGTCTCCCTGTCTCCGGCGGTCTCGTAGTGGTGACCGGAGTGCTGGACGTCCCGCGATGATGTCGGGGAGGTTGCGACCCTCTCTGCGCCGCCCCCTATCTCCCTGTCTCCGGCTGTCTCGGAGCGATGACCGGAGTGTTGAACGTCCCGTGATTAAGACGGGGAGGACGCGACCCTCTTTGCGCCGACCCTGTGCCAAATAGATTCGCTATTAGCTCTATCTTTAATCTTTCAAAATGTTCAGTTGCTATCGCTATCAGCTCTATCTTTAATTTTTCAAAATGTTCAGTTGCTATTGCATGCACTCATCTGTGTTTCACTACACACATGAGTGCATGCTTACCAACTGTTAGTCTGCAATACTACTATCACCAACATCTAAGAAGGGAGATCCCCCCTTGAATGGCCCTTCTAAGGTTTCTCTCCTCCACACTGCCTGTGGTGCATTTTTCCCTATTGTTAGGTTTTAGTGAGTTGTTCCTTACCTTCACGTGGGGTATGTCTGGGAGTGCTTGCATTCATTCATTTATTTGCATTTATTTAAAATTTGTTGCACCTTATGGTGTTCTTGTTTTGTTCTTGACTTATTGTTATGTTTCTTCTTGACTTGTTTAACACATTGGCGACCACGGTTTGCAGTGTAATATGGTTCTGGACGACCAGGGTTTGTCAACAAACCGATGTACTTTCTAACAACTATATATATACTTTATAGTATTGCTATCTGTCCATTCTCATTGTCACTTGAGTGCATAAACCGTGCCTTCATAATGGCTTAAAGAAAATAAAAATCCATTGGTTGGTTGTCATTTTATAGCGCCGTGAATATAAGGTTTATCGCGGTTTTCGCCTCGTCTTTTTTCTGGGAAGCTAGATATGAGGCTAAAAGCTAGTCACGTTATATCAAACGCCATTTCTGCTGTATATATACGAATGAAATAAAACAAACTGCGTAGCATCCGGACTATTACAGAGCATCTATGGATGAAATGGGGGCGGCGGGGAACGCCGATTAGTATTATTGATTAGCAATACAGTGTGCGTTCAGGTAGCCATTTTCACTGATCGATCACGTTAGGTTTTAAAACAATGTCCAATCCAGCTGTAATTTGGGGGAATAGTATCCTACCATCAGGCCATGTGATCGCCGGCAGCATTTCGTCATTAGTCATTGGAATCTGGTAGATCGATATGTCCATTGGCTAATCATAAATCCCATTATTCCAGGCTGAAATATGCGATCGGTAACGGGATCAAAGATGGAGGGTGTTCGTTTGGAACCGAGGCTCATATGAAATGCCCACAGACAGCAAAAAGAATATTTTTTTCAATCGCCCTCAATGATACTGCAGTGGAGCGATGGCGCCCCTAAGCGGATCTGGCCGGTATTGCATGTTTCGAAAATCAAATATGTGGGTAGGTCCTGCAAGTCGATCGCAGATGTTAATAGCGTTATTAATATGGAATAAGACAATAACAACTCGCCACTAGTTGCAAATTGTATTACTGTCCGCCTTGTTTCGAACTGGTTAAGCTTGGAGACTCTTTCGAAGTCGCCCTCTTTCGAAGTTGGTTATGCTTAGAGTTTGGAATCAGGGCTGATGGTCTATCGCCCTGCTCTAAAGACAAACTCTAAGCATAACCAACTTCGAAAGAGGGTGACTTCAAAAGAGTCGCCAAGCTTAACCAGTTGGAAACAAGGCGGACAGTAATACAATTTGCAATCAATCAATTTGCGTGATATTTATTTTGTTCCACAATGACTCATGACCCACCAATTATATAATCCAACATTGTGTAAGAAACTAACACATTCGCCATGACAGAATCATTTTTGATTTAGTCGTTAAGACGCTGTCAACATATCCATTCGTAAGGTTATTGTCCGCCATCTTGCTTTCACTTCTAAATCCACGACTGGCGGAGTGATCGTAATTCGGTTGTGGGCGGGTTCTAGGACCACGAGCGTGGGGTTATGACAAATAACCACATGTAACTTGACTGTTTTAGCCAATCAAAATCGAGAAATTTGCATGCCATTGTATAATGTAAAAACAGCTACTCCTACAGATCGGTCCGGGCGCCTGCACAGCGAGGTCGGATCCTGGGGGAGGTAGTGTCCTCCACACGTTACACTCCCCCAGTGAGAGTCCGCGCTGCCAGGTGAAAAGAAGTGGGGATTGGCTACACATGTGTCGGAGGAAGCATGTGATAGTCTCCGCCCTCCCAGACCGACGGTAGGGGGCAGAGCACGCAACGACCAGGTAGGGGATTGGGAATTGGAAGAACGACTAACATTGGGATGGGAGAAAAACGGAAAAAGAAAGGGGGAAAAAGAGAAAGTAAATTTTTTTTTTTTTTTTTTAGGACTTGGTATAACCAAAAACCAGTCTGATCACGGTCTGAACATGATACAAGACTAGTCTTGCCTATTAGCCTACAGCTGGGCCAAGCATAACATCTTGCTTTGAAAAATAATCATAAATAACAGAATTAAGAATCAAATAAGTGATACTATCTGGTATGAAATGGACCACATTGACAATTAGATGTGGTCAGATACTCAATTTCAGACTTATTTATGCCTGAGAAAATACATTATGGGGCTAGTTGAATGTGGTGGTTTCATTTAATTTCAAATATTTATTTGTACTCGAAATGCTAAGGAAACTGAGGTTTCCCTCATGCCGAGTTTGCATACAGCGAAAAGCAATTCAATTCTGCAATAGATGGGAGAATCTAAACTTTTAGTGATTGTTGAGAATGGAGATTCATTCCCTGAGCTAGGGGCATCATAATAAAATGCAGATTTACTATTTTCCGAGCAAACTCGGGGGACTTCAAGGACCAAGCCAATCACTAGAACGGGTTCCATAGCTTCCAACATTCCATTCCTATAATGATGTGATGTAAGGAGGAAGCTTACCAGTAAGGGCCTTAAAATGAAAAAATCCCAGTGTTTGTTGCGCCTCTCCATCAGAGAGGAACAACCAATGGCTGATAATGGAATTCTACAACAAGTCTGGTCCTGTAGCTCAGTGGTTCACAACATGGGGTCTGGGGACAGGGGTCTTTGATTGTTTCCCAGGGGGTCCACAGTAAACATGCAGTTTAATTTCACTACTTCATTCACTACTTATTCTGCCTAGAACCAATGCTCTAAAGAAAACTGCAATTTATAGAGCCATAACATAATGGAATAGGATCCCATTACATATCATACGGATGGAAAACAAGGACAGTTTAAAAAAGAAACTCATATAGGAGGCCATAATCCGGAAGGAAATCAATATATGTCATGCATGAGTGTAGCTGCAGCCATGTTATCCAAACTTCTTCTGTTTACTTTGTGTGTGTTTTTTTAAAGGTATGGTGAAATGGATTCACCTATGAACTTTTTTTATTTTCTATTGATTATGTATGTGATATATGACTGATTTACACTGAATGTTTCATATTTGTATGTGTATATCTGTGAGGACCCCAGGAAGAATAGTCAACACGTTGATGATGACTAATGGGGATCCTAATAAACATAAACATAAACATATGCCTATACTCAGAGTTAATTATATTGTTATATTGTTTACACTGCCTATACTTTTCTACTGTACTATAATTATATTACCTGTATTATGTCTTATATTACCATGTACCTGTACCTCCCCTTCCCCCTCCCCATGCTGTTACGATACCTGAATTTCCCCAAGGGGATCAATAAAGGAATATCTTATCTTATCTTACTAGAAGTGAGATACTATATGTTTCACTTTCTCCACTGTCATCTCTTCAACTGCAACTATGGATTTCTGGACATAATCACATCTAACAACCAAGATGGGGGTCTACGTACTAATGTGTATCAGATTGGGGGTCCTTGACGTTGAGCGCCACTGCTGCAGCTGAAGGGGCACGGTGCTATGATATCACTGCCAGGGTCACAGGTTCGATTCCCACTAGGGCCACCCTTGTATACAATGTATGCAATCACCGTGGTACAGGAAGGTGCTTTGGGTAAAAGTGTCCATCAAATAGAATGTAATGTTATGTTAAGAGGTCTGTATCTGAACTGTTACATGACCTAAATCATCATGTCAATTTTATGTGTTCACATAAAAATTATGGGAATGCAATGTGTATTTAACCTGTCATATTCCTTCAAATACCAATACAAAAACACAAAAAATAACACAATGTGATGAAAGCATCTATATGGCCAAATTACCGTTGTTGCCTCTTGCTGGTCAAGTGAACCCTCCAGACTGCTGGGAACAGAGCTGTTCCGCTGTCCAACTGCTCCCCGCTGTGGACAAGCCACCTGTCTCACCCATGAGCTAACTAACACAAGTGCTGGGTCTTTTTTTTTCTTTTTTCTTTTTTCCTAGTGCATGATATTATTTTCTTCACTTCATTATTATCATCATTATTATTATTATTATTTACACAACAATACAGGGCAACAAAAACTAAAAACAAATCAGAAACAATGAGAGTACAAAGAGTACAAACACACCATATAGGCCTAACAACAACACAAACCAAAGAAAGGTATTCAAGATATATATATTCATATATATTCATATATCTCTTTACATACACATGTATATGTATGCATACACATACCTACATACGCACATACATTTACACATACATATACACCCACACATACACATCCACATCCATATGTATATATATATATAGACACATACCCTCCACCAACCTATACACATATACCTACATACATACATACATACATACATACATACATACATACATACCTACATACCTACATACCTACATACATACATACATACATACATACATACATACATACATACATACATACATACATACATACATACATACATACATACATACATACATACATACATACATACATACATACATACATACATACATTTACATACATACATACATACATACATACATACATACATACATACATACATACATACATACATACATACATACATACATACATACATACATACATACATACATACATACATACATACATACACACACACACACACACACACACACACACACACATCCCGTCCTACAAAGGTATCAACATCACATGCCTAACACTATACTGCCCTAAAAAGGCAAAAAAACAGCAACCTCAGTTACTCTAGTTTGCCCCTGCAGGAGCAACCTCAGTTACTCTAGTTTGCCCCTGCAGGGTAGTACTGATATAGCGGTATTAGTGCATACACACCTAGAGGGACAGACATTCATACACACCTGAAGATAACGAGTTTGGGGAATTATCTGTGTTAAAATACATATTCTATCTCTGATAGCCTTGACTAGTTAATATGATCAACTAGTATACAGCTCAGAAACTAGGAAGACAGTCTTAACAGTGTCTCTTAACAACGACCAAGGTTAGGAGATATGACATTTGGCCTATTCTCCAGTTTATCCAGTTCTAGTGTGAAGACATAACAAAGCCCTAGAGCCAATCTTTGTTTTCCTTTTCTCACTAGGGCATATTTCTTGTTTACCTTTCTTGTCATATCTGGTATCTTATGTACGTCATGTCGATTATGTATTTATGGTAAGTTCTGACCAGAGCTCTTTCTCATTTTCTGGTCAGACGTTTGTGTGTCTGATTGTAAACTGAGCTCTGTGGCCACAGAAATAAACTATGTTCTATATTCTAATATACAAATTGACTCATCTGAATTTCTACAGCTTACTGTCTTGGCCCATTTAGAATATTCCACAACAGAATGGCGACGAGGATGGGATACCGAGGCGGCTTGACCACCAGCGGGCTAAAGATGTTGGTGATTGCATTAGAGCATTCCAGGGGAGCATAAATCTTTCCCTGTCTCAAAATCCTCTGAGTAAATTAAACTTTAAGGAGATGAGAGAACCACTACAAAAAACTTCTGGTCACCACCTCCGGTAAATTTTCCCCTGTGGACGTGTGCAAGGTCATAGACCCAGCCTGATTATCCGGTGAGCTGTTGAAATTCTGATTCTGTCTAAATTAGAGGTCTAAACTAGGACATAGCACCTGTCAAAGCTATTGTTCTTTTCAATTCATATATTACTGTGTGCTTGGCAGACTAGCTCTGGGGTTCTTACGAGCATTACTAAATATTTAGTTTCAAGCAACAGCTCCGAAGAGGGTGGGACTGGACTTTGAATATTCAAAGGTCTTTTAAGGCACTGCTCTGTTCTATAAGGGTTAATTCCATTTTAGTTTGTATGACCTGTTTCAGTTGGTTTTTCCCACGGATGGTAAGCAGGAGGACACCATGTTACTCGACCGTTCTAACGTACCTACGGGGCGGAGAAGGTGAGTTGGGATGTTGACCTGTTTGGGGACCTGTTGAAAGAGTAATTGATTGAAGTAGGACACCGTGTACCAGACAGCTCTAACGTACCTACGGGACGGAGAAGGTGAGTCGGGGGTGTTGACCTGTTTCAGTTGTTCATGCACGACCTACCGTCCATCACCATTCAGTGTCTATATGACCTGTTCAGTTGCTCATATGATTAGCGCTTTGACCTAACCGTGTGGCCTGTTCAGCCACCATGTGTGACCTGTTTGTGCCGACGGAAAGACTCAGAGGAAGAGACAGCTGCTTTGCTTGTTTGTGACTTGTTCTAGAAAAGGTTTGGATAAACTGGACTTTTGATAAATATCAAAGGAAATTGGGAGCTGCCCTGCTCGTAGAGTTGTTCTATTAAGTAAGTTAGAAAACTGACCTTTTCGAGTGAGCTTCTCTGTTGTTTTTTAAAAGCACGCTTTCCACGACACGGGAGGAAAGTGATGAGGTCAGATATTATGAGGGAGAAACGTTAGGTTATGACCAGGCATGCGTTGTTCATGGGACGGGGTAGCACGTGTGCAAGCTCACTCGCTATTTGCATATCAATAGCGCCGGTCGTCAGGTGTGTTAAATACGTTCTCAGACACATTCACACCTAACATGTTGTGAAGACGTGTTACATTCCATTCGTAGAGGCAATTAGGCACTGTCTTTAGTCTGTGCCCAAGCGAGGGGACATTAAATGCGCATTCGCGGGAGCGCGCGCACGCGCCGGGAGCGCGCGTGCACGTGGTGCGTGTCACCCCAGATGATTTCAATAACGCACCACTGGTTGTGACTATAACCAAGTTCTGTTAATTAGGGGTGACGCTTGGCATCACACTGCACTATCTCGCGTACGTGCACGCGTACTGAATAAATTCCACAAATGTACCTTTAATACCAGTATTAGTCTGACCACACCCCTCATCAGCTTACCTTCATAAGCAGGTGTGTGGTCACCTGCTCTCCTCCTTCCCAAGCTTTCACCACAAGGTGAGGTCAAGGGCTGCAGCGGCCGTCGGATGCCAAGCGTCACCCCTAATTAACAGAACTTGGTTATAGTCATAACCTAACGTTCTGTTCCATTAGGGGCTCTGCTTGGCATCACACTGCACAAAGGGAGGCCAAGCGGAGCCGCTGGGCGACAAATACACCCCGCTGAAGGCCCCCCACAACCAACAGAACAGGGAGGGCCGAGCCCCCCCGACCCCCCCTAATGGAGGGCACCCTCCCCATTAGAGGTTTACCGAGAGGGCGACGGACCCGACCGCGCGAAGAGGCACTCAAGCAACTCAACGCACAGGGTGAGCAGACCGTGGCTTGACCCCACGACTACACCCACGCACAACCCGCATGCCACCCGGGAACGCCACATCGCCAGCGTATTCGGACAAAGGCCCCTCAGCCGAGCGGGCCCTGTCCTCCCCAACAGTACACCGCCTGGCACACAGGCCCTGCAACAGGCAGACAGCATGGTCGTAACACACAAGAGTTAACCAACGGAAGCAGGCAGTGCACCGGGAAAAAAGACCAGGCAACAGGCTGTCAACCCAAGCCTGGAGACTGCGGACGAGACAGGCGCCAGAAAGGACAGCTGAACACAGCCGCCCCGGCGGAAGGGGCGTATGCTGGCGTTGTCGCATAACCAAGCCTCCACAGAGAAGGCTGAGACGATCGGCAGACGTCATGAACGTGCAGGGGCACCCCCAACCGGAGAAACCGGGAGTTGACACTGCAGCAACACACCAGAGAACCAACCACCCAGGCATTACCCTATGCAATGGTTGGTCCCATAACCCCTCAGGAAAGAAACCCCAAAAACACACCTGCGGCACTGCCGCAGCCCGCGTTCCGGTTTCCAACAGGGCTATCCCGGGCCTACGGGTCAACGAAACATTACCCCGGACCGGGCCCGGTGATACGGGGAGCACAGGGTCCCCCGAGGAGGCTAAAACCACCCCAACAGGCCCCTCTGCGCCAAGCGCAAGAGAAGAGCGTAAAAAATGGAAGACCAGCCCCAGCACCCCGCACTCGGTATTCCCAGGAGGTCACCCAACCCAGTACCAACCAAGACCAACCTGCACAGCGGCCGAGATCCGACGAGATCGGGCGCGTACAGGTTGGCACGGCCGTAAGCCATTACGACAGTGCAGAATACAACGCACCCAACAAGGGTTCCATAACGCTCAACCCTGTGACACCCGGACCGACCTAGCATTTTTTCCCCCTGAAAAAAACCCAAGTCCCTCAGGGTACCAGAACAGCAGATCTGCATCCCCGGCGGACAACGGGTGTAACTGATCTGGACCAGCGCGACCAGAACCAGTCCCGTGCCCTAATCACGCCGACCTGCCAACCCCAGGAGAAGGGGCAGATATGCGTGTTGATCCCAAAACATAAAAAGAAGGCGCCACCCAGACGTTTCGGTACGAACCGCGCCCGGTGGCCCACCCCTAGGGCGTGAGACCCTTCCCCATATGTCCAGACCCATTCCGTTATCATCCCCTGACATGAACGGGAACCCATCGACAACCACACAGGGTGTCGGAAGAGGAAAAACCCCCATCCCAATTGCTTCATAAAAACGCTGTTTCAACCCCAAGCAATCAAGGCGCGCCAGTCAGCCAATGCCCCAAAAGAACATCCTGAGCTAGCACTATGTGTGCGTTTTGACATACCCACATCAACAATAGGCCGTTTAGACCACCTTATTGAATCCCCAAGACGCCCAGGGGAACGACAAGAGGGGCGAGATGCAATCAACTCCATGAATGAATGAATAAAAAACTTTACCCAACAGACTGCAGAAAGGGTACAACCCAGTACGGCAATACACACAATTGGTTAAGGGGAGGCAGACCTGAGAAAGACGTTAGTCTTGTTTCCATCAGGGACCCTCATTTCCAATCCATATAGACACATCCAACTCTTTATAATAATAAAGAAAAAGCATCACCCGTATGACCCAACTGCACAGCTGGGAGTAAAAAACCTGTTTTCACATGATTTTAATCCAGTCAGTCTTTTTAATCAGAGTGTAAGACCAGACCCTCCCAGAAACACCTTCCCACATGAGTTCATAGCCATGAAAAAGATATGCCAACTGTGAGTCACGTGACCAACCGACTCAAGTTGACACATAAATCGGGCGCAGCAGAACTGTGAGCCCTACGCCCTAAACTCGACACCTTTAAGACACCAACTCATGGAAGGCGTCGCCATAGCAACACCGCTACAACGGGCGGGGAAACCTGCCGGCTCCTGTCATGTAATAGGAGTCGGTAGAATAACCCGCCCCCCCCCCCCCCCCCCCCCCGCCAAGACGTCCCACCGGCTTGGCCCTGACTGGCTCAGCAGAAGAGACCAAAAATCCCCAAACCAATCAAGTGGGAAGAGGAGGGGTTTATTCGACACCCCCTCCCGAAAAAACACCCTTCATCCCTACACACAGAAAAACAACCGTAGCCATCTTGAAAACCTCCGGTAGAAAGCAATGCATAGCAAAAGCTAATACAATGCCCGCTACCCACAAAAATGTGAACAGGTTTTACAACAAAACACAAGTCGCCTGTGCGTGAATCCTACACCCGTTGACTATGTCGTACATAGGAAAAAAACGCTGATCGAGAGTAAACGGCTAGGCCGTGAAAAGTGTGTGTACGAGTATTACTGCAACTAAACAACACAGCATTGTGAGACACATATACTTAGTTCAAGCAATGGAATAACACCAGTTTCTACCTGCATGTGGAGCATCAAGCTAATAGAACCTATTACCGAGTGTACGTTGCAGACCTTGCTTAACCTCGTAACACAACACGACTCATCCCACAACGTAAAAGGGCAGATTCATATATACACAACCCCACCATATGAATTGTTTGAAGAAACACACAGTTTGTTCGGCCAAAACACAGTCCCCCTCACATCGGGGAACTTTTTTATTAAACTAAATAAAGTGTTCTAAGGCACAAAATCATAGAGGGGCCGGGGAGGGTGTAGAGGAGAGGGGACACAGAGGGGAAAAGTCACTCAACGGCGTCTGCCACCTCGCGCCGCTCGAGTCTTGCCACCCCGAGGAGCCCCGGAGGGACGGTAGGTTACAGTCTGCTGGACACGACGTTCCCTACCGTCTCCTCCGGTCGTGGATGGGCCGGCGGTGGCAGAAGCGCCGTTTCGTCCCCTGGCCCTCTTGGCAGGGCCAACAGCGGCGGCGGAGGCAGTGGTAGCGGCGACGGAGACAGCTCGACGTCGCGGAAGCCTTCTGACTCCACCGGCAAGGACGGGAGGCGGAAAATGGCGTTGGAGAATGGACCTCTCCTCTGCCATCTCTCTGCATGTTGAGATCATCAACCGCAGGGCCTTCCCGAATAGGCCAGCGTCGGAGAGGGCGGCCGTCAGAAGAGGAGCTCTCTTCTTCTCTGGCACACGGGCCTGCTCCAGCCAAAGGTGACGCTGGCCCAGGGTGGCCAGGGCGCGCACTTTCCCCATGGCTATGGCCAGCACCTGGGAAAGGTGCAGGACAGCTCCCGCAGCCTGGGTGATCTGATCGCATTTCACCTCGTTCAGATCCGTGCCGCCCGTCATTATCCCTGATACAAATCTAGCCAGGTGGGCGATGTTAGACGCCGCAGCTAGCGATTGTGTACCAGCGATGAATGACTGGTCACCCCAATAAGCCAATCGCCTAGCCGAGTTCCCCTGGAGGACCGGCTTGCATAGGGGTTCCCACACCATATCCGGACAGAGGAGCGCGGCCATCGGACTGTCAAGCCGAGGCACGCCCTCCCCCATACCTTTGACTAACCCCGACACCCGCGTAACTGGTACGTAGGTGGGAGTTAGTCCCATGATGTTGGACACCGCCTGACCCCGACGAACATAGGCCCCCATCGATGGGAAAAATGGGTAGACAACGTCCACCCCTCTCACTGGGGGACGCTGCCAGGGATGGCCTATGAGGTCATCAGGGACAGGTGCAGGCAATGGCAGCGGCAGCGGCACGCCGTTTGCGGCGCCGGCTACCGCCATGAGCTCGGGAAACAAGGCCCGCAGTTCCCCCTGCGAACCTTCCTCCACCGACCCCGCATCCCTCACATGCAGCAGGCTGCGACTGGTCAAGGAGCCACAGTCTGATGTGGCCGACAGTAGGGCATCCTGCTGATGAGGCCAAGGTGGTTCCTCGACATCCTCGAACAGGGCGCCCCATGGAGCCATTTCCCCCCCCTCCGGGGTCTCCTGAGGAGGGATACTCTCCTCCACGGGGCCATCATACAAAAACCCGTCCGCCTCGTCCATGAAGTCCTCAGTCTCCATTGGAAATCCAGAGCCGGACGCATCTTCGCTGGTCTCCAGCAGTTCCCCAAACCCAGGCCGTTCGCGCCTGCACGCTACCATCTTGCGACGTGAACGGGCAGACGCAAAAAGTTTGCGTCGCAAATCCTCTGGCTCCAAGACAACCCCCCGTTCACCAACGGGCGATTCCCCGGAACCAGAGGAACCAGAGTCGAGATCAGGCCATCGCCGGAGCGACGGCACCGACTCCTCGGCTCTTCGGTGAGGCAAACTATCCACCGGCAGTCTCCCGGGCTGGGTCGGCAACCACGAAAGTGGCAACAGCCCAGCACCAAGGCGCACGACGGAGGCGGGAATGGAGAACCGCTGGTGAAGAGTAGGTCTAGCGGGGTCTACTCTCCGCGGAATACATTATGGCCCAACTTTTTCTTGTACAACAGATGTGAGAGAAGAAAAAATTAAGCACAATGTAAACCCGTCACAACTCTTTTCAACTAACAACACGTCAAGTGGGGTACTACCAGGCACTTCCTTGTGGTGAAAGCGAGAAGGAGGAGAGCAGGTGACCACACACCTGCTTATGAAGGTAAGCTGATGAGGGGTGTGGTCAGACTAATACTGGTATTACAGGTACATTTGTGGAATTTATTCAGTACGCGTGCACGTACGCGAGATAGTGCAGTGTGATGCCAAGCAGAGCCCCTAATGAAAAGAACTGTGTTTCAGACTGTGTAAAATATTTGTATTATTGGGTTTAAGGAGTATGAATTCCCGCAGAGGGAGGATCATTCTCTTTGAAAATATTAAACCAACAGAAACAAGTCAAAATACAGAGGATATTTTAAAAAGTAGAGGAACAGAAGAATTAAAAATAAAGGGAAAAAAAGAGAAAAAAGGTTTATTGCACTGTACTAAGTTGACTGTCTATTGCTTTTTATTACAGGTTCAAAACTGTCAGGTCTATTAAATTGTGTGTTTATCAAAGAAGAGAGACTTTCAGGCTTTAAAACTGTGTAGGACCCAGGCCTGGAACTGCACCCTGAGAGAGGGAACTGCACCCTGAGAGGGTTTGCCCTGCGGGAGGTTGTAGAGGGACACAGACATTCATACACACCTAGAGGGACAGACATTCATACACACATAGAGGGACACAGACATTCATACACACATATTAGAGGGACACAGACATTCATACACACCTATAGGGACAGACATTCATACACACCTAGAGGGACACCCCCCCCCCCCTCACAGTGAACTGTGGTGTTCCACAAGGAAGCATACTAGGACCACTACTGTTCCTAATTTATGCAAATGACATGTCGTCAGCTTGTGACTGCAACTTGTTCCTGTTTGCGGATGACTCAGCCCTGCTGGTCTCTGACAAGAACAAGTTACAGGTTGAAAAAACCCTCAGCTCGGAACTAGGCAAAATCTGCATATGGCTCGCCGACAACAAACTATCATTACACATGGGCAAAACAGAGTCCATTCTCTTCGGTTCAAATAACAAACTCAGCAAGACCGACGGCTTCTCAGTTACAGTGGGTGACAATATTGTCACAAGGAAAGATGAAATTACCTACCTGGGTTCCATCCTAGAGGCTAATCTTTCCTGTGACAAAATGGCATCCAATGTAATAAAAAAAGTCAATCAACGAACTCGATTCTTGTACCGGATCTCCTCCCTGGTAAACAAGAATACCCTGAAGACTCTGGCAGGAGCATTCATTCAAGGGTACTACGACTATGCTTGCACCTCATGGTACCAAAGCACCTCAAAGGCACTAAAAACCAAATTACAAACATCTCAAAACAAACTAGTCAGACTACTGCTTGACCTGACTCCTAGAACCCACCTCACCCCTGCACACTTTGCCAACCTAGGATGGCTTAGAGTAGACGACAGAGTACAGCAACTTGCAATGGGCCTGGTCTACAAGATACACTACACGACCAAGGTACCCATGTACATGTCAAAATACTTCCCAAAGGTCAGTGAATACCACGATCACAACACCAGAGGGAGCTCCACAAATCATGTAAAACCCAGATTCGGCTCAAACAAGGGACTAAACACGTTTCGCAATTATGCCACAACAATGTGGAACGCCCTACCCAAAGCTGTAAAGGAATGTGAATCACTACCCACCTTCAAAAACACTCTCAAAGAACACCTACGGGAGACTGCAATTCAAAACTGGCCCCTACAAATGTCCTAACCCAGTTGTACAATAAAGACCAATCATGGCTTTGTCAGTATTACAAACAAGACGAAAGTCTTTCTCAGGTCTGCATCCTCTTAACAATTGTATGTATTGAGCTGTACTGTACTGTACCCATTCTGCAATCTGTTAATAAACTTTTCAATCAATCAATCAAAACAGACATTCATACACACCTAGAGGGACACAGACATTCATACACACCTGGGACACAGACACACAGGGGGCCCCCCAAGGCTCAGTCCTTGGCCGCCTGCTCTTCATCTGCTACATTCTCCCCCTTGGTCACATCATTCGTAAATACAACCTCAACTTCCACTGTTACGCTGACGACACCCAAATAATACATCAGCACACAATCCCCTCACAACCCACCCCTCAGTCACATTGGGTCTCATTCTCCAACGGACTTACGACAAAAAGGGCTTTCTCTTAGGGCCATTTGAGACCTTTTCGGGCAAGACATGAATATAGACAATATATTATAATATAATATTAATTATATATGTTTTATTGGGATGGTTGGTGAATCCCAAAATCGGACCCAAAAGGTCTCAAATGGCCCTAAGAGAAAGCCCTTTTTGTTGTAAGTCCTTGGAGAATGAGATCCAGTCCTTCAAACCTGGACCCATCACACTCACCATCAATGATTCTACCATTACCCCCTCCCCCCTAGTCCGCAACCTCGGTGTCATCCTCGACCCCACCCTCTCATTTGACCCCCATGTCCGCTCCATTGTCAAAACCTCATACTTCCACCTCTGCAACATCGCCAAAATTCGACACTGCCTCTCCCCCCTGCTGCTGAATCCCTCATACACGCCTTCATCTCCTCCCGCCTCGACTATTGCAACTCCCTCCTCACTGGCATCACCTCCCGCTCCCTCCATAAACTGCAGATGGTCCAAAACTCAGCCACCCGCCTCCTCACAATCACCCGGTCCTGTGAACACATCACTCCTGTCCTCTACTCTCTCCACTGGCTCCCGATCAAGGAACGCATCAACTTCAAAACACTACTCCTCACCTTCAAGGCCCGATCACCAACGTTTTTGAGTTTGGATGACTGATCTCCTTCTTCCTTACCGCCCCACCCGTTCCCTCCGGTCCTCCTCCACTGCTTCCCGTCATCCAAACTCAAAAACGTTGGTGATCGGGCCTTCTCACATACTGAATCAAATCAAATCAAATTTATTTATAAGGCCCGACAACACACGTTAATGTCCCCATGGGCCGTACAGGTCTTCTTTAAACAAGTCAAGAAGAAAACATAACAATAAGTCAAGAACAGAACAAGAACACCATAAGGTCCAACAAATTTAAAATAAATGCAAATAAATGAAAGAATGCAAGCACTCCCAGACATACCCCACGCGAAGGTAAGGAAAAACTCACTAAAACCTGTTCACTGCACCTCGACTCTGGAACTCCCTCCCTCAGACCATCAGAGACTCCCCCACACTCTCCACCTTCAAATCCAGCCTCAAAACCCACCTGTTCTTCCTAGCCTTCAACCTCCCCCAACCTTACCCCACCCCCCCCCCCCCCCCCCTCCAACCTGTTTTGATCTTTGTTACTGTGGCTTTATGTTTCTGTGTATCGCATGCTGTTTTCCCTGTTTCCCCCATGGTCTTATGTTCCTTTTGTTTCTTTGTTTTTCTCTGTTTCTCTGCCTAATGTCAGCGACTTCGGGTTCCTGTGAAGCGCTGTACAAATCAAATGAATTATTATTATTATAGACATTCATACACACCTAGAGGGACACAGACGTAGTGGAATTCATACACACCTAGAGGGACACAGATGTAGTGGCATTCATACACATGTAGAGGGACACAAACAGAGGCAGCAACGGAGGTTTGCATAATTTTATTTATTTTTATTTAACCAGGTTTGTCCCAATTGAGATCCAGGATCTTTTTTACAAGGGAGACCTGGGCCCGTTCCCCGTACGTGGCTAACTGAGTTAGCTGGATAATCTTCAGGATAACTTCATAGTCGAGCAACGTTCAAGACAGGGGAGGGGAGAATTGGATACACGAAATTAGGATGGGAGAAGAAATTGAAAATAAGGAGAAAAAGTTGATAAAAAAAATATATCTTCAGGATAACTTGACATAAGACACGCTTTTCGGTTCCATGAAGCAGGTTTGTCTAAATCACTATGGCAACAGATCGAGAAATTTGAACCTGCTCCAGCGCAGGTTTAGTTCAGTTAGCTGGATAAACTGGCCACTCCCTCGCAAAAAAATGCCAGCTCCCTTCCTCACAGATCCCATTATACTATTCTGAATTATGTTTTTGTGCTTCGTTTTCTAGAGGGGCTTTTGAAATGTAAAATAATAAATCATATTATTCAGCCTATGGATTTACTTTGTCCTAAATAATGCATGTCATAGCTATACGGCGCTTGCGAGTTGCGACACACACTATGTGGTTATTTTAATAATGGGGCATTGCAAATGTGAATCCTGCTGGGATATTTTTAATGAATGAAACCTATCAGGTGTTTGGCTCTGATTCGTTTCATATTCTCCGCTGTGGATGTATTTGCTTAACGGAGCACCCGGATTGTGTTTCATTCAAGCATAAATTGAAGCATCTTTATGCGTGGATTGTGGATGTGAATTACGACGAATCTGAATCTGTGGATTGTTGAATTGTATCACTGTCACTCACACGTTATTGTGATATTGTAACTGGGATTAAAATGTCTGAGGAGATGTGCTGTTTGACGGACTTGATGACGTGGACGTGACTTGAGAAAAGTGAATGAGCAATTGCAAGCCTTTGACGTTTTGATGAATGAATTTGAGAAAATGCATTTATCTGTTCAAGCACTGTTATCTGATGATGAACAAGAGGGTGATGAACATGACTGGTGTCACTGGTATAAACCAAAGGTTAATCAATTCAATGCATGTATGGATGATGTCCGAAACAGATTAAAACATGATTAATAGTGAAACTGTAAAGGGTTATCCTTCTGTAGTGTGTCAGTGAAAGGGTTAAATACATCTTAGACACATAGGATACTGGTGATATAAGGTCAAAGATGTCTTTTGGAAATATGGTAAGTTCTGACCAGAGATCTTTCTCACTTTCTGGTCAGACGTTCGGTTTTTTTTTTTATCCACTTTTTCTTCTTATTTTCTATTTTTCTCCCATCCCAATTTTGTATCGCCAATGTTCCCCTTCAATTCTTCCCTCCCCTGTCTTGAACGTTGCTAGACTATGCCTCCCACTGGTCGGCTGTAGTGAGGATAGAAGCCTTGCATCACGTGTCCCCTCCGGTACACGAGGAGGCAGCCTGTCGCATCTTTTCACCAGACAGCGCGGACTCTCAGTGGTGAGGAGTAACGCATGGGAGGCTCACGCTGCCCCCGATACTTCCTGTCTCTGCTGTACAGGCGTCACCCAACCGACCTGTAGGAGTCGCTGTCCACAACGTCCAATCCCCACCCATCGACTTTCCACCCGCTACGTCTGCCAATTGAGATAGTATGACGACTGGCCCAAGCCGCAGGCAACGCTGACTCTGGGAGTCAAGACCGGAGTCTCTTGCATTGGTGACGAGCGCAATCTCCGCTACGCCACCCAGCCGCACTTTCTGGTCAGACGTTCGTGTGTCTGATTGTAAACTGAGCTCTGTGGCCACAGAAATAAATATGTTCTATATTTTTATACAAATTGATTCATCTGAATTTCTACAGCTTACTGTCTTGGCCCATTTAGAATATTCCACAACAGAATCTTATTATACACTTCAACTGGAATGCTATGATCGTGGAGATCTTGTACCAGCATTAAATGATCTAATGACATAAAATAATTCATCCACAAAGATCACACCTTCACACAGAATTTGATGTTTTTTGGAGGGTTATTGTTTGTGATTAGGATGAAAGAATACTTCCACATTCCGACTAGCATCTGGCTCTTCCTCATAGGAGAAAATGCTTTTTAACGTATTCTACTTCCTCATTATGTCCACGGTAGAGCCTACCCAAGGACATTATGCATTAGGTAGCATAAGTGTGTGTGGGTGTGTGTAGGCATATGTGAATCTGCCTAATTTGAATATTGTGCAAACTATAGGGCCGGTCAGCCTGCATGTGCTTTGCAGTTGCAGCTAAATGTGTGGTTCTAGTTGTTTTAGGATGTCAAAAGATGTAAAATACAGTAGTTGTTAAGTGTTGCAAATGTTATAATTGTGCGGTTTATTGTCTCTTTCCATGTTATAGTGTGTTTAAACCCAGTTACAACTAGGCCTAATAAAAAAGGCAGTGACATTGAACAAAAAGGAGACACATGGCATTACCACCAGGGCCATCAGTAGAGGGGACTGTAAGGTGCCTTTTCGGTATACTACCTTTGCTAAAACTGTGTTCTCTGTTAAAGGTGGTAACTAGGAATAGCCTACCAGTTGTGATTAGAGAGTGCCCCACATACTCCATGTTCAAGACCCATCTTAAACTGCATCTTAAGGCAAACCAGAACTGTGATCATTTTTTATCTGATTTAGTTTATGTAACTTGTTTCTTGTTTTTATTGTTGTTTTTATCATTGATTGTCACAATGCTTTTACCCTAAGCAGGCTATTTATTTATTGAAAGAGTTTTGCTGTCTCCTGGTGTAAATTAGCTCTTGCTACAACCCTGCATGTTTACATTTTGTATTTTGTACTTGATGTTCACACTATGGCGTCCGTTCACGAGTATATACGTGTTTGGATTCCATGCGTTGTGGTCCAGAGCCACGAGTATACTCGTGACGAGTTGTTATTGTTTTATTCCATATTTATAACGCTTATTAGGTCCCCGATCCACTAGCAGGATCTTTCCACATATTTGATTTTCGAAACATGCAGTACCAGCCAGATCCGCTTAGGGGCGCCATCGCTCCACTGCAGTATCATTGAGGGGATTTAAAAAAAAATGCTTTTACAGTCCTGTGGGCGGATCATAGAGCCTTGATTCCAAACGAAGCCCCTCCATCTTTGATCAGCTTGCCGAACGTTTTTTTCAGCGTGGAATAATGGGATTTATGATTAGCCAATGTGCATATCGATCTACCATAATCCGATGACTGGTGAGGAAATGCTGCCGGCGATCACATGGCCTGACGGTAGGATAATATTACCCCAAATTACAGCTGGATTGGACATTGTTTTATAACCTAACGTGATAGACTACTGACATTGGCTACCGGAACGCACACTCTATTGCTAATCAATAATACTGATCGGCGTTCCCCACAGCCCCCATTTCATCCATAGATGCTCTGTAATAGTCCGGATGCTACGCAGTTTGTTTTATTTCATTCGTATATATACAGCAGAAATGGCGTTTGATATAACGGCGCCAACGTTTAGCTTTTTTTGCAGCCTCCTGCAGAAAAGCTTAGACGAAAAGCGACAATGAGAATGGACAGATAGCAATACTATAAATGATATATAAATCTCTTAGAAAGTACATCGGTTTGTTTACAATCCTCTGTCCTCTGAGGCCTAAATCGCCGCGGGGCTCCGGTCGCCATATGTGCTGTCCCTATCAAATAAACTATCAAATCAAACTATTGCTACAAAAGTAACAGTCACTTAACTTTAGCTTTTGCCCCTTTTATGCATACAATGCCTATGTTTTGGCTAGTGTTGCTCTTCTAGAAAAATAATCCTTTCAGGGTTGCCTATTGAAATACTGTACACCTCCAGTACAGAAACATTGTTTATGAGTTTGCGTGTCAGGTAGACCATTGATTGACAGTCGATTCTGCCAATATACGTCACACCGCTTTCACCCACCTCTGCTGTTGATAACGCTATAGCCAAGTTAGCACACACACAGATACACACATGCACAGTGGGCCAGTGACTTTGGTGTAGGGGTGTAACAATGCATCGATCCTAAGGGGAAAATTCAACTGCATCGATTTGAAAATGTTAGAATCGATTATCGCAATTTGAATGTGTACACAGTGTTATGTTATTCTCGTGTCTGTTACAGCCAACACAACGACATACGCTACTGCATCAACGTTATGATTAACAAAGCAAGGCATTCGTTTTGTTGCATTAACGTTATATTACTATTGCTATCGATAAATCTAGGTGTTCTCAAATCTATTGCTATTGGTAAGACTAGAATAAGTTACTGTCTCGGAAAACTCTCGCATATCGCAATGGCGGACTTTCAGGAAGTAAAAAGGCAAATGAGAGCTTCCGATTGGTCATTTCCTTTTTCCCCCTTGAAACCAGTCACGTCACTCTTCTGTGATTGGACTGTTGGCTTGAGTGCAATGTGGGACTTGTAGTTTTTGAACGATTATCAGCGGAGAGAAAAAAGCACGACTGAGGCTGTAATCTTCACTCGCACACCATGCAAGTAATTTATTTTTCCGGTTCGCACACACATATTTCTAGGGGCAAATGCGAGCAATATGGTCGCACTGTAGAGCCCGGCCGCATGTGTGTGCTGTGAGTGTATTTGATGGTTTGTTACATAGTGTTATTGTCATTTAGCATCCTGATGGCCTGATGATAGAAGCTTCTTCTGAGTCTCTCTGTGCTTGCCATGAGACTCCGGTATCGCTTGCCTGACCGCAGCAGTTCAAAGAGGCAGTTGTTTGGGTGGCTGGAGTATTTGATTATTCTCTTAGCCTTACCCATGCACTGCTTGTTGTAAATGTCTTGGAGAGTGCGAAGTGAGGATTTCACCATTGAAATTTGATTGTATGTCATAACCAGCTGTTTCAGTCACTAAGTTGTGTTTTGAGAAATCACAACATGATTTGCAGAAGTGCTTGAGACTTTTTTTATCCTTTACTTAGCCAGGGTAATTGAGATATCAACCTCTTTTTCAAGTGGGCCCAGTCAAGAAGGCAGCGTACAGAAATGTTTCACATAACAACATTAAAACAAACACAAATGAAATCAAGATAGTGAGAGCACACAAACACGAAAACATAGAGAAAATGTCTTTGTGTTTCAATGAAAACAGACAATATCAAAAACAGGAGCACTCTTGCTTTAAAATGATCAATTCCAATGAGAGACTCTATAGTTTCAAATCAAAAGCCTACAATAGACAACATAAGATGTTGTCTATTTTTTAACACATGTATGTTATGTATAAACTGTTTTTTAATTGCTGTTTTTAAATTGCTGTTACGCTGCTTATGCTGTAAAGGACATCTTAATCTCCCCTCTGGGATAAATAAAGGTTTTCAATCAATCAATCAATGTGTACGTCCTTCATTCATTTTGGGGGAACTATTTATGACCCACTATAGCATGCATTATGTGCCCCATCAAGCACCCATTCTAGTAGTAAGTGAAGGCCATTCACCCTCACCATTTCACAATGTTTTTCTTGACATCATTTATCTGATCATTATCTCCCTTATCCATCTAAAATGCTCTAGATTATTAATCATTCACTATATCAATTCTCTAATTCCAATTGTTTATTTTGTATTACTAATCTACTGATGGATGTTGTATTTCATCTTGCTTTTTATTCAATCAATGTATCTCCTCTATTAACCCTCCCCGCAATCAAATCAGACCGATTTACAATTTCTCTCTCTAGAAAATGTAGTTAATTTAATCTGTTTGTCGTAACTAAGGTACTATGACTTTGTTCATACATGGCATCTGAACACACAAATGTTTTCTTATGTAAACCCTTGGTCTTTCCGGTCTGACATGACGGTCATTACCAAGGTATTTAACAGAAGACAACAGGAAGTGACAAAATGGCATCCAATGTAATAAAAAAAAGTCAACCAACGAACTAGATTCTTGTACCGGATCTCCTCTCTGGTAAACAAGAATACCCTGAAGACTCTGGCAGGAGCACTCATTCAAGGGTACTACGACTATGCGTGCACCTCATGGTACCAAAGCACCTCAAAGGCGCTTAAAACAAAATTACAAACATCACAAAACAAACTGGTCAGACTACTACTTGACCTTACCCCCAGAACCCACCTCACCCCTGCCCACTTTGACAACCTAGGATGGCTTAGAGTAGACGACAGAGTACAGCAACTTGCAATGGGCCTGGTCTACAAGATACACTATACGACTAAGGTAAATCAAATCAAATCAAATCAAATTTATTTATAGGGCCCGACAACACACGTTAATGTCCCCATGGGCCGTACAGGTCTTCTTTAAACAAGTCAAGAAGACAACATAACAATAAGTCAAGAACAGAACAAGAACACCATAGGGTCCAAACATTTTTTAGATGAATGCAAATAAATGAAAGAATGCAAGCACTCCCAGACATACCCCACGCGAAGGTAAGGAAAAACTCACTAAAACCTAACAATAGGGAAAAAAAGCTCCACAGGCAATGTGGAGGAGAGAAACCTTAGAAGGGCCGTTCAAGGGGGGATCTCCCTTCTTAGATGTCGGTGATAGTAGTGTTGCAGACGGACAGTTGGTAAGCATGCACTCATGTGTGTGGTGAAACACAGATGAGTGCATGCAATAGCAACTGTACATTTTGAAAAATTAAAGATAGAGCTAATAGCGATAGCAACTGAACATTTTGAAAGATTAAAGATAGAGTTGATAGCGGATCTATTTGAGGCACAGGGGCGGCGCAAGAGGGTCACGTCCTCCCCGTCTTAGTCACGGGACATTCAACACTCCGGTCGTTGCTCAGGGACAGCCGGAGACAGGGGGAAGGGGGGTGGCGCAGAGAGGGTCGCGAACTCCCCGACATCATCGCGGGACATCCGGCACTCCGGTCACCACTACGAGACCTCCGAAGACAGGGGGGCACGCAGAGGGGGTCGCAATCTCCCGGCCTTCGTCACGGGACGTCCAACACTCCGGTCAACACTCCAGGACAGCAAGTCATAGGAAGACAGGGAGACGGGACAGGCGTTAGACAGCTCATGAGATTGTAGTAGGCGGACATAGCAATAGATACAAGTGGTAGGCATATATATACATATACATATAACAGACTGAGGTCCAAACGACACAGAACCACATTGCCCAGCATATTGTTGGCCAATGTGCAATCGATAGGAAACAAATTGGACGACATCAGAGCAAGGATCCAATTCCAGAGGGACATTCGGGATTGTAACGTCCTCTGTTTCACAGAAACTTGGCTGAGTCCAGATGTCCCGAATCACGCAATAGAACCGGCAGACCACTTCTTCGTTCTCCGCAAAGACCGGACGGCAGAAGAGTCACTAAAGACGAGAGGAGGCGGCATTGCCTTCATGATAAACAAGGAGTGGTGCGATTTAGGCAACACAAAGGAACTGTCTAACCACTGCTCCCCAGACCTGGAGTTTATCACGATAAAATGTCGACCCTTCTTCCTCCCAAGAGAGTTAACGTCCATCATCCTCATCGGAGTGTACATTCCACCACACGCGAACACTGGGGTCGCACTTTCAAAACTTCACGACGAGGTAAACAAACTCCAGGCAGCTAATGTTGACGCTGCCATTTTGGTCTTGGGGGATTTCAACAGCGCGCGTCTTAAAAAGGTGCTGCCGAATTTCTATCAGCATGTGACCTGTCCCACCAGAGGCGAGAACATATTAGACCATGTATACTCGCAATTTAAGAATGGGTACAAGTCACAGGCTCTTAGTCCATTCGGTAAAAGCGATCACGCCGCCATCTTTCTTTTGCCTAAGTACAAACAGAGTCTCAAGCGAACGCCGGTGGTCTCGCGAGAGGTTAAGCGTTGGGCCGTGACGTCAGTGGAGTCACTCCAAGCAGTGCTGGGAAGCACAGAATGGAGTGTATTCCGTGATAACACAGCCAATATTAACGAATACACCGAAACGGTGATTGACTATGTCTGTACTCAGGTAGAAGTAATAATCCCCTCCACCAAAATTAATATCTACCCAAATCAAAAGCCCTGGGTAGACAAATCCGTCCGTGAGGCTCTGAAAGTGCGCACATCAGCATACAACACCGGGCTGGTGACAGGCAACATGGAAGAACACAAGATGGCAAGATACAACGTCAGGAGAGCAGTAATAGAGGCAAAACGGCGTTACAGGGATAAAGTTGAACTTCAGTTTGAACAGGCTGACTCTAGAGGCATGTGGCAGGGCCTCAGAACAATGACAGACTACAAAGGAACCCCCCTCAAACTGAACAGTGACATCTCCTTAGCAAATGATCTCAACTCCTTCTATGCGAGGTTTGAGGCTGTGAATAACAACACCAGCCTACAAACCACGGCAATGGGGGGGGGGGGGGTCTGCTGATGGAGACTCAGTGTTCAGGGTAACAGAGCATGAGGTGAGACGGATCTTTAAAAAAGTGGATATCAGGAAGGCAGCAGGACCGGACGGCATCCCCGGCCGCGTCCTAAAAGTCTGTGCCGACCAACTGGCCCCGGTATTCACTGACATCTTCAACCTGTCCTTGGAACAGGCCGTCATCCCCACCTGTCTGAAGAAGTCCACCATCATCCCTGTACCCAAAAAATCTACGCCCGCTTGCCTCAACGACTACCGCCCTGTAGCCCTCACCTCCATAGCCATGAAGTGCTTTGAGAAGCTAGTGAAGGGCTACATCTGTTCCTCCCTCCCCATCAACCTGGACCCTCTGCAATTTGCATATCGCCCCAACAGGTCCACGGAGGACGCCATAGCCCATGTGCTGCACACAGCAGCATCACATCTGGACAAGAGGCAGGGGAACTATGTGAGAATGCTGTTCATCGACTACAGCTCAGCATTCAATACCATAGTCCCCTCCAAACTCATAGCCAAGCTCAGGGACCTGGGCTTGAACTATGACCTGTGCCAGTGGGTCCTGGACTTCCTGACGGGCAGACCCCAGGTGGTAAGAGCCGGCAACTGCACCTCCTCATCCATCACGCTCAACATAGGGGCCCCCCAGGGCTGTGTTCTGAGCCCCCTCCTCTACTCCCTGTACACACATGACTGCGTAGCACAGCGGAACAACAACACCATCATCAAATTTGCTGATGACACAGTAGTGGTGGGCCTGATCTCTGCCAACGACGAAAGGGCCTACCTGGAAGAGGTAGAGAACCTGTCACAGTGGTGTCAGGAGAACTGCCTCTCCCTGAACGTCAGCAAAACAAAAGAGATGATTGTGGACTTCAGGAGGTCGGGGGTCAAGGACTACAGCCCCCTCAGCATCGACGGGGCACCAGTTGAGAGAGTGAACAGTTTCAAGTACCTCGGAGCCCACATATCCGAGGACTTGACATGGACCACACACATTGACAGTGTTGTGAAGAAGGCACGACAACGCCTCTACTTCCTCAGGCGCCTAAGGAAGTTCCAAGTCAGTCAGAAGATCCTTAGGAACTTCTACTCATGTACAATAGAGAGCATCCTGACCGGCAACATCACCTCCTGGTTTGGGAATAGCACTGCACAAGACCGTAGCAGACTACAAAGAGTGACACGTTCAGCCGAACGCACAATTAGAGGGGGGCTTCCCACCCTCCAGAACATTTACAACAAGCGGTGCAAGGGGAAGGCTAAGAGAATTATTAAGGACTCGAGCCACCCGAACAACTGCCTCTTTGAACTGCTGCCGTCAGGCAAGCGATACCGGAGTCTTATGGCGAGCACAGAAAGACTCAGAAGGAGCTTCTATCCCCAGGCCATCAGGCTGCTAAACGAACAATAATCGCTAAACGAACAATAATCACTATGCAACAACCATCAAATGCACACAGCACACACACCCACACGCACACACTCACTCAAACAAACAACACACTGCAGCACCCACTCTCCACACTTTAGATCACACAAACACACTTACACTTTATATTTATTGATAAAGGATTTGCACTACAACTCGTACACCTACTGTGAATTGTACCTAAACTGCACCTCGTCCATTTATGCCTTGCACTATATAGTATTGTATATTAGTACACTGCACAGTATTGTATATTGTATGGTAACTACGTCTACGAACATTGTACATATGTCTAAACTGAACACTGTGACCTCTTTTTTTACTTCTAATTTTTACTATGTTTTTATTTCATACTTATCTTGTCATGCACAGTCTCTGGAGCGCAACAGTAAGAAGCATTTTGTACAAAAGTATTCTGTACTTCTGTATGACAACTATTAAAGAAACTTGAACTATATGTGAATGGGGTAGATATATGAAGTAAGCGTATTATGTGAATAGAATAGAAGTACTTAACCCAGCAATGAAACCGCGTTGACTGTTAATCTGTTAACAGTCTGTTAATCAGTTGACAGGACCACGGACAGACGGCGGTGAATAACTGATCCAATGCCTCGGAGGTGCATGTAGAGCAGTCACTAAAGCTTGGCCAAGACCCCGAGGCATCCATCACCTTGGTCAGCGCCAGGAGACGGGTACTCAGAGAGAAGGGTGGAGGGAGGGGGGGGGGGGGGGGGGAGAGGGGGGGGGGGGGGAGAGTTAGAGAGTTCCCATGTTTGTGGTGCTGCAAAGGAGCAGACATGTAGTACCCTGTAGTGCCATGTAGTACCCCGTAGTGCCATGTAGTACCCTATAGTACCCCATAGTGCCATGTAGTACCCCGTAGTATCCTGTAGTACCCTGTAGTGCCATGTAGTACCCTGTGGTGCCTTGTAGTTCCATGTAGTGCATGTAGAGCTATGTAAGCCATGTAGTACCCTGTAATGCCATGCAGTACCAGTAGTACTCTGTAGGTACCATGTAGTACCCTGTACCCTAACTAAACTACCCTATAGTAAACTACCCAGTGGTACCATGTAGTACCCTGTACCATAACTAAACTACACAGATTAATCTAAAGGTCAGTCCCCCGACCAGGTGAGATCAAGTAGGTTGAAGGAGAGAGAGAAAAGATGAGTCTTAAGCAGGGATTTAAAAGCTTCGACAGAGCAGGCGCCCCTGATGACGGCAGGTAATTTGTTCCACAGGTAGGGAGCGCGGTAGACAAAGGCTCTGTGGCCGGCGGATTTCTTTTTAACCCTAGGGGTCGATAGAAGCCCCGCATTTTGTGAGCGCAGAGCACGAGCGGGCGAGTATCGGGAGATGAGATCAGATAGATAGAGCGGTGCAAGCCCATTTAAAATTTTGTAGGTGAGGAGTAGCACTTTAAAGTCAGAGCGGGCTTGGATAGGAAGCCAATGTAGGGCGGACAAAACTGGTGTAATGTGATCAAATTTTCTAGTTCTAGTTAGTATCCGTGCAGCCGCATTTTGCACGAGTTGAAGATTTTTGATGCTTGAATTAGGTAAGCCTGAAAAAAGTGCATTACAGTAGTCCAGACGTGATGAGACAAAAGCATGAATCAGGGTTTCAGCATCAGCCAGAGTTAAAATGGGGCGTATTTTTGCGATATTACGAAGATGGAAGAATGCAATTTTGGTGACATTTTTTATATGTGCATTAAATGAGAGGGAGGAATCAAAAATGACTCCGAGGTTTTTTATGGTGGAGCTCTGGGATACATGACAGGTATCAAAGTTGAGGGAGATGTCCTGAAACAGGCCTCTGTGGTACCCATGTACATGTCAAAATACTTCCCAAAGGTCAGTGAATACCACAACCACTACACCAGAGAAGCTCAACAAATCATGTTAAACCCAGATTCGGCTCAACAAGGGACTAAACACGTTTTCGCAATTATGCCACATCAATGTGGAATGCCCTACCCAAAGCTGTAAAGGAATGTGAATCTCTACCCACATTCAAAACCGCTCTTAAAGAGCACCTACGGGAGGCTGCAATTCGAAACTGGCCACCGTAAATGCCCAAAACCCCCACCACCTCCTAATAGACAGTCTCCTCCCCACCGCATGTATATTCCCCCCGCCGTATGGATATTTCTCTCCCACCCACCACCCACCCACCCACCCACCCCCTCCTAATGTACAGTCCCCTCCCCAACATATATACTCTGTCAGGATCTAGGGTAACAGTACTGTATATTTGAATACGCGTTTATGTCACAAATGTATCAGTACTAAATACCTATATGTCCTATGCCATAAATGTCATGTATGTTGTGTATGTCATAAATGTCTATATGAATTGAAAATGGGGGACCCTGATGGAAACAAGACAAACGTCTTTTTCAGGTCTGCATCCCCTTAACAATTGTATGTATTGAGCTGTACTGTATTGTACCCATTCTGCAATCTGTTAAATAAGTTTTCATTCATTCATTCATTCATCATTCATTCATTCATTCATTCATTCATTCATTCATTCCTTCATTCCATTCATTCAGGTTAAACTCCTCTCTTGCAGAATATATTGGGTTTTTTTCTTCCATGAAGCCATTTAGATTAAATGCCTTCTAAAGGCACACTTGAAGAACTCCCAAACAGTATGTGGATCCGATGAGATTTTATTGTACATAAAGAAAATGTTCTATAAACTGTTTTATTTTATTTACAAATATTGGATAATTTCAAAGCAATTGGTTGAATTTACGCCAAGTATTGAGGACCCCGCCAAGCATCCATTCAGTAATTAGGCCCCAACTTTATAGATGCCTATTTGAATATATATATATATATTATATATTATATATATATATATATATAATATATATTATATATATATATATATATATATATTTTTTTTTTTTTTTTTTTTAGAACAAAAGGAGGCTTCTAATTTAATTGATCTACTTTGAACCTCTCTCTCTCTCTCTCTCTCTCTCTCTCTCTGTTCTGAAGAGGCTGCTGCCTGTTCATTGTAGATTGCAAAAGCAGGTTTTCGCCAAGGATTTGCTGCCACCTTGTGGATAGATCAAATATAGCTTATTTCACTCACCGGAATCAATACGATTATACTTTTTTTCTTTAGATTTCACACTGCCTTTGATTGCTTAGCTCACCAAATAAACAACTATAATAATACATGGGGCAAGAGAGAGCGAGAGAGAGAGAGAGAGAGAGAGAGAGAGAGAGAGAGAGGAGAGAGAGAGAGAGAGAGAGAGAGATGAGAGAGAGAGGAGAGAGAGAGAGAGAGAGAGAGAGAGAGAGAGAGAGAGAGAGAGAGAGAGAGAGAGAGACCTTTGGATAAGGGGCTCACTGTTTTCTTTTTCTTTTTTTTTTTCCAGTGAATGGAGTTCCTTTGCCCATACATACTCCATGAATTTGTAATGTCCCTTCCCCTTATAGAAGACAACAATGACGTTTTTGAAAGCAGGACACAAGTTGATTTCATCAGAGATCTTCCCCATCAACCCCTTCATGCGACCAGCTGTCCATATGGGACACAATGTGTCTAATAAGGGTCACAAAGGGACCAAGTGACAGCCTTGACACAAAAAACTGAGATACTTACTCGTCATCCCTTGTTTGGAGATGAGCTGACCCCACGGGATACTGAATAGAGACACCCTCTCTTCACGACGTGTGTGGACCTTGCCATGCCCAGCTGCGCCCTTCTATGTTATAGGGGGCTTCATTTGTGAAAAGACAAGCAATACAGTTGTTTTCTCCGTGTGAGGGGGAACATTCTGAATTCAAAACGTGTTTCTCTACTTAGTGAGTGCATCATGGTGTTGGGAACATTTCTGATCTCTCTCATTCATGTATGCTATTATACTGTGTGACAGGCAGCATAGTTTGATATCCAATCAAACACAATCATTTTATTTGAACAGATGATAAATGGACCAGAAATGTTACTACTTGATTTATAGTCTATAATAAGCTGAATTCAAATAAGAATCGACTAAATTGAATTAAGATGCATTGCGATTTTACCCCGAATAACAGGTTATTCAAATGTGGATTTGTTTAGCTTGTAATTAGAAATATATATGGGCTATTTTGTTATGATGCTGATTGGTGTCAGAGCGGGGGTACCAAAATGAATTAATTTAGTATGCTACTTTAAAAATGTCTAATTTTAATATTGTGCAAAGTAGCCTATAGGGACGATCACCCTGTGCTTTGGCGCATAAAGTTACAGAGGCACAATGATGAGCGTGCTTTGCAGTTGCAGCAACATGTGTGGTTCTAGTTGTTTTATGATGTCAAAAGATGTCAAATACAGTAGTTGTTAACTGTTGCAAATGTTATAATTGTGCGGTTTATTGTCTCTTTCAATGTTAATGATGTTATAGTGTGTTTAAACCCAGTTACAGTTATTTTTATGTGTTTTAACCACAAGTGTGAGTTTTAAATAACCACCTCAGCCTTGGTTTTCAATTTAATAAGATTTTCTTGGTTGGACAGTCAGAGTATTGGTCTGGAACACTTCCAGTTATATTTTCACTATTTTCCCAGCAACCAAGTGAGGATTTCACCATTGAAATTTGATTGTATGTCATGCAGCTAGTGTCAGAGCAGGGGTAACTAAATGAATTGTATGCTACTTTAAAATGTCTGGCAATAGGCGATAATGTAACATTAAATGTTGTTGAATGATAGCAAAGTGGCTGCGTTGTATCAGAACGGACAACAAAAACTGAACAAAGAAACCATGCCTCTATAGCCTATATTTAACCAAATTAAATTTAATAGATAAATGTAAGCGCTCGGGAAACTTGCCAGTGCGCCAAGAGAACATCTGCATCGAGTTTGCACAATACAATTTATTAATAATAACCATGTCGTCAAAGACCTTTATTTACTGTCATAAATATCAAGTTCATTACAAAACGATGCACGAAGAAACATAAATTATCTAAATAAAACGCACAGGCAACTGCAGCACAATCGAAATAACATGTCTTTATACCAAACAAACACAACCAAAATGTGACGAGTCCATTTATAGGCCGATATCAATTTTGGTTTGATCTCCTGTCTCCAATGATGATCTGAAGATCTTGGTTTCTTACAGTCATTGAATGACATTTTGTGTATGTTTCCCCCGATTAGCTATACTTTACCAAGTCCACTGGTACATTTGCGCCAAGTGATGCACACCGGGTAGATGTGCCATGACGTCTGGGCCGTAATGAGATTGCATTTGCATGTGGGGCAGAGAGTACGCGCTGTACGCCGAGAGAGGTATTCCAGCCCTGAGTGTCGCCTCGAGTTCCTGAGTTTTCATTATAGTGTCACAGCAGGGTTTGCCGTCCCTGACCAACACCGGAATGGCCACTCGCCTCGGGGACACGAGGTGCACCATCTCCATGTTCTTCTCGGCTCGCGCCCTCTTCATCTTATACCTGTGGTTCTGGAACCAGATCTTGACCTGGGTCGGTGTCAGCCGCAGCGCGCAGGCGAGGTGCTCCCTCTCCGGCGCGGAGAGATACCGCTGCTGGCGAAACCTGCGCTCGAGTTCATACGTTTGCGCTTTGGAAAAAAGGACTCGCCTCTTCCTCTTCTTCACGGGATCACCGGCGTCACCCGAAGGGTCAATGTCTTGGGATTCGTCTGTGGACAGTTCTGGCGATTTCGATTCGTTTCTCGAATCTACTGACAGACCATGCACTGTTTGGAGGGAAAAACATGTTCTGTGATTATTTAGGCTATAGCCAAGAAATAGCCCTTGTAATGAAACTATACAATTAAGTCTATAACGTTCAATGTAGGAAGCTTACTTTATTAGATTATGTCTAAAGTTTTCATTTTTATCTTTATTTAATTAAAAATATATATGAAATTACTAAAACGAGAGGCAATAAGAACAACGATCACCAATAATACAAAGAAAATAACAAGAGTGGAAAGAGGCTTTAGGCAACAATAATCGAACATTGA